>NW_025533664.1:0-367500 GCF_020615455.1 Coregonus clupeaformis
TCTGATCAGTCCCTACACCCAAACGAAGGCATTGCGTTCATCCACCTCTGGCCTGCTGGCTCCCTTCCTCTGCAGGCTTATAGCTCCCGCTCAGCCCAGTCAAAACTGTTCGCTGCTCTGGTTTTAATGGTGAACAAGCTCCCTCACGGCGCCAGGACAGCGAGTCACTCACACCACCTTCGGGCATTTGACACCTCTTTAGGAATACCTGGGATAGGATAATGTAATCCTTCTACCCCCATACCCCAACCCACCCCCAAAAAATAAAAAATAATAATAATAATAATTGTAAAGTGGTTTTGCCACTGGCTACTATAAATTGAATGCACCAATTTCGTCGCTCTGGATAAGGGCGTCTGCTAAATGGCGTAAATGTGCCCCTGAGCAAAAGACACTTAAACCTAATTGCTCCTGTAAGTCGCTCTGGATGACGTCTGCTAAATGACTTAAATGTAAATGTAAAATGTATGGAGTTAGCAGTGGTCTTCATGACATTGTGCATGTTTTAGATCAAATCCATTGCGGTCAACTGCACAGACTCACTAATCTACAAATCCACTCGCATCTCAAATATTGACTCACTAAGTGGTCCAGATCAGTGATTCTGCACCTCTCCTTGATCAAAATGGATCCCCTCCAACACCCTGATAAGCGGTTTTGTCACTATAGAACTGAGTCAAGCCAAGCAGGGCCAAACTGGGCTGGATAACACTACAGAGCTGAGTCAAGCAGAGGCCAAACTGGGCTGGCTAACACTACAGAGCTGAGTCAAGCAGGGCAAACTGGGCTTATTTGCCTTCCTGAGGCACTAAGTCAAGCAGGGCCAAACTGGAGCTGGCTAACACTGCAGAGCTGGGATCAAACTGAGGCCAAACTGGGCTGGCTAGCAGCTACAGAGCTGAGTCAAGCAGGGGCCAAACTGGGCTGGCTAGCACTACAGGCTGAGTCAAGCAGAGGCCAAACTGGGCTGGCTAACGCTACAGAGCTGAGTCAAGCCAAGCAGGGCCAAACTGGGCTGGCTAACACTACAGAAACTGAGTCATGAGGCCCAAACTGGGCTGGCTAACGCTACAGAGCTGAGTCAAGCCAAGCAGGGCAAACTGGGCTGGCTAACACTACAGAGTTGGGTCAGGCAGGGCCAGTGGGCTGGCTAAGCGCTGCAAGCCTGAGTCAAGCAGGCCAAGCTGGGCTGGCTAGCACTACAGAGCTGGAGTCAAGCGGGGCCAAGCCTGGGCACAGCTGGCATGCTACAGAGCTGGAGTCAAGCCAAGCCCAAGGGCCAAGCGGGGCTAGCTAGCACTACAGAGGCTGGGTCAAGCAGGGCCAAACTGGAGGCTCGGCTAGCGCTACAGAGCTGGAGTCAAACCAAGCAGGGGACCCAAACTGGGCCCGGCTAACACTACAGAGCTGAGTCAAGCAGGGGCCAAACTGGGCTGGCTAACGCTACAGAGCTGAGTCAAAGCCAAGCCCAGGGACCAAACTGAGCAAGCTAACACTACAGAGCTGAGTCAAGCAGGGCCAAACTGGGCTGGCTAACACTACAGAGCTGAGTCAAGCCAGAGGCCAAACTGGGCTGGCTAGCACTAAAGAGGATTGAGTCAAGCAGGAGGGCCAAACTGGAGCTGGCTAGCACTACAAGAGCTGGGTCAAGCAGGAGCCAGAGCTGGGCTGGCTAGCACTGCAGAGCTGGGTCAAGCAGGGCCAAATGGGCTGGCTAACTACTACAGATTTGAGTCAAGCAAAGGCAAACTGGGCTGGTTAACACTACAGGAGCTGAGTCAAGCAGGGCCAAACTGGGCTGGCTAACACTACAGAGCTGAGTCAAGCAGGGCCGCAAACTGGGCTGGCTAACACTACAGAGCTGAGTCAAGCAGGGCCAAACTGGGCTGGCTAACACTAAATAGCTGGAGTCAAGCAGGGCCAAACTGGGCTGGCTAACACTACAGAGCTGAGTCAAGCAGGGCCAAACTGGGCTGGTAACACTCATAGCTGAGTCAAGCAGGCCAATGGCGCTGGATAACACTACAGAGCTAGAGTCAAGCAGGGCCAAACTGGGCTGGCTAACACTACAGAGCTGAGTCAAACAAGCAGGGCCAAACTGGGCTGGCTTAACTCTACAGAGCTGAGTCAAGCAGGGCCAAACTGGGCTGGCTAACACTACGAGCTGAGTCAAGACAAGCAGGGCCAACACTGGGCTGGCTAACACTACAGAGCTGAGTCAAGCCGGGCCAACTGGGCTGGCTAACACTACAGAGCTTGAGTCAAGCAGGGCCAAACTGGGCTGGTCACTACAGAGCTGAGTCCAAGCAAGCAGGGCCAAACTAGCTGGCTACCTACCAGAGCTGAGTCAAGCAGGGCCAAACTGCTAGCTCAACACTACAGAGCTGAGTCGCAGGGCCAAACTGCTTGAGCTAACCTAGAGCCATGAGCTGGTCAAAGGGCCAAACTGGGCTGGCTAACACTACAGAGCTGAGTCAAGCAGGCCAAACTGGGCTGGCTAACGCTTCCGGAGCTGAGTCAAGCAAGCAGGGCCAAACTGGGCTGCATAACACTGAACAGAGCTGAGTCAAGCAGGGCCAAACTGGGCTGGCTAACGCAACAGAGCTGAGTCGAAGCCAAGGCCAAACTGGGCTGGCTAACACTACAGAGTTGAGTCAAGCAGGGCCAAACTGGGCAGACGTGCAGAGCTGGACAAGCAGGGCCAAACTGGGCTAGCTAACACTACAGAGCTGAGTCAAGCAGGGCCAAACAAGGCTGTGCTAACGCTAGAGAGCTGAGTCAAGCCAAGCAGGCCAAACGGGGCTGGAAGAAGACCACAGAGCTGAGTCAAGCAGGGCCAACTGGGCTGGCCTAACAGCACAGAGCTGAGTCAAGCCAAGCAGGGCCAAACTGGGCTGGCTAACACTACAGAGCTTGAGTCAACGGGGCCAAACTGGGCTGGCCTCACGCTTACAGAGCTGAGTCAAGCCAAGCAGGGCCAAACTGGGCAAGCTAACACTAGCAGTCTGAGTCAAGCAGGGCCAAACTGGGCTGGGTCTACAGAGCTGAGTCAAGCAGGGCCAAACTGGGCTGGCTAACGCTACAGAGCTGAGTCAAGCCGGGCAGGGCCAAACTGGGCTGGCTAACACTACAGAGTTGAGTCAAGCGAGGCCAAACTGGGCTGGCTAACACTACAGAGCTGAGTCAAGCAGGGCCAAACTGGGCTACACTACAGAGCTGTCAAGCAAGGCCAAACTGGGCATGGCTACAATACAGATTTGAGTCAACAGGGCCAAACTGGGTGGTTAACACTACAGAACTGAGTCAAGCAGGGCCAAACTGGGCTGGCTAACACTACAGAGCTGAGTCAAGCAGGGCAAAACTGGGCTGGCTATAACACTACAGGAGCTGAGTCAAGCAGGGCCAAACTGGGTGGCTAACACTACAGAGCTGAGTCAAGCAGGGCCAAACTGGGCTGGCTAACACTACAGAGCTGATTCAAAAGCCAGGCCAAACTGGGCTGGCTAACACCAACATACTGAGTTCAAGCAGGGGCCAAACTGGGCTGGATAACACTACAGAGCTGAGTCAAGCGAGGGCCAAACTGGGCTGGCTAACACCTTGGAAGAGCTCGTCAAGCAAGCAGGAGCCAAACTGGGCTGGCTAACGCTTTACCAGAGCTGAGTCAACAGGGCCAGGGGACTGGGCTGGCTAACATTACAGAGCTGAGTCAAGACAAGCAGGGCCAAACTGGGCTGGCTAACACTACAGAGCTGAGTCAAGCCGGGCCAAACTGGGCTGGCTAACACTCAAGAGCCGAGTCAAGCAGGGGCCAAACTGGGCTGGCCTAACACTACAGAGCTGAGTCAGTGGCCAAGCAGGGCCAAACTGGGCTGGCTAACGCTCAGAGCTGAGTCAAGCGAGGGCCAAAGTGGGCTGCTAACACTACAGAGCTGAGTCAAGCAGTAAAGCCAAACTGGGCTTGGCATTAACACTACAGAACTGAGTCGCTGAAAGGCAAACTGGGCTGTTGGTAGACTACATGAGCTGAGTCAAGCAAGGCCAAACTGGGCTGGCTACACTTACGAGCTGAGTCCAAGCAGCCAAACTGGGCTGGCTAACGCTACAGAGCTGAGTCAAGCAGGAGCCAAACTGAGCTGGCTAACACTACAGAGCTGAGTCAAGCAGGGGCCAAACTGGGCTGGCTACAACGCTACAGAGCTGAGTCGCAAGCGGGGCCAACACTGGGCTGGCTAACACTAGAGCTGGGGTCAAGCCGTTCTGCCGAACATCCTTGGAAAGGACAATGTGTGAAAATATCCCAGCCAGTCCAGTCCAGTTGTATGGTCGCTCTGTTATTGTGAATCTTGTTTCTCCATTCTCCATCACCTCTAAATGCCATCTTTCTAGATGGTGAAAAATAAAATAAAATGTAATTACTTTGTCACGTGCGCCGATCACGGGCAGGTGTAGACCTTACCGTGGAATGCTACATAGCAAACCCTTAACCAACAATGCTGTTCAAGAATAGAGGTTAAGAAAATATTTACAAAATAAACTAAATTTAAAAAACAAATCAAATCAAAAAGTAACATAATAAAAACACTAACAATAATGAGGCTATGTACAGGGGGTCATTCTTGAGGTGGAGTAGCTCTGCCAGTCAATGTGTGGGGGTACAGGTTAGTTGAGGTCATTTGTAAAGTGACTCTAGATAAACGCAACTGTAGCAGCGGGGGTGGGGGGGGTCAATGTAAATAGTCCGTGGCCATTTCATTAATTCTTCCCCCATTCGTTTGGGATTGAGACCTGCAGTCACCTTGATTTAAGACCACTTTTGAGAAGTGTTCCACAGGCAGTAAATCTATTGTAGAATAAATGGAACCTGGATCCATTTCTTCTATTAACATGGCTTGTGTGTGCTTATGCTGTAATGGGGTTAAACTGATATTAAAAATGACAACTCCATAGGTGGGTACCAGGTCAGAGTTCATCTCTGCTCCCAGCATCCCTGGGACAGTACTGATCACGATAGCTGGACCTGATGCTGAGGTGGACCAGTGATGTTTTCCTCTCAGTGGTGAGACTTGCCCTTCCATTTGATACACTGTTAACTCAAGATCATACAAGATGTTACAGGCTTATTGCGTGTGGAAACAGACCTGCATTCAATTACTATTTAAAATCATGTTAAATACTTAATACGAATGCTTGATTGAGTTTGCCTGTTGTAATGGAACCAATAGAAAAGTCCTAAAGTATAAGTTAACCCCGCCCACCTGGAAGATTGGGGGGAAATGCTCAAGGTTTTGTAATATTTCAAATAGTATTTGAATCCAGGTGGGTCGTATTCATTAGGGAACACCGTAGCAAAACATTTTGCAACAGAAAACGCAAACAAACGTTTATTTTCAGTTAGTCCATCCCTGTTTCATTTAATTTTCTTCCAGTTTGTGTGCCTATAACAGTGAATAAGACTCAGGTCTCTATGGAAACATCAATGTAAATTCACCTTAGGTTTTCCTCCTCACTTTCCCTTTCAGGTCTCCAAAGGGTTTTGCTGCCCCCGCTGTGAGACTGGAGCACAAGGCAGTCCCTGGCTTTCTTTGGGCAGCTCGAGGATGAGGCCTCCTTACCTGTTGTGATGGGTCCAACAAATTATCCCCCTGGTGAAGGGAGGGTCCTATCTCATCAACGCTTCAATGACTCTTATGGGAGGCAGTAGGCATTTCCCATGTTAAGTATGTAAATTAATTGTACAGCATTGGATTGGTGTTGGCATGGGGGTAGAGGGAGTTTACATATACCAGTCATTTCCTTTTAAATCCATGAAGGGAAGTGGACAAGTTCACACTTAGAAAGGAGATAATAGTTCCACACCCCATGTGTCCTGATAACTACAGGAATGGAACCATATTGAGGTTGTCTGCTATAGTCAGTCTCCCGAGTGGCGCAGTGGTCTAAGGCACTGCATCAGTGATAGCTGTGTGCCACTAGAGATCTTGGTTCAAATCCAGACTCTGTCGTAGCCGTCAGCACCGGAAGCGCGCACAATTGGTCCAGGGTAGGGAGGGAATGGCCGGCAGGGATGTAGCTCAGTTGGTAGAGCATGGTGTTTGCAATGCCAGGGTTGTGGTTTCGATTCCCAAGAGGGCCAGTATGAAAAATATATATAATAATTAGGGTGTAACGATCCATCTACTGTACATCGATGTATCGATTTCTATTCTATGATCCAACTACATCGATCTGTGCTCGCCAAAGTTGGCCTTTTGGACAACATGTATCAATCTAACATCGTTTAAAATGTAATGAATCGATTGTATGATACTAGGAAATAACCCATTGGATTAAGCACGTCAGACTTTATATGGATGTTTTTTCTTAGCACTTTTAATGATAAAGGCTTTAAACATTACTCGATTCAGTCTGCCTATCCGTGGACGTCATCGCCGCGCCAGCAGCAGCGCAGCGCAAAGACAACAAAACATAGCATGGCGGACGACAGAGGAGAAGCCGGCCGAGCGAGAAATGATCAAGCCACCATTGTGGTCCAGTGTGTGGAAACACTTTGGCTTTTGCAAAGACGGAGATGTTCTAAATAAGTCGCTGCGCTGTTTTGTAGGATATTAAAGGTCAAGTAAAGTACAACGGGAACACGACAAATCTCTCCAACCACCTACTAAGGTGCCATGGGATTTCACACAACACCGACCGTCCAGGCACCTCTTGCAGCGTTCCCGCTGCTGCAGCAGCGAAAGGTAAAGTCAACTCTGCAGAAGCCTCAGGTCTCGCCCTGCATGTTTAGTCAGAGACCAGGCCAAAAACTCAGCAGTTAAAGAAAAACATCACGGCAACAATTGCCAAGTTTATCTGCAAAGACATGCGACCCTACAGTGTGGTTGAAAATCCGGGATTCCGTGAAATGATTCAAACATTGGAGCCAAGGTACACAATACCAAGCCGACCACACTTCTCAGAAAAGGTTATTTCTGCATTGCACGAAAGTACTAAGAATGATGTGAAGCTGTCGCTTTCTCGAAGCTGAACAGTAGCGATAACGACAGATGGCTGGACGTCATGCTCAAATCAAGGGTATGTGTCAATTACCTCTCATCACATTGATCAGGAGTGGAAAATGAAGACCTTTGTTCTCTAACCAGAGTTTTAAATAAAGCCCATACTGGTAAAAATATTAGCGCATTATTCGAAGCCTCGCATGGAGTGGAAAATTCTACGACAAGAATCCTGCCATCGTCACAGATACGCCAGGAATATGATTGTGGCGGTGCAGAAGCCTAGTTCGAGTCCACACTTTACCTGCTTCGCACATACACTCAACCTTGCCTCGCAGAAGGGTTTGGGGGTGGACCCGTGCTTCCAGGTTGTTGGGGGGAAAGTGCGGAAATTGTTGGATATTTTCACCGCAGCCCGATTGCATGTCACACTCCTACAGAAAAAACAAACTTCTGATGGATTTACCAAAACATAAACTGATCCAAGACATAATCACCAGATGGAACAGTTCATTCGAAATGCTTGAACGCTTTTTGGAACAACAGCCAGCTATAATGGCAACTCCTGATGTCCAAGGATCTACGAAGGGGTCACAGATGTAGGCGCACGCTGAGTGAGAGTGATATTGCCAACATGGATCACATTGTTCAGTTGATGGGTCCTGTCAAAATGGCAACCACTGTGATGTGTGAAGAAGACCAGCCAACTCTCTCTCTGTAATTGCTCCTCTTCAAGCAAAACTGCTGAAACACCTACAGCCATGCGAAGACGACTCAACCCTGGTTGCAGAGATTAAGAGGGTGATGGCCAGTGACCTCTCCACACGCTACAGAGGCACCCAAGATGCTCTCAACATAGGTAATTAATTTGGAGTCTTAATTAAAATCAACTTGAGTTAATATTGTAGGTTATTAGACTATATTAATTTGTAAAATACCACACCTTTGCGTTTTCAAGTTTGAATTTGAGTTGTTTTTTTCATATGGAAAAGTAAACAAGATATCTGCAATACAATTCTTAGTTCACGGTGGCTTTACATCATCACTGTGCCACATTTCTTTTAAACATACTAAAGTTTAATCTTCTGATTATTTTGTGTATGAGAGGTGGTCATCACTTGCAATTTCAGGTCAACTAATTTAATAATGCAATGAATGCAATATTCTTGTTCTTTAAACAGCATCAGGTTGGACCATGAATTTGAAGAACTGCCCTACCTGGAAAAGAGGACAGAGAACAGGTCTACACAAAACTGGTTTTTGAGGCAGAAGTGTCCCACCAGGTAACTCTTCTCTCCTCTTTCCTCTGCTCTTTTCTCTTCTCCCCTTTCATTTGTCTCTCTCAAATCTCATCTGTTCTTTATCTTCCTCTAAATTTATGTGTGCAGTATTACAGAGCAGAAATTTTAACAGTTCACATTTTTACATCAATAGATGCAAGCAATGGGAAATCAGGAGGAAGACGAGGGAAGCTCAAGCACAAAGCTGTCAGGATTCAATGAAGAGACCACAGGTGTGTTTCATGTGATACCAATAAAATATTGTTGTTGTTTTTGTATTAATGAGAAACATGACTATATTTTGAAATATATTTCTTATATTGTAGCTCCAAATGAGTCACCTCCTTGTAAGAAGAAAGCCTTAGATGCGCTGTTTGGCGATTCCTTCACCCAAAGAGAAAGAAAATCCACAAGCGAGACAGCCAGAGCAGAGGTGTTAAGGTACCGAGCAAAGATGTGTTGCCTTTTGACTGAAAATGCCATGAAGTGGTGGAGATCTCAGGAGAAAGAGCTACCTGTACTTTCCACCCTTTGCTAAACGGTACCTGTGCATTCCAGGGCACCAGTGTGCCAGCAGAACGAGTTTTTAGTACTGCTGGCGACATGAGTGAACTGCACAGAGAAGTGTTCTGCGGCCAGATCATGTTGATCAGTTGATATTTTTGAAAAAAATCTGTAGTCATTGAAGAGTAGCCTAGTAGGTTACACTTGATCTTTTATTGAATATTGTTTGTTTATTAAAATGAGAGTAGTAGCAGGTTCATCCACTGCTCATTCAACCTGAAGAAATGTTGGTTGTACTTTATTTTGATATTAATACTGTATTTGTATTGTAATGTTGAAAAACAAAAGCAGAAGTAGCAGGTAAACCTACTGTTAATTCAACCTGAAGAAATGTTAGTTGCACTTTATTTTTGATATTAATATTGTAATATTTTTATGTTGAAAAACAAAAGAAGAAGTAGCAGGTAAACCTACTGTTGAAATGTTGGTTGAACTTACTGTACTTTTATTGAAAATGTATTGAATATTGAAAATGAGATCAGACAATTTTAACTTCCTGTTAATTCAACCTAAAGTGTTGTTTGCACTTTATTCAAATAAAATGTGAATGCATTTGCCATTCATTGTTATTTACTTGTTTATTTATATTTACAATTAATTGATACCTGATTCCATTACAAGAAACAGGAATCTAGGAAACTTCACCTGCACTGTCCAGTATCCAGGTATTTATTTCAGTCACACTGGTTGAATTTTTGGCTAAAAGGTTACTGAATCGATTTCATGTCACTGAATCGTTTTGGATCGATGTCGTTCTAAATGAACCAATATCGTCCTTGAATCGTATGACAGCCACGAATCGGTGATACAAATCGAATCGTTGTTAAAACGAATCGTTACACCCTAATAATAATAATATAATATATGCCATTTAGCGACGCTTTTATCCAAGCGACATACAGTCATGTATATACATGCACTAACGGTAAGTTGCTCTGGATAAGAGCGTCTGCTAAATGACATAAATGTGTATGGTTTGAGAGAGAGAACATAGTATGTAGTATACGTTCCAGAAGGTATATCTCACTGGTCATCCCCAAAGCCAACACCTCCTTTGGCCGCCATTCCTTCCAGTTCTCTGCTGCCAATGACTGGAACAAATTGCAAAAATCTCTGAAGCTGGAGACTCTTATCTCCCTCACTAACTTTAAGCATCAGTTGTCAGAGCACCTTACCGATCACTGCACCTGTACACAGCCCATCTGAAATTAGCCCACCCAACTACCTCATCCCTATATTGTTATTTATTTTGCTCATTTGTACCCCAGTATTTCTATTTGCACATCATCTCTTGCACATCTATCATTCCAGTGTTAATACTAATTGTAATTATTTTGCACTATGTCCTATTTATTGCCTTACCTCCATAACTTGCTACATTTGCACACACTGTATATATATTTATTTCTGTTGTATTTTTGACTTTGTTTTGTTTTACCCCATATGTAACTCTGTGTTGTTGTTTTTATCGCACTGCTATGCTTTATCTTGGCCAGGTCGCAGTTGTAAATGAGAACTTGTTCTCAACTGGTTTACCTGGTTAAATAAAGGTTAAATAAAAATAAATAATAAATAAAACATCAGGTAAAATTCTGGGGGATGTCAGCCATGAAGTTGTCTAAACACAACTGGAATATAATTTGTTTGTGATTCATTGTTAATGGATTTTCCATTAGGAACACAGGGGGAAAACCTAACACAACTAACACACATAACACACAACCAATAAAACACAAAGGGGAGGAAACCACTAAAGTCATTACCATATTGTCATTTTCTAACGACAGGGAGAAAACATGTAAAATCTAGAAGACTACTTTAGATCTGGTCAAAAGAAGCCTAGTGCACTACGTAGGGAACAGGGAGAGATTTGGGACAGAGACAGTAACTCTTGTATGGAAATCTTCATTCTAATGCCAGTGAGCAAATCTCCAATCTTCACCCTATTCCCTATGTAGTGCACTACTTTAGATCTGGTCAGAAGTAGCCTAGTGCACTACGTAGGGGAACAGGGTGTCATTTGGGCCAGAGTCAGTAACTCCCCTGGGTATGAATTGTCTCTCTATCTTATCTGTCTTCTATATGATGTTCTCCTCTCCTCCTCTCTTCTCTCTCTCTATTCACTCTATTCTATCATCCACACCACACATGCCAGCTTCAACACAATCCATTTACAAGTTAAAGACACACCTTGGAATAAATAGCAAAGGAAAACTACTACTAGATGTATTTTTTATTTCCCATCACCATGAATCATATTTAATAACTGAACAGTAGCAGACCTAACTTCATCTGTTCCTGACTCTGGGTAGTGGATTAAAAAAGACCATCAATCTCCAATGATATTAAAGTACAATTCTGAACATTACTGATTTACTGAGTGGCAAGTCAAGATATCTGCTGGGTTTTTATTGTTTGGTTAATAGCACCACCTGCTGGACAGGTTTAATGTTGCTTGACTGAGCAGTACGGGAGAATAAAAGATGCCAGATTTAAGGCCGGTTTCCCGGACATCTCCATTGAACATGCTTTTTAGTCTAGGACAAGGCTTCATCTGTGTCCGGGAAACCGGCCCATATAGTTCAATTAGCAAGTAAGTAACACTACCTGTTCCATGATACTGAGGAAAATTACATTGAGACAGAGAACCAATTGAGAAAACATTTCAATGGTTCTGAATGACAACCAACATACATTAACAGCAAACAATATGATTAATGTAAATGTAGCCAATTAAAACATTGCATTTGATAAAAATACTTTAAGTTTTAATTAAACTCTGAAGATTGAATCAGTCAGACAAAAATGATTGTACAGAAAAACAGAGTATTATATCTGAGGACCATCACCACCAGCATGACTAGTATCTATGTGGACCCTACTACAGTTTAACCAGCTCAGCTATAGACTACACCAGCATGACTAGTATCTATGTGGACCCTACTACAGTTTAACCAGCTCAGCTATAGACTACACCAGCATGACTAGTATCTATGTGGACCCTACTACAGTTTAACCAGCTCAGCAGTACCAGAGAGACAAAACCCTATTAAAGTCAAATGACCAATCCCAAACCCAGGATAGAGGGGCTGAGTGAATGTGGTCTGGACTCTGTGGAGGAGGGTCATTGTGTCAGAGACACTGTAGAAGGACAGAGTACCTGCCTTGTGATCCAGGTACACTCCTACTCTGGAGGACCGAGGGCCTGATACTTTAGTCCCAACACTATTGTGTCTGAACCAAAAACTACCTCTATAGTAGTGTAAACTCCAGGACTTGTTATTGTATCCAAATCCACCATCTGTCTCTGTTCTGCTGATGTCTTTATATGAGACTGCTGTAACACACTCCCCACTCCACTCCACCTCCCAGTAACAGCGTCCAGACAGACCCTCTCTACACAGAACCTGATAGTAGTTAGTGAATCTGTCTGGATGATCAGGATATGGTTGGACTTGGCCTGTAAGTGTCACCTTTCTGTTCCCTTCAGACAGAGAGAGGAGTGTGTGTGCTGTGTTTGGGTCCAGTGTGAGCTGACAGGAATCTGGGAGAAGAGCAGAGCAGAGACCAATGAGGGGAGTTAGAACAATAAGTTAAGTCAGATACTGAATCTACCCTGTCTTTGATTAGAGCACAGCAGAGATCAAATCAGAGAAATATGAGGAGTCAGATAGATACCCAGTCTTTGATTAGATCTACTATTGCTATATATTTCTAGAGGGATTGTTAGGAGTGTCAGTAAAAAGAGACTGTTAGTTACTTCAGAATAAAGAGACTCACATTGTAAGAACTGTTCTCTGGTCTTGGGCTCTGGAGGCAGTACAACATCCACTATATTCACTACAGACACACAAACACATTCACAGAGAGAGGGAATGTTATCATCATACCATATTCCACATGTACAGTGGGGAAAAAAAGTTTTTAGTCAGCCACCAATTGTGCAAGTTCTCCCACTTAAAAAGATGAGAGAGGCCTGTAATTTTCATCATAGGTACACGTCAACTATGACAGACAAAATGAGAAATAAAATTCCAGAAAATCACATAGTAGGATTTTTTATGAATTTATTTGCAAATTATGGTGGAAAATAAGTATTTGGTCAATAACAAAAGTTTCTCAATACTTTGTTATATACCCTTTGTTGGCAATGACACAGGTCAAACGTTTTCTGTAAGTCTTCACAAGGTTTTCACACACTGTTGCTGGTATTTTGGCCCATTCTCCATGCAGATCTCCTCTAGAGCAGTGATGTTTTGGGGCTGTCGCTGAGCAACACGGACTTTCAACTCCCTCCAAAGATTTTCTATGGGGTTGAGATCTGGAGACTGGCTAGGCCACTCCAGGACCTTGAAATGCTTCTTACGAAGCCACTCCTTCGTTGCCCGGGCGGTGTGTTTGGGATCATTGTCATGCTGAAAGTCCCAGCCACGTTTCATCTTCAATGCCCTTGCTGATGGAAGGAGGTTTTCACTCCAAATCTCACGATACATGGCCCCATTCATTCTTTCCTTTACACGGATCAGTCGTCCTGGTCCCTTTGCAGAAAAACAGCCCCAAAGCGTGATGTTTCCACCCCCATGCTTCACAGTAGGTATGGTGCAACTCAGCATTCTTTGTCCTCCAAACACGACGAGTTGAGTTTTTACCTAAAAGTTATATTTTGGTTTCATCTGACCATATGACATTCTCCCAATCCTCTTCTGGATCATCCAAATGCACTCTAGCAAACTTCAGACGGGCCTGGACATGTACTGGCTTAAGCAGGGGGACACGTCTGACACTGCAGGATTTGAGTCCCTGGCGCGTAGTGTGTTACTGATGGTAGGCTTTGTTACTTTGGTCCCAGCTCTCTGCAGGTCATTCACTAGGTCCCCCCGTGTGGTTCTGGGATTTTTGCTCACCATTCTTGTGATCATTTTGACCCCACGGGGTGAGAACTTGCGTGGAGCCCCAGATCGAGGGAGATTATCAGTGGTCTTGTATGTCTTTCATTTCCTAATAATTGCTCCCACAGTTGATTTCTTCAAACCAAGCTGCTTACCTATTGCAGATTCAGTCTTCCCAGCCTGGTGCAGGTCTACAATTTTGTTTCTGGTGTCCTTTGACAGCTCTTTGGTCTTGGCCATAGTGGAGTTTGGAGTGTGACTGTTTGAGGTTGTGGACAGGTGTCTTTTATACTGATAACAAGTTCAAACAGGTGCCATTAATACAGGTAACGAGTGGAGGACAGAGGAGCCTCTTAAAGAAGAAGTTACAGGTCTGTGAGAGCCAGAAATCTTGCTTGTTTGTAGGTGACCAAATACTTATTTTCCACCATCATTTGCAAATAAATTCATTAAAAATCCTACAATGTGATTTTCTTGATTTTTTTTCTCAATTTGTCTGTCATAGTTGACGTGTACCTATGATGAAAATTACAGGCCTCTCTCATCTTTTTTAAGTGGGAGAACTTGCACAATTGGTGGCTGACTAAATACTTTTTTTCCCCACTGTATATGACTAGTAGGGAACTTTCAATGGTCTAAAGTTGATGTTCTTATTATTTTCAACACACCTGTAGAGGAGATCTTGATCCATTCTCCTTTAAGGACGTCTTCTAGTTTCTCTCTCAGTTCAGACACAGTCTTACTCACATCTCCAAAGTACTGAAGAGGACGGACAACGATGCTGGGTAAGTCTGAAGATACACTGGTACTGGAGAGAGACTGATAACTCTGAGAGAGAAGGAGAGAGAGAGAGAGAGAGGGAGAGAGAGAGAGAGAGAGAGAGAGAGAGTGAGAGGGAGGGAGCAGAACCAAATGATTGAGAGTTTTAATTTCATATCACATGTATCAAGGCAGTTGAGTTACCTGGAGGAAATGGATGTGATCCTCTGTATGTGAGAGCTGCTCCAGCTCAGTGCTTCTCTTCCTCAGCTCAGCTATCTCCTGCTCCAGTTGCTCCAGGAGTCCTTCAGCTTGACTCACTTGAGCCTTCTCTTGGGCTCTGATCAGCTCCTTCACCTCAGAGCGCCTTCTCTCAATGGAGCGGATCAGCTCAGTAAAGATCTTATCACTGTCCTCCACTGCTGCCTGTGCAGAGCGCTGTTGAGAGAGAGAGAGAGAGAGAGAGAGAGAGAGAGAGAGAGAGAGAGAGAGAGAGAGAGAGAGAGAGACTGACTTGTCTTACTTTAATGAGCCATCCTCATTACACTAACACCCCCACCCCTAAAAGCACATTGCGTGACACCACAACCTCCACACAATCACATTATCCAGTACCCAACACCACAGTACAATACACCAACCAGCACCACATTCCAACCGTCCATCCAACCCCTCCTCTCCAGCCGTACAGACAGCCCCCCTGAGCCCCCATACCTCCTGAAACATCTCCACACTGTTGATCATTTTGTACAACTCAAACTCAACCCTAAGGCGTCAACATTAATGGCATTACCCTGGCAACACAGAAAAAACATGATGAACAGTCTGTCATTGCAGAAAACGGACACCCCTCCCCAACTCCCAGGTCAACACGAGCCAACCAGCTATTGGTGTCCAGGGCTCCATGTAATACCCTCCACTGGACGACCCCTGACCTTTCCAGCACTGGGAGCTTATAGAGCCCCTCCACCTATACCCTGCCATGCTCTCAGCCCCCACAACCCCCTGCCACTGATGCCCCTTCACTCCCGCTAAGCTCAGTGTTAAAAGTCAGTAAGTCCTCCGGACTCTCCTGCCAGTCCCCAGTCTCTGCTGTCACTTGCAGTGGTGGAAACGGTGGTGGCCCCTCCTCAGGCTGCTCCAGCCCTCAGTACTGCAGCATAGAAATCAGAGACCCCTGCTGTATTGAGTCTCTCCTGCCGCATGATGAAGAGCTGCTGATCCAGCCCCAAACCACCAGCCCTCCTCAACAGAGCACATGCTGGGTCCCTCTAGCCCACCTCCGTACTGCGCTGCAGGTCCACAAGCAGACCACCGGGGGCGTTGAGAATGGCCAATTTAAGCCATAGAGAGGATGCCACCAAGTTGTTGATGATCAGCACCGTCCCTCTGTATGCCACTTGGGAGATGAGCCACCTCCACTTCGTCAGCCTCGACACCACCGCTTGTGACACTCCTTCCCAGTTCTTCCTATCCCAACCCTCCGAGCCCAGATACACCCCAAGCATCTTGAGCCACTCACAGCCCCACTGCAACCCCCCTGGAAGCTACGGAGGTGCCCTGTCCCTCCATGCCCCACATAACAGAGCCTCACTCTTGCCCCAGTTTACCTAAGCAGAAGACGCCCCCTCGTACACCCTCAAACTATTCTCCAGGGCCTGTAGGTTCTGCTCATCCCTAACCAACACAGACGTCATCAGCGTATGCTGACAGTGCTATGCCTGTCCCCAACCCTATGCCTGGCTCCCACACTCCCTTTAGCCTCCTGCGTAGCAGCCCCAGAAAGGGCTCAATAACAAGAGTGTATAGCTGCCCTGGCAGAGGGCATCCCTGGTGAATGCCCCTCCCTACCCAGACTGGCCTACTGAGCCCTCCCCACACCTTGACCATACATGAAGCCCCAGCGTACAGCATTTGAACACAGGCCACAAAATTCTCCCCACAACAGAAGTTACCCACCCATCAGGCTCCCTCATCTCCCCAAAACAGAAGTTACCCACCCATCAGGCTCCCTCATCTCCCCCACAACAGAAGTTACCCACCCATCAGGCTCCCTCATCTCCCCACAACAGAAGTTACCCACCCATCAGGCTCCCTCATCTCCCCACAACAGAAGTTACCCACCCATCAGGCTCCCTCATCTCCCCACAACAGAAGTTACCCACCCATCAGGCTCCCTCATCTCCCCACAACAGAAGTTACCCGCCCATCAGACAAACGTAAAACAAGGGATTTTCTTGGTTTCCCCACTCTGTTTTTCCAACCCCTCTGGTGAAACAGAGAACTGAGCCCTGTACTATAAAGTCTGAAAACGAGACGCCTTGTCCTCCGCTCCCGCAGACTCACCTCCCCCCTCTTCCTCCTCCTCCATTGGCAAGGTACCGTCCTCCTCCTCCCCAGTCTCTGCCCCCCTGCACTTCCCCCCTGATCAGAGCCTCTTCCCCAATGACAGGCAATATTTCCTGGGATGAGCCCACCAAGCCTTTGCCCACCGGAATCTCTGTTACTACAGAAACCTGCCTCATCTCATGTAGCCCAGCTGCAACCCTCCCCACCACCGCTTTCTCCACGGCCTGCGCACCACCACTTGGCCATGCACTACTACCGTGTAGCTCAGTTGGTAGAGCATGGCGCTTGCAACACCAGGGTTGTGGGTTCGTTTCCCATGGGGGGACAGTATGAAAATGTATGCACTCACTAACTGTAAGTCGCTCTGGATAAGAACATCTGCTAAATGACTAAAATGTAAAAAATGTACTCTCCTCCCTCCTGGTACCCCTGCCATTTATTTTGCAATTCTGAGTAATCACTACTTTAGTACGGATTAGTAAGGAAAAACACTTTATTCAGTACTACTGCAGTTGCTTAATAATTCCAATAGATGGCAGCATAAGACCATGAATGACATTTCAGAAGATTAGTTTAGTTCTCTCCCTGGATACACCACCACTCCCCCTCACAGGAAAATTCCTGCCTGAGCTTTTTACTGTCCCTTTCCACACTGCTAACGCAAGAGGAAGGACTGAAAACACATTACATTACTGACAACACCTTTCTCCGGAACGCACCCGAAGCGACAGCGTTTCTTCTCCACTCGGTTGAGGCCATCACGCCGCCCTAACAAACTACCCCTACTCCCCCCTCAACTCTAAACGATAAACAGTGGAAATCAATAAACAAACCCTCCACCATCAGAAAATAAATCCAGAAAATACGCAAGAACCAAAAGAAAAAAGAATAGTAGCCCTCCTCACGAACCACAAATCTCTCACACAACCAACTTCTTCTTCTATGATATAATGGCGGTCCACAAACCAACGTTAAAGGTGCATGCCGCCACCTACTGTGCTGGAGTGTGTGGTCAATCACGGTTTCCAACATTTCTAAATCCTCCTACCTAACTCAGTACTTCTGAGAAAATAAAGAAGAGCCCTACTAACTTCTAACAGACCCTCCCCCATCCCCAAAACTGTAAACTATTCATATAAATGCCGGCCCTTGTGCCACACATCTATCAAAATGGCTCTGATCTTACATTTGGCCTCACCTCTACCCAGTGGAACATTAATATCAATTATATCTAGTTTCAAAGCTCTTTTAGCTAACTGGTCTACAATTTCATTCCCTTCCACACCCGAATGTGCTGGGACCCAGCAGAATCTCACTACTACACCCATTCTCTCAATTCTCCATAATAACATTAATACCTCCAATAGCAGGTCACTCCTATTATATTTACCAGATGATAAACTATTCAATACAGACAAATCTGAGAATACTATAATTCTAACAGGTTGTACGTCCTCCAACCACTGGAGGGCAACTATTATCGCCAACAGTTCAACTGAGTATACTGACAGTTCATCTGTTAGTCTTCTACATATCTGCACATCAAATTCAGGAACGTAAACGCCTAATCCTGTGAGCCCACTATCTGGGTCCTTGGATCCATCTGTGAAAAGCATTAAAAAAGCATAAAAACTTTTACCAATGTAATTGTCAACCAGTTTCTCTATATCACTGACTTCTGACCAATCTTTCATTTTCTCTACCAAGGTTAGATCAACAACAGGGTCTGGGAGTAACCATGGAGGAACATCCCCTATCACCACAGAAGGGCCAACCTCCAACTCCCTCAAACCACTCTCATCAGCAAGCTTTCCAACTGTCCAACCAAAACTGTCCAACCGGAAGAGACGGAGATATCGCGGACGAAGATCGGGGTGCCTTGTAAGGATCCGACGGCGAGCGAGTAAACTGCCTCTTCCCTCAATCCTATTAGCCAACGTTCAATCTTTTGAAAATAAAGTGGACGATTTAAGATTACGGTTATCCTACCAACGGGACATTAAAAACTGTAATATCTTATGTTTCACGGAGTCGTGGCTGAACGACAACAATGATAACATTCAGCTAGCAGGCTATACGCTACATCGGCAGGACAGAACGGCCGACTCGGTAAGACAAGGGGTGGCGGTCTGTGTATATTTGTAAACAACAGCTGGTGCACAAAATCAAATACTAAGGAAGTCTCTAGGTTTTGCTCGCCTGAGGTAGAGTATCTTATGATAAGCTGTAGACCACACTATTTACCAAGAGAGTTTTCATCTATATTTTTCATAGCTGTCTATTTACCACCACAAACCAATGCTGGCATTAAGATTGCACTGAATGAGTTGTACAAGGCCATTAATCAACAGGAAAACACTCATCCAGATGCAGCGCTCCTAGTGGCCGGGACTTTAATGCAGGGAAACTTAAATCCATTCTACCTAATTTCTACCAGCATGTTAAATGTGCAACCAGAGGGAAAAAAACTCTAGACCACCTTTACTCCACACACAGAGACGCATACAAAGCTCTCCCTCGCCCTCCATTTGGCAAATCTGACCATAACTCTATCCTCCTGATTCCTGCTTATAAGCAAAAACTAAAGCAGGAAGCACCAGTGACTCGGTTAATAAAAAAGTGGTCAGATGACGCAGATGCTAAGCTACAGGACTGTTTTGCTAGCACAGACTGGAACATGTTCCGGGATTCTTCAGACAGCATTGAGGAGTACACCACATCAGTCACTGGCTTCATCAATAAGTGCATCGATGATGTCGTCCCCACAGTGACCGTACGTACATACCCCAACCAGAAGCCATGGATTACAGGAAACATCCGCACTGAGCTAAAGGGTAGAGCTGCCGCTTTCAAGGAACGGGACTCTAACCCGGACGCTTATAAGAAATCCCGCTATGACCTCCGACGAACCATCAAACAGGCAAAGAGTCAATACAGGTCTATGATTGAATCATACTGGCTCTGACGCTCGTCGGATGTGGCAGGGCTTGAAAACTATTACAGACTACAAAGGGAAGCACAGCCGCGAGCTGCCCAGTGACACAAGCCTACCAGACGAGCTAAACCACTTCTATGCTCGCTTCGAGGCAAGCAACACTGAAGCATGCATGAGAGCACCAGCTGTTCCGGATGACTATGTGATCACGCTCTCCGTAGCTGATGTGAGTAAGACTTTTAAGCAGGTCAACATTCACAAGGCCGCAGGGCCAGACGGATTACCAGGACGTGTACTCCGAGCATGTGCTGACCAACTGGCAAGTGTCTTCACTGACATTTTCAACATGTCCCTGACTGAGTCTGTAATACCAACATGTTTCAAGCAGACCACCATAGTCCCGTGCCCAAGGACTCTAAGATAACCTGCCTAAATGACTACCGACCCGTAGTACTGACGTCTGTAGCCATGAAGTGCTTTGAAAGGCTGGTCATGGCTCACATCAACAGCATTATCCCAGAAACCCTAGACCCACTCCAATTTGCATACCGCCCCAACAGATCCACAGATGATGCAATCTCTATCGCACTCCACACTGCCCTTTCCCACCTGGACAAGAGGAACACCTACGTGAGAATGCTATTCATTGACTACAGCTCAGCATTCAACACCATAGTGCCCTCTAAGCTCATCACTAAGCTAAGGATCCTGGGACTAAACACCTCCCTCTGCAACTGGATCCTGGACTTCCTGACGGGCCGCCCCAGGTGGTAAGGGTAGGTAACAACACATCTGCCACACTGATCCTCAACACGGGGGCCCCTCAGGGGTGCGTGCTCAGTCCCCTCCTGTACTCTCTGTTCACCCATGACTGCATGGCCAGGCACGACTCCAACACCATCATTAAGTTTGCCGACGACACAACAGTGGTAGGCCTGATCACCGACAACGATGAGACAGCCTATAGGGAGGAGGTCAGAGATCTGGCCGTGTGGTGCCAGGACAACAACCTCTCCCTCAACGTGACCAAGACAAAGGAGATGATTGTGGACTACAGGAAAAAAATAGGACTGAGCACGCCCCCATTCTCATCGACGGGGCTGTAGTGGAACAGGTTGAGAGCTTCAAGTTCCTTGGTGTCCACATCACCAACGAACTATCATGGTCCAAACACACCAAGACAGTCGTGAAGAGGGCACGACAAAGCCTATTCCCCCTCAGGAGACTAAAAGATTTGGCATGGGTCCTCAGATCCTCAAAAAATTATACAGCTGCACCATCGAGAGCATCCTGACTGGTTGCATCACCGCCTGGTATGGCAACTGCTTGGCCTCCGACCGCAAGGCACTACAGAGGGTAGTGCGTACGGCCCAGTACATCACTGGGGCAAAGCTTCCTGCCATCCAGGACCTCTATACCAGGCGGTGTCAGAGGAAGGCCCTCAAACTTGTCAAAGACTCCAGCCACCCTAGTCATAGACTGTTCTCTCTGCTACCGCACGGCAAGCGGTACCGGAGTGCCAAGTCTAGGTCCAAAAGACTTCTCAACAGCTTCTACCCCCAAGCCATAAGACTCCTGAACAGCTAATCATGGCTACCCGGACTATTTGCTCTGCCCCCCCACCCCATCCTTTTTACGCTGCTGCTACTCTGTTAAGTATTTATGCATAGTCACTTTAACTCTACCCACATGTACATATTACCTCAACTACCTCAACTAGCCGGTGCCCCCGCACATTGACTCTGCAACTGTACCCCCTGTATATATAGCCTCCCTACTGTCACTTTATTTTACTTCTGCTCTTTTTTTTCTCAACACTTTTTTTTGTTGTTGTTTTATTCTTACTTTTTTGTTTAAAATAAATGCACTGTTGGTTAAGGGCTGTAAGTAAGCATTTCACTGTAATGTCTGCACCTGTTGTATTCGGCGCATGTGACCAATAAAATTTGATTTGATTTGATTTGATTTGAAACCACTGCCTTGTCTACTAGTATATTCCCAACAGTCATCTAGAACAGTAGCAGTGGGATGCTCAACCTCACAGCCTTTCAACCCAATAAGATAATGACCATTTTTTACGCTGTATATCCAAAGGCATCTCTCCTGCCTCCACCAGTAAGGCACATACAGATGTTGATTTAAATGCACCAGTACATATCCTTAAAGCTATATACTGGATTCTGTCCAGCTTCTGAAGCCAAGTCTTTACCTCTGTTCCATAAACTGTACACCAGTAATCAATTGTCGTCCTGATCAGAGCTCTATAAATATCCATCAACGATTGGTTATGAATGGGGTGCTGACAGACAGAGACCCACACAACCAACTACTGCAAAAGTGATGGAATGAGAGAGGCAGAGACATCGTTACAATACTGCCTGCTCCTGTGAGCCCACTATCTGGGTCCTTGGATCCATCTGTGAAAAGTGGTAAAGTCTTTACCTCTGCTCCATAAACTGTACACCCGTAATCAACTGTCGTCCTGATCAGAGCTCTATAAATATCCATCAACAATTGTCTGTCAGCACCCTATTCATAACCAGAGACCCACACAACCAACTACCATGAAAGTTAATGAATGAGAGAGACAGAGACATCGTTACAATACTGTACGTTACCATAATATAAAGTTTCTTCTTCTTTGGAGTTTAACGGCGGTTGGCATCCAATATGTTGCATTAACGCCCCCAACTGGACTATAATATACATATATTTTACTTTGTGATACAAAATGGGAAAAGGGGAAAGGAACATTTAATTAAAAACCTTCCAACTAACCCTACACTCATTAAATACCCACTACCCCATTCCACTACTTTGACCCTATCTGCTCCTGCACCATGCCAACGGCCTGGGAGGACGGGACACCACCACTCAACACACCCTGGAACTCTTCTGAAGTCTAATCTTGTATGCCCAAATACTTCTCTGCAGCTGCCACCACAACATCTATTCTCTGTGATTTACGTTCCATTTCTGCGGTACAGTTGATAACCATTGCTATGAACGCTAAGAAGCTAACTTTCCTAAAGCATATATCACTCGTTGGCCTATCCCTCTGTGCTGGCACAGATCTACTACTCACAGGGATCCTCTCAGGATCTCTCACCCCTTGACCCATCCTCCTCTACTTCCTTCACTGTCTCAGCATACGACACCTTCTGCACTACTCTGACTCTAGCCACCTCAACCTGCGTCTCTCGCACCGGACACTTCCGATCCCCAGCAACATGGGCATCCCAACAGTTGACACACACAACTTTATCCACCGAAACTACACAATCCTCTATCCCATGCCCTCCTGCACACTTCCCACATCTTGGAATCTCCCTCCTACAAACTGCTGCAACATGACCATAAACGTTGCACCTGAATCAGCACAGTGGATTCGCCACAAAAGCTCTAACAGGATAACTGATATATCCTACCATGACTTTATCGGGTAAAGACTCAAAACTCAAAAGGACTGACAGTGACTCCTCTGTTTCACCACGCTCACCACCGGGTCTGTGTTGCACCAAACGGCGGGAATCACAAACACCAGCAGTCTTCAACCTTAATTGATCCACTTCTACACTTAACGCTACCCCAGAAATCACTCCTTTCAATGGTGCCCTGTTCCTAAGAGCAAAGCAAGAAACAGATCTTGACCCAAGTTGCGTGACACGGAGTGCCCACTCCCTCTGGTCAGAAGAAACACAAACAAATATCACAAGTCCACTACAGGTTACCTTCACTGATTCAACTGCACCCAACTCCTTTCCCACCCACCCTGAAACTACAAATGAATCTGCCAAAAGGTATGGATCCACTTTCTCCAACAATGTAATTCCTACTGCCTGTTGTCTGGACCTATGGCAGTCTCTATGGGGGTGCCACAGGGTTCAATTCTTGGGCCGACACTTTTCTCCGTGTATATCAATGATGTCGCTCTTGCTGCTGGTGACTCTCAGATCCACCTCTATGCAGACGACACCATTTTGTATACATCTGGCCCTTCATTGGACACTGTGTTAACAAACCTCCAAACGAGCTTCAATGCCATACAACAATCCTTCAGTAGCCTCCAACTGCTCTTAAACACTAGTAAAACTAAATGCATGCTTTTCAATCGAACGCTGCTGGCACCCGCCCACCCGACTAGAATCACCACTCTCGAAGGGTCTGACCTAGAGTATGTGGACAACTACAAATACCTAGGTGTCTGGTTAGACTGTAAACTCAAATTCCAGACTCACATAAAGAATCTCCAATCCAAAGTTAAATCTAGAATCGGCTTCCTATTTCGCAACAAAGCCTCCTTCACTCATGCTGCCAAACATGCCCTCGTAAAACTGACTATCCTACCGATCCTTGACTTCGGCGATGTCATTTACAAAATAGCCTCCAACACTCTACTCAGCAAATTGGATGTAGTCTATCACAGTGCCATCCGTTTTGTCTCCAAAGCCCCATACACTACCCACCACTGTGACCTGTACGCTCTTGTTGGCTGGTCCTCACTACATGTTCGTCGTCAAACCCACTGGCTCCAGGCCATCTTTAAATCACTGCTAGGCAAATCCCCGCCTTATCTTAGCTCATTGGTCACCATAGCAGCACCCACCCGTAGTCTGCGCTCCAGCAGGTATATCTCACTGGTCATTCCCCAAAGCCAACACCTCCTTTGGCCGCCATTCCTTCCAGTTCTCTGCTGCCAATGACTGGAACGAATTGCAAAAATCTCTGAAGCTGGAGACTCTTATCTCCCTCAATAACTTTAAGCATCAGTTGTCAGAGCACCTTACCGATCACTGCACCTGTACACAGCCCATCTGAAATTAGCCCACCCAACTACCTCATCCCTATATTGTTATTTATTTTGCTCTTTTGCACCCCAGTATCTCTATTTGCACATAATCTCTTGCACATCTAGCATTCCAGTGTTAATACTATTGTAATTATTCTGCACTATAGCCTATTTATTGCCTTACCTCCATAACTTGCTACATTTGCACACACTGTATATATATTTTCTGTTGTATTTTTAACTTTATGTTTTTTACCCCATATGTAACTCTGTGTTGTTTTTATTGCACTGCTTTGCTTTATCTTGGCCAGGTCGCAGTTGTAAATGAGAACCTGTTCTCAACTGTCTTACCTGGTTAAATAAAGGTGAAATAAAAAAATAAAAATAAACTGCACCAGATTCTTCTTTATCATGTCCATTGATGCCAGGCTCTGGTTCTGAGCTCTTCACCACACCTTCTACCTCACTTAACTCTCCCTCATTCATTTCCATTTCACCTCCAGAACTCAGTCTGACTCACTCTGTTTTCACTTGAATTATAACATTTGAAATGTCTCTATTACTTTGAAACGTTTGTGAGTGTAACGTTTACTGTTAATTTCTGATCATTGATTTCACTTTTGTTTATTATTTATTTAACCTGCTTTGGTAATGTAACATGTTTCCCATGTCAATAAAGCCCATTTAATTGAATTGAGAGAGAGTGAGAGAGAGAGAGCTCTGTTAATGTATAGCGGACATGAGTCACTCATGGTTACTCATGGTTATGTGATGAGGTAGCCCCACTTGTGACTTTAAAATCAGTGTCGGCCCAGTAGGGAATCTCCTCTTGGTGTAACATAATAATATATAATATGCCATTTAGCAGACGCTTTTATCCAAAGCGACTTACAGTCATGTGTGCACACATTTTTACGTATGGGTGGTCCCGGGGATCGAACCCCCAAGATGTTGGTTACTCTCCTCAGTAGACCCGGGTTCATATCCCGCCGGTTACATTAAGCAGTCTATTCTCTGAAAGGGGTCCAGACAGCCTGTTCCCAACAGTGGAGCCAGTGGGATTGGATAGGGGCATCTCTCTCTCTCTGACTGGAGGAGAGAAGTGAAATGGTGTGTCTCCTCTGGTCAACAATACTCACCTTGAGAGACTCCACAGCCTGTTGGAGCTCCTTCAGCTCCTTCTCTCTCTCCTGGAATCTCTGCTGGACCTTCTGATGATTCATCCCCAGCTGCCTCTGTGGAGAATCACTCTTCAATGAGCTATCAAGCTTTATTTGTCCACTAGATCAATAGTATAGTAATGGGACACAGGGCACATAGAAGATAGGGATTAATATGTTGAGGAAGAGTCTGTGTGAAATAATTGTATTATGTTGCTATGTGAATGATTATAGTTTTTATGGTAGACGTACATGTATCAAGGGGTTGAGGCTGAACTTTGAACTCCTAAAAGGGCATTCAGAATGATAATGTTGTTTGACTTTAGAAAATAGTGTCACAAGCCGGGCTAGAACTCCGGTCTCAAATGTGTAGAGCTGGGGGTACTACCCCTTGCCACAGAGGAGATGTAGTAGGACCCAAATGAAACACCCCAGGCAATACTCCAGGTAAGTAGATTTAATGTTCAAAACAGGAGGCAAAACAAAACAACTCCCGAGGGGAGAAAAACAAACTAAAGATAACTTCGAATAACTTACTAGGACTGATACGGTGGGACAAAGCAGGAGACACATAGACAGGACGCAATAACCAAGTGAGAAACAAGGGGAAAACACACAGCTAAAATACTCAAGGGGAAACAAGGCACAGGTGACATAGATAAGCTAATTAGGACACATGAGGAAAAACTAAGGCAAGGGGGAACACAGCTGACCTCTAGAGGCCAGGAGACAAACAGGGGAAGCAGGAAGCTGACAGGACCCCCTCCTCTAGGAACGACTCCTGACGTTCCTTCCAGAACACCCTGGCCCCAGGGTGCGAAAATCTCGGATCAACCCTGGGTCCAGGATGTCCCTGGCCGGAACCCAGGAGCGCTCCTCTGGCCCGTAGCCCTCCCAGTCCACCAGATACTGCAGAGAGTTCTGGACCCTCCGGGAGTCCAGTATCCGGCGGACTGTGTAGGCTGGCTGGCCGTCTATGATCCTGGGAGGTGGCGGGGGTCTGTGTGGGGGGCAAAAGGAGAAGACAAGACAGGTTTAAGGAGTGAAACGTGGAAAGTGGGGTTAACTCTAAGGGAGCGAGGCAGAACTAAACGATACGACACAGGGTTAACCTTTCTAGAAATGCGGAAAGGGCCGATGTATCTCTGGGAAAGCTTCTTGGATTCGACCCGGAGGGGCAAGTTCTTAGTGGCCAACCAAACTCTCTGACCAGCTCGGAAACTAGGGGCCGTCCGGCGGTGGCGATTAGCCTGACTTTGGTATCTCTGGGAGGTCCGAAGGAGGGTACACCTGGCCTTCTTCCAGGTCCGCCTACAGCGTTGGACAAAGCGCTGGGCCGAGGGAACACCAACTTGCGCCTCTTCCTCTGGAAACAAAGGAGGGTTGTAAACCGAACTGGCATTCGAAGGGGGACAATCCGGTGGCTGAGGACTGGAGGGTGTTGTGGGCATATTCAGCCCAAATGATATAGGTGGCCCAAGACGTGGGATTACTGGCCGCCATACACCGCAGGGTGGTCTCCAGATCCTGATTAATCCGTTCCGTTTGGCCATTAGACTCTGGATGGAATCCTGACGATAGGCTGGCTGTGGCCCTAATAAGCCTGCAGAAGGCCCCCAAAACCGGGACGAGAATTGGGGACCTCGGTCAGAGACCACGTCCAGGGGAATGCCAAATATCCGGAAGACATGGTTCATGAGGAGCTCCGCAGTCTCCTTAGCCGAGGGCAGCTTGGGCAGGGGAATAAACCGGGCAGCCTTAGAGAAACGGTCTACCACCACAAGGATGACGGTGTTGCCCTGGGATAGAGGAAGTCCCGTAACAAAGTCCAGAGAAAGGTGTGACCATGGCCTTCGAGGAACAGGTAAGGGATGGAGCAGTCCCTGGGGTCGCTGGCGTGTCGACTTTCCCTGGTTGCACACAGGGCAGGCCTCAACATAGACCTGCACGTCCTTCTTGATGGACGGCCACCAAAACCCGCCGTCGGAGGAACTCCAGTGTGCGAGCACTGCCAGGATGGCATGTCAAGGGCGACTCATGACCCCACTGCAAGACGCGGGCCCGAACCGAGAGAGGAACGTACAGGCGACCGGCAGGACCACCGCCTGGATCGGGCTCATGGGCAAGAGCTTCTCGTACCCCTCTTTCTAGTTCCCACTGAAGAGGTGCGACGATCCTAGACCTCGGAATAATCGGTGCCAAGGGCTTCTCTTGTACCTCGGGAGAATAGACTCGAGACAGAGCATCCGGCTTGACGTTCTTGGTGCCAGGTCGGTAAGTAAGGAGGAACTGGAATCGATTAAAGAAAAGGGACCATCGTGCTTGCCGAGGGTTCATCCGCTTAGCCTGTTGGAGATATTCCAGGTTCTTGTGGTCTGTGAGAACCTGGAAAGGGGTGCTGAGCCCCCTCAAGCCAATGGCGCCACTCTTCCAAGGCCAGTTTTACCGCAAGCAACTCTAGATCCCCCACGTGGTAGTTGCGCTCGGCCTCAGACAGGCGGCCAGACATGAAGGCACAAGGGTGTAATCTCCCATCCGCACCCCTCTGTGACAGGACGGCTCCCACCCCCACCTCTGAGGCGTCCACCTCCACCACGAAAGGTCTCTCTGGGTCAGGGGTCACCAGAATCGGAGCAGAAGTGAAGCGGCGCTTGAGATCCTCGAAGGCCCCTGCTGCTTCCGGACCCCAGTGAATCTTGGTCCCCTCCTCCCTTGGTAAGCGTCGTCAAGGGGGCTACCACCGAGCTGAAATTCTTGATGAACTTCCGATAGAAGTTAGAAAAGCCAATGAACCGTTGAACCTCCTTGACCGTGGCAGGTGTGGGCCAATCGTGGACCGCCTTGACCTTCTTGGGATCCATCTCTAGGTGCCCGGGAGTGACAATAAACCCGAGAAACTGAGTCTGAGAAACATGAAATTCACACTTCTCAGGCTTAACGTAGAGGTGATTGTCAAGGAGCCTCTGGAGAACCCGGCTAACATGCCCCTCATGCTCCTTCAGTGACCTCGAGAAGATGAGGATATCGTCCAGGTACACGAAGACGAACAGATTAAGCATATCCCGGAGAACATCATTAATCAGGGCTTGGAATACTGCGGGGGCATTGGTGAGCCCGAACGGCATCACCCGATATTCATAGTGTCCCGTGGGCGTGTTGAACGCCCGTCTTCCATTCGTCTCCTGGCCGGATCCGCACGAGATGGTAAGCATTGCGGAGATCCAGCTTAGTAAAAATGGAAGCCCCTTGAAGCAGCTCAAAAGCAGTGGCCATGAGAGGAAGAGGGTATCGATTCCGAACCGTGATCTTGTTGAGTCCCCGGTAATCAATACAAGGCCTCAGACCCCGTCTTTCTTTTCAACAAAAAAGAAGCCCGCCCCAGCCGGGAAGTAGAGGCATAGATGAGGCCGGCTGCCAAGGACTCCTTAATGTAGGTGTCCATAGCTGCGTGCTCGGGGGAGGACAAGGAAAAGATCCGACCTCTAGGAGGGCAGCACCCAGGGAGTAGATCAATGGCACAGTCATAAGTGCGATGAGGCGGTAAGGCAGTAGCCCGGGCCTTGCTGAACACTGCTTTGAACCGATGGTAGACACTGGGGACTCGGGAGACGTCAACAGACTCTTGAAACTGGGTACCAGGGGCTGAGGAACTCTGAAGCATGCAGGTGAGTTGGCAAGTGGGACCCCAGCTAAGAATGGTGCCAGTAGGCCAGTCGATCTGGGGATTATGTCTGCATAGCCAAGGGTGACCCAGGATAATAGGATACTCGGGAGAGTCAATGAGATAGAAGGTCTCCTCCTGCTGGTGTTGAGAGATGGTAAGTCGCAGGGGACTGAGTCGCCTCAGTAACTTTTCCTGGTTCCAGAGGTCTGCCATCTAAGGCTGTAACTGCCTGGGGTTGAGGAAGTAGTTGGGTAGGGATCTTAAGTTCCTTAGCCAAGGTTACATCCATAAAATCACCTGCGGCACCGGAATCGATCATAGCCTGGACCCGATGCTGGTGGCCTCCCAGGACAGAGTGGCTGGAATAGCTAGGACCGCGTTAGTAGGAGGAGCTCTAATTTTCCCCATCACAACCCTCCTGTAGCTGGGCGGGGACAGGCGTTTCCCGAAGCTCGGGGCAAGTGGAGCGGAAGTGGCCGGCAACCCCGCAGTAGAGGCACCGACGCTCCCTCATGCGACGTTCCCTTTCGTTGGAAGAAAGCCTGGAACGGCCTAACTGCATGCTCTCCGGGGAATCCTGGGGCAGTTCAGGAGCCGGGCAGCTCTGAATGACGGAATCCAAACAGGAGAAACAGAGCTGCTCAGAGGAACTTGGGACTGAGACACCTGACGAGCGAGCCGTTCTCCGCTCTCTTAGACGATTGTCCAGGCGGATGGCCAAGGCTATGAGGGACTCGAGATCTTCAGCTGGTTCACGGGTGGCTAACTCATCTTGAAGGGGCTCAGATAACCCTCCCTGAAAGCAGACCCTCAGCGCTTCATCATTCCATCCGCTCCTTGCTGCTATGGTTCGAACTCAATGGCAAAATCTGCCGTGCTTCGGGGGCCCTGACGGAGAGACAGTAGGCGCTTGGAAGCCTCCCGCCCACTGACAGGATGATCGAACACCCGCTTGAACTCTTCTACAAATGCAGCGTGGGAGTCACAACAGGCCTCCTGGGACTGCCACACCGCAGAGGCCCAGGCGAGCGCCTTGTCTGAAAGAAGGGTAATGAGGTAGGCAATCTTGGAACGGTCTGTGGGAAAACTTGAGGGTTGGAGCTCGAAGGTGAGGGGAGCATTGGGTGAGGAAACCCTGACAAGAGCTTGGATCCCCAGAAAAGGGCTTGGGAGGTGGTAGTCGGGGCTCCGCCAACCGAGAAGGCCTGTCGTCACTGGGAGGTGACCGGGGGGAAGGGGGGAGAACCAAGGAGGCGTTCAAAGAGCTGGTGAAGGGAACTCATCATTTCGGCCAGGAGTTGAGAATGTCTAGCCATCAGCTCCTCTTGTCGGCTGAGAACGGCTTCATGGCGCTGGAAAGAAGCCTCATGTCGAATGATCACCGCCAACAGGTCCTGGGAACTGAGTGTTTCTGGGTCCATGATTGACTTGGTTATTCTGTCACAAGCCGGGCTAGAACTCCGGTCTCAAATGTGTAGAGCTGGGGGTACTACCCCTTGCCACAGAGGAGATGTAGTAGGACCCAAATGAAACACCCCAGGCAATACTCCCAGGTAAGTAGATTTAATGTTCAAAACAGGAGGCAAAACAAAACAACTCCCCCGAGGGGAGAAAAACAAACTAAAGATAACTTCGAATAACTTACTAGGACTGATACGGTGGGACAAAGCAGGAGACACATAGACAGGACGCAATAACCAAGTGAGAAACAAGGGGAAAACACACAGCTAAAATACTCAAGGGGAAACAAGGCACAGGTGACATAGATAAGCTAATTAGGACACATGAGGAAAAACTAAGGCAAAGGGGAACACAGCTGACCTCTAGAGGCCAGGAGACAAACAGGGGAAGCAGGAAGCTGACAAATAGTGAAACATTTGGAGCAAACTCAATATACTCAAGGTCTGTGTTCATATTTGTTCTGCTGAGGATCGATTTCATTTGATATCTCTCATATTCAAACAGCCTTACTTCCTACTGTATCTTTAATTATTTGTTTATCAGACAGTCACCAACAAGTAGTTCTGGTCTTACCTGTTTCTCAGTCCTCTCTGCTGCAGCTGACACTGTATCATGGCCTTTATGTTCATCCATTGTACACAGCAGACAGATACACTGCTGATCGGTACGACAGAAAACCTCCAGCAGTTTGTCATGATGAGAGCAGATCTTCTCCTGTAGTTGTGCGGTGGCTTTGACCAGCTTGTGCTTCTTGAAAGCAGGAAATTCATAGTGAGGTTGGAGGTGAGTCTCACAGTAAGAGGCCAGACACACCAGACAGGACATGAGGGCTTTCTGCTTTCTGGTCCCAGTGCAGAAATCACACGCCACATCTCCAGGTCCAGCATAGCACAGAGCAGGAGGGGGAGCAGCCTGGAGTCCTGTCTCCTTCAGTTTCTCCACCATCTCAGCCAACATGGTATTTTTCCTCAGATTAGGCCTTGGAGTGAAGGTCTGTCTGCACTGAGGACAGCTATAGACCCCTTTCAGAACATCCTGATCCCAGCAGCCCTCAATACAGCGCCTACAGTAACTGTGTCCACAGGCAGTAGTGACCGGCTCCTTCAGTAGATCCAGACAGACAGAACAACAGAACTGTTCCTGGTCCAGCTGAGCCATTTGGATGGTTGTTCACTCTCACACAGACAGACGACACAGAGACTCAGATCAGTTTCGTTTCCACAGAAGTGAGTTTTTGGGAGGGCGAGGACTTTCTGGATCTGCCAGATAGGTGAGGTTAGAGGGAGGGAGGGAGGGAGGGAGGGAGGGAGGGGAGGGAGGGAGGGATAGAGAGAGAACTGCGTTCAACGTGGAGAGGGGAGACAAATATTTTAGTTTCTAGGTTAGGGCCCTTCATTTGGAATAAATCTAACAAATATGAGTTGTTAGAATATATAAAGGGTAACAGTTCCTATGAAGTACATATTATAATTATTATAATAAGCTTCATAATGCCTTATAATACACTAATGTGTTATAACACTGATTATAAGTGTCTATAATAATTCATAAGTGGTTGTAATGGGGGGGTTTGATATTGATACAATATACTGTAGTTTAAATGAATACTGTATGTATTGACTGATCATTGAGAATGAGGTAATACTTTACATTACAGTGTGGGTATTACTGTTAGGCCTAGGGTCAGGGTTAGAGTTACTACATTCAGCAGTAACCCTAACCCTAGCCATATCTAGGACTAAAAAGAGAAGACGTTTTATAATCAGAGTTCTTTGTATCTCTTCTTAGTCAGACAGAAACCCCCACATCTTATAGGTGGACGGGGTTATGAACATATCCAATGAATTGTTTTCTGGAACCAGATGAAATGAAACTGCCTTTCAGCAGGAAAAGCTTCTCTAATAATCCTAACCATTGCTGGGTGTCTTCAGAGACTGAGGTATAGAGACACACTGTCAAGACAAATCATCTGGCTGTGCTTTCATGTCAAAACATTTATTATTTTCTATTCATAAAATTCTATTGTATTATATTCTTTGATAATATATTCTATCCATAGGCTCCACTCTGTATAGTGTTAATGATGACTGTTTGTTCTGTACATTGATTGAATGGTTAGGACTATCTCACTGTATTCACTGATTAAATCCCAAGAGACCAGGAGACCTAAAGGAAGCCTTCAACACTGTATCCCTTCATCCAGTCATAGTAAACAACCTCTGTCTGTCTGTCTGTACGTCTGTCTGTCTGTAAACACAGCCAACTTTTCTGCGGTGGTTGTTGTTGCTATCAGTGCTGCACAGCTATTTTCAGGTCTCTCCAGAGATGGTCGATCGGGTTCAACTCCAGGATCTGGCTGGACCACTCAAGGACATTCAGAGACTTGTCCCCAAGCCACTCCTGCGTCTTGGCTGTGTGCTTAGGGTTGTTGTCTTGTTGGAAGTTGAACCTTCGCCCCAGTCTGAGATCCTGAGCGCTCTGAAGCAGGTTTTCATCAAGGATCTCTCTGTACTTTGCTCTGTTCATTTTTCCCTCGATCCTGGCTATTCTCCCAGTCCGTGCCTCTGAAAAACATCCCCACAGCCTGATGCTGCCACCACCATGCTTCACCATAGGGATGGTGCCATGTTTTCTACAGACGTGACGCTTGGCATTCAGGCCAAAGAGTTCAATCTTGGTTTCATCAGACCAGAGAATCTTCTTTCTCATGGTCTGAGAGTACTTTAGGATCCTTTTGGCAAACTCCAAGCGGGCTGTCATGTATCTTTTACTGAGGAGTGGCTTCCGTCTGGCCACTCTACCATAAAGGCCTAATTGGTGGAGTGCTGCAGAGGTGGTTTTCCTTCTGGAAGTTTCTCCCATCTCCACAGAGGAACTCTGGAGCTCTGTCAGAGTTACCATCGGGTTCTTGGTCACTTCCCTGACCAAGGCCCTTCTCCCCCGATGCTCAGTTTGGCCAGGCAGCCAGCTCTAGGAAGAGTCTTGGTGGTTACAAACTTCTTCCATTTAAGAATGATGGAGGCCATTGTGATCTTGGGGACCTTCAATGTTGCAGAAATGTTTTGGGACCCTTCCCCAGATCTGTGCCTCAACACAATCCTGTCTCAGAGCTCTACGGACAATTCCTTCACCCTCATGGCTTGGTTTTTGCTCTGACATGCACTGTCAACTGTGGGACCTTATATAGACAGCTGTGTGCCTTTACAAATCATGTCCAATCAATTGAATTTACCACAGGTGGACTCCAATCAAGTTGTAGAAACATCTCAAGGATGATCAATGGAAACAGGATGCACCTGAGCTCAATTTTGAGTCTCATAGCAAAGGGTCTTTATACTTATGTAAATAAGGTATTTCTGTCTTGTATTTTCAATAAGTGTGTAAAAATAAAAACCTGTTTTCGCTTTGTCATTATGTGGTATTGTGGGTAGAGTGATGAGGAAAATATTTTATTTAATCAATTTTAGAATAAGGCTGTAACGTAATAAAATGTTGAAAAAGTCAAAGGGTCTGAATACTTTCCGAATGCACTGTATGGCAGCTAGAAATCAAAACTGGATGGTCTTCAGAGATAGATGGGAGGGGCTTCGGGTAGCTGAAGGTGGGGACTAAAAACAAACAAAAGATAACTAATGTAAAATGTATTGTCTGGGAAATGTATGTAGTATGTACATTTATAAGTTGGAAGTGGAAGCCTAAGTATTGTTTGTCCATTAGTTTAGGAGGGGTGGTAGGGTTGGGGAAAATAATAAAGAAGGAAAATATATTTAAAATAATATTTACCAAAACATATATATGGGGGATTGGAAATGATGCAGACAATTACACAGATAGAAGCCCCAATATATCTGCAATATTAAAGCTGATCCTATAGCTGTACGGTGGCTTTGACCAGCTGGTGCTTCTTCAAAGCAGGAGATTCATAGTGAGGTTGGAGGTGAGTCTCTCACAGTAAGAGGCCAGACACACCAGACAGGACATGAGGGCTTTCTGCTTTCTGGTCCCAGTGCAGAAATCACACACCACATCTCCAGGTCCAGCATAGCACAGAGCAGGAGGGGGAGCAGCCTGGAGTCCTGTCTTCTTCAGTTTCTCCACCAACTCAGCCAACATGTTATTTTTCCTCAGATTAGGCCTTGGAGTGAAGGTCTGTCTGCACTGAGGATGTCACACCCCACATCTAAAGGTCCAGCATGACAGTGAGCAGGAGAAGCAGCCTGGAGTCCTGTCTTCTTCAGTTTCTCCACCACTTAGGCGAGCACAGCACTCCTGTTCAGAATAAGTCTTGGGGTGAAGGTATGTCTGCACTGCACTCAATCTGGTTTATTTAGTACCCCAGCACAGGTTAAGTAGTGGAAAGAACATGTTGGGTTATTTTGACCCAGACAGTTTGGTTGCGTGAATAACCCAATATGTTGGGTTGTTAGTATTAACAGAACACGGGTTAATTTAACCATCAGTTGGGTATTTTTTTACTCTCATGCTTGGTTGCCCTAGCAACTGGGTCTGTTTAATGTCATGCTTGGTTGACCTAGCAACTGGGTCTGTTTTAATGTCATGCTTGGTTGACCTAGTAACTGGGTCTGTTCTAATGTCATGCTCGGTTGACCTAGCAACTGGGTCTGTTTTAATGTCATGCTTGGTTGACCTAGCAACTGGGTCTGTTTTAATGTCATGCTTGGTTGACCTAGCAACTGGGTCTGTTTTAATGTCATCCTTACTGTAGGTTATTTTAAGGCGTTTACATACTGTAAACTCAATGTTTCCTTATTAAATTCTTCTATAATATGTAGAGTATTTATTACATATTATAATAAGGTATACCACTGTATCATAGCCCAACAATGAGACATACGTGGACTTTTAGGAAACTCTATAAGCATCATTGAAGCTACAAAAATGTCAATGTTCAACCTTAACATGTGCTAACTACGCAACAGACCAGATGAACAGGAATTATATTTACTCTCATGGGTGGCTAAAAATAACTATCTGAAAGCCACACCCCTACTAAACTATGCCTACAGTCTTCTGATCTGACCTGATGGGTCATATCTCAATAACCAAGCAACAATAACCCAACACCCAGCATCCATAACCCAGCAGTTTTTAAAGAAAACAACCCAACTAAGTGACCCAACGCCTGCAACCCAACATTTGGGTCAACCAAACAACCCAGTATTGTTTAGAGTGTGGGGACAGGTGTAGACCCCTTTCAGATCATCCTGATCCCAGCTTTCTTTAATACAGCCCTACAGTAGCTGTGTCCACAGGCAGTAGTCACCGGATCCTTCAGTGGATCCAGACAGACGGAGCAACAGAACAGTTCTAGATTGTCAGCCATTTTAGTGCTTTCACCTGAAGGTTGAGCAACAGGGTGTCAAAGATAACTTTCTGTTTCATGGAACTCTACAACAGAGGGCAGGGAGTGGCTTCCTCTTGACTGTGTACTCTGTATCTACAGGTTTTTGGGGGATGGAAGTCAAGCTAAGAAGATGACGTTGCATACAGCTGTGTCCACAGGGAATAGTAACTGGATCCTTTGGTAGATCCAGACAGCAGAGTGGATATTTTAAAAGGGCCTCTGCAATGTCCATACAACAAACTGCACAGCAGAGTATCAGAGATAACTTAAATTTCTTTGAAAGTCTGAGTGGTGGGGGAGGCCTTTTAGATCTGTTTGGAGACGTTAGTCCTGGATGGATGCACTGAGGTATATAGGGATGGAAGCCATAGTGACGTGTAACCAAATATAAGGTTGTGGTAAAACATTACAACGTTTTAAAGGTTCCATAAATGTACAGTGACCTATTCAGAAGCCACAGTGGTGAATGATGAATAAGTCAAATCAAAAGTTATCTTTCATTTTCAGTCATGTAAAATGATCATAAATTGTAAAGAAACATGTGGATGCAGTGGGGTGCAAATACCTCTGTAGAATTAATTAAGCGAGAAATGGCGGTGGAAACGGCTTTATGCACAAATATTGATATAATAACCATCATATTGAAGTAAACTTGGAGTCACACGATGATATGTGGTGTGGTCCCTCCCACTACGACTCGGGAAACCATGCAGTTTATTAAGCTACAGATGAAATAAGTTATGCTGAACTTCACAGGGTGGTGAAAGTGCACGGTGATGAGCTTGATGCTCCTTTCCAATAAATATCGAGGGTCTTTTTGTCCATAATAATGTCATCATGTAGGCAGCCTGTACAGAGTGGCACGTTCACTATATAATGCACAACCAAATCTGACAAAACCATCGGTAGAGTTGAAAATGTGATGGAAACCCATTTAACAGAAAGTTTTTAACCGGTTTTTGTATTTTCCCAAAAATATATTTGTATGTGCATTACATCATCATGTACAGCCATTTATCCTCAACAAGTCAATTTGATGGAAACATCTCTGCTGGTAAAATTCACGTTTTTATGAAGATTTTACAATATTCACATGAAAATCTGTCGCCAGTCGAATGGAAACAGATTTTCATGCGAATTTTCAAAAATCTGCATAAAAACAATATCCTCATCTATAAACAATATCCCAATATATTTGAATGGTAAATTACATATTGAGTCAGTTTGGAAATAAGAACATAATATGTTTAAGCGACTCCAAAATGACACAATACATTATTTACTGATGCAAAATTAAAATTAAAAATAAAAATAAATTATTCCGTCTGGCCACTCTACCATAAAGGCCTAATTGGTGGAGTGCTGCAGAGGTGGTTTTCCTTCTGGAAGTTTCTCCCATCTCCACAGAGGAACTCTGGAGCTCTGTCAGAGTTACCATCGGGTTCTTGGTCACTTCCCTGACCAAGGCCCTTCTCCCCCGATGCTCAGTTTGGCCAGGCGGCCAGCTCTAGGAAGAGTCTTGGTGGTTACAAACTTCTTCCATTTAAGAATGATGGAGGCCATTGTGATCTTGGGGACCTTCAATGTTACAGAAATGTTTTGGGAACCTTCCCCAGATCTGTGCCTCAACACAATCCTGTCTCAGAGCTCTACGGACAATTCCTTCACCCTCATGGCTTGATTTTTGCTCTGACATGCACTGTCAACTGTGGGACCTTATATAGACAGCTGTGTGCCTTTACAAATCATGTCCAATCAATTGAATTTACCACAGGTGGACTCCAATCAAGTTGTAGAAACATCTCAAGGATGATCAATGGAAACAGGATGCACCTGAGCTCAATTTTGAGTCTCATAGCAAAAGGTCTGAATACTTATGTAAATAAGGTATTTCTGTCTTGTATTTTCAATAAGTGTGTAAAAATAAAAACCTGTTTTCGCTTTGTCATTATGTGTTATTGTGGGTAGAGTGATGAGGAAAATGTTTTATTTAATCAATTTTAGAATAAGGCTGTAACGTAATAAAATGTTGAAAAAGTTAAAGGGTCTGAATACTTTCCGAATGCACTGTATGGCAGCTAGAAATCAAAACTGGATGGTCTTCAGAGATAGATGGGAGGGGCTTCGGGTAGCTGAAGGCGGGGACTAAAAACAAACAAAAGATAACTAATGTAAAATGTAGTGTCTGTGAAATGTATGTAGTATGTACATTTATAAGCTGGAAGTGGAAGCCTAAGTATTGTTGTCCATTAGTTTAGGAGTGGTGGTAGGGTTAGGGGAAAATAATAAAGAAGGAAAATATATTTAAAATAATATTTACAAAACATATATATGGGGGATTGGAAATGATGCAGACAATTACACAGATAGAAGCCCTAATATATCTGCAATATTAAAGCTGATTTACCCCCCCCACACACACACACACACACACACACACACAAAACAACAACAGTACAATAATAATAATAATATCTGATTAAAAAACATGTTTTCTGGATATCCTGTCAATTTCCTCCTTGTAGATGTTTGGTAGTTGCTCTTTCAGTTCATTGACACATTTCATCACATGCTTCAATGTGATAATGATGCTGGGTATGGCCTCAGATCCAGGAGGAACACAGAGAGACTGGAAACTGTGATATTGAGAAAGAGAAAGGTTATTTGATTTCAAGCGCATTTCACTGGGAAAGAGGTCTAGAGATAGTCATTGAACAGTGTTGTAGTGTGGACACTATATAAACAATTCCTACTGAATAGGTTGTGTACTTAACTGCAGTATAGTATAATTACCTTACATTGGAGCATGGTTATTATGGACATTGATGTTGACCGTGACCTTTACCCTCCTGTGATGTCATCATCCTAGAGTTGGCACGGCATTAACGGGACACTACCTCATGTTGAATTGAAAGGCGTGTGGATAATCCTTGTAAAGTTACTACAATCAACATCAATGATCAGCTAATAGCTAATACCCTCTTGTCAAATGTTTCCTACAGATGTATTTTGTTTGTTATGAATTTCCAGATATGAATTATGAATGTATTTTTCTTAAGGGGGGTTGCCCTATTTTTATTTTGAGCACATGCTTCTGAAAGGTCTGTGCACGGCCCTGGATACACTGCTGATAGGTACAGCAGAAAACCTCCAGCAGTTTGTCATGATGAGAACAGATCTTCTCCTGTAGTTGTGCAATGGCTTTGACCAGCTGGTGTTTCTTGAAACCAGGAAATTCACAGTGAGGTTGGAGGTGAGCCTCACAGTAAGAGGCCAGACAAACCAGACAGGACATGAGGGCTTTCTGCTTTCTGGTCCCAGTGCAGAAATCACACGCCACATCTCCAGGTCCAGCATAGCACAGATCAGGAGGGGGAGCAGCCTGGAGTCCTGTCTTCTTCAGTTTCTCCACCACCTCAGCCAACATGTTATTTATCCTCAGAGTAGGCCTTGGAGTGAAGGTCTGTCTGCACTGAGGATGTCACACCCCACATCTAAAGGTCCAGCATGACAGTGAGCAGGAAGAGCAGCCTGGAGTCCTGTCTTCTTCAGTTTCTCCACCACTTAGGCGAGCACAGCACTCCTGTTCAGAATAGGTCTTGGGGTGAAGGTATGTCTGCACTGCACTCAATCTGGTTTATTTAGTACCCCAGCGCAGGTTAAGTAGTGGAAAGAACATGTTGGGTTATTTTGACCCAGACAGTTTGGTTGCGTGAATAACCCAATATGTTGGGTTGTTAGTATTAACAGAACACGGGTTAATTTAACCATCAGTTGGGTATTTTTTACTCAAGTAGCTATTCAACCTCAAAACTACCTGGTTTTGCTATACATTCAAAACAGCAGTATAATGTGACATTTTTTGTGGGCATTTAAAAATGACAGAAAATCTTTTCCAAAATGGTCTCAAATGAGCTGTACTCTCAGGCCCATGGGAGAAAGGGTTTTACTAGGCAGGGAGTGTAGAACAAGATGCATGGAGCTCCAGAGGTCACAAGGTCAATGTGGGCCTGCATGGATGTCAGCAGGGCATGAGGGAGAAGGCCCAAGTGAATAGGTGTGTCTGTGTGAGTGTGTGTGTGAGTGATGTATGTTGTTAAGCTATGGAATTAATTGTACAGCATTGGATTGGTGTTGGCATGGGGTAGAGGGAGTTTACATATACCAGTCATTTCCTTTTAAATCCATGAAGGGAAGTGGACAAGTTCACACTTAGAAAGGAGATAATAGTTCCACACCTCATGTGTCCTGATAACTACAGGAATGGAACCATATTGAGGTTGGCTGCTTTCTATACGGTTTGATGGGAGAGAGAGAGAGAGACAGAGACAGAGACAGAGACAGAGACAGAGACAGAGACAGAGACAGAGACAGAGACAGAGACAGAGACAGAGACAGAGACAGAGACAGAGACAGAGAGAGAGAGAAGAGAGAGAGAGAGAGAGAGAGAGAGAGAGAGAGAGAGAGAGAGAGAGAGAGAGAGAGGGACATCAGGTAAAGTTCTGGAGATGAGGGAATATGTGTGCAGAAAGAAACCCTCCAGTATGGTTAACCCCAGTTAGGCCCAGTATGGACTATCAATACAAGTGACCATTTAGAATGTGACCCAGTTCAATGGGTCTTAACAGAACTGGGGGATGTCAGCCATTAAGTTGTCTAAACACAACTGGAATATAATTTGTTTGTGATTCATTGTTAATGGATTTTCCATTAGGAACACAGGGGGAAAAACCTAACACAACAACACACATAACACACAACCAATAAAAACAAAGGGGGGAGGAAACCACTAAAGTCATTACCATATTGTCATTTTCTAACGACAGGGAGAAAACATGTAAAATCTAGAAGACTACTTTAGATCTGGTCAGAAGAAGCCTAGTGCACTACGTAGGGAACAGGGAGAGATTTGGGACAGAGTCAGTAACTCCCCTGGGTATGAATTCTCTCTCTATCTTATCTGTCTTCTATATTATGTTCTCCTCTCCTCCTCTCTTCTCTCCTCTATTCACTCTATTCTATCATCCACACCACATGCCAGCTTCAACACAATCCATTTACAAGTTAAAGACACACCTTGGGATAAATAGCAAAGGAAAACTACTACTAGATGTATTTTTTATTTCCCATCACCATGAATCATATTTAATAACTGAACAGTAGCAGACCTAACTTCATCTGTTCCTGACTCTGGGTAGTGGATTAAAAAGACCATCAATCTCCAATGATATTAAAGTACAATTCTGAACATTACTGATATACTGAGTGACAAGTCAAGATATCTGCTGTTTTTATTGTTGGGTTAATAGCACCACCTGCTGGACAGGTTTAATGTTGCTTGACTGAGCAGGATGGGAGAATAAAAGATGCCAAATTTAGGGTCGGTTTCCCGGACATCTCCATTGAACATGCTTTTTAGTCTAGGACTAGGCTTCATCTGTGTCCGGGAAACCGGCCCATATAGTTCAATTAGCAAGTAAGTAACACTACCTGTTCCATGATACTGAGGAAAATTACATTGAGACAGAGAACCAATTGAGAAAACATTTCAATGGTTCTGAATGCAAACCAACATACATTAACAGCATACATCATGATTAATGTAAATGTATAAGATTAAAACATTGCACTTAAAAAAATATGAATGCATTGAATTGTAATTCACAACATCTTCTGAAGATCAAATCAATCAAATCATTGTACATAAAAACAGAGCAGAATGAATCATCACATCTGGGGACCATCACCACCAGCATGACTAGTATCTATGTGGACCCTACTACAGTTTAACCAGCTCAGCTATAGACTACACCAGCATGACTAGTATCTATGTGGACCCTACTACAGTTTAACCAGCTCAGCTATAGACTACACCAGCATGACTAGTATCTATGTGGACCCTACTACAGTTTAACCAGCTCAGCTATAGACTACACCAGCATGACTAGTATCTATGTGGACCCCTACTACAGTTTAACCAGCTCAGCTATAGACTACACCAGCATGACTAGTATCTATGTGGACCCTACTACAGTTTAACCAGCTCAGCTATAGACTACACCAGCATGACTAGTATCTATGTGGACCCCACTACAGTTTAACCAGCTCAGCTATAGACTACACCAGCATGACTAGTATCTATGTGGACCCTAATACAGTTTAACCAGCTCAGCTATAGACTACACCAGCATGACTAGTATCTATGTGGACCCTACTACAGTTTAACCAGCTCAGCTATAGACTACACCAACATGACTAGTATCTATGTGGACCCTACTACAGTTTAACCAGCTCAGCTATAGACTACACCAGCATGACTAGTATCTATGTGGACCCTACTACAGTTTAACCAGCTCAGCTATAGACTACACCAGCATGACTAGTATCTATGTGGACACTACTACAGTTTAACCAGCTCAGCTATAGACTACACCAGCATGACTAGTATCTATGTGGACCCTACTACAGTTTAACCAGCTCAGCTATAGACTACACCAGCATGACTAGTATCTATGTGGACCCTACTACAGTTTAACCAGCTCAGCTATAGACTACACCAGCATGACTAGTATCTATGTGAACCCTACTACAGTTTAACCAGCTCAGCTATAGACTACACCAGCATGACTAGTATCTATGTGGACCCTACTACAGTTTAACCAGCTCAGCTATAGACTACACCAGCATGACTGGTATCTATGTGGACCCTACTACAGTTTAACCAGCTCAAATATAGACTACACCAGCATGACTAGTATCTATGTGGACCCTACTACAGTTTAACCAGCTCAGCAGTACCATTGAGACAAAACCCAGGATAGAGGGGCTGAGTGAATGTGGTCTGGACTCTGTGGAGGAGGGTCATTGTGTCAGAGACACTGTAGAAGGACAGAGTACCTGCCTTGTGATCCAGGTCCACTCCTACTCTGGAGGACTGAGGGCCTGATACTTTAGTCCTAACACTATTGTGTCTGAACCAATAACCATCACTATAGTAGTGGAAACTCCAGGACTTGTTATTGAGTCCAAATGGACCATCTGTCCCTGTTCTGCTGATGTCTTTATATGAGACTGCTGTAATACACAACCCACTCCACTCCACCTCCCAGTAACAGCGTCCAGACAGACCCTCTCTACACAGAACCTGGTAGTCGTTGGTGAATCTGTCTGGATGAACAGGATATGGTTGGTCTTGGCCTGTATAGGTCACCTTTCTGTTCCCTTCAGACAGAGAGAGGCGTGTGTGTGCTGTGTTTGGGTCCAGTGTGAGCTGACAGGAATCTGGGAGAAGAGCAGAGCAGAGACCAATGAGGGGAGTTAGAACAATAAGTTAAGTCAGATACTGTATCTACCCTGTCTTTGATTAGAGCACAGCAGAGATCAAATCAGAGAAATATGAGGAGTCAGATAGATACCCAGTCTTTGATTAGATCTACTATTGCTATATATTTCTAGAGGGATTGTTAGGAGTGTCAGTAAAAAGAGACTGTTAGTTACTTCAGAATAAAGAGACTCACATTGTAAGAACTGTTCTCTGGTCTTGGGCTCTGGAGGCAGTACAACATCCACTATATTCACTACAGACACACAAACACATTCACAGAGAGAGAGGGAATGTTATCATCATACCATATTCCACATGTATATGACTAGTAGGGAACTTTCAATGGTCTAAAGTTGATGTTCTTATTATTTTCAACACACCTGTAGTGGAGATCTTGGTCCATTCTCCTTTAAGGACGTCTTCTAGTTTCTCTCTCAGTTCAGACACAGTCTTACTCACATCTCCAAAGTAATGAAGAGGACGGACAACGATGCTGGGTAAGTCTGAAGATACACTGGTACTGGAGAGAGACTGATAACTCTGGAGAGAGAGAGAGAGAACAGAACCAAATGATTGAGAGTTTCACATTGAGTTTTAATTTCATATCACATGTATCAAGGCAGTTGAGTTACCTGGAGGAAATGGATGTGATCCTCTGTGTGTGAGAGCTGCTCCAGCTCAGTGCTTCTCTTCCTCAGCTCAGCTATCTCCTGCTCCAGTTGCTCCAGGAGTCCTTCAGCTTGACTCACTTGAGCCTTCTCTTGGGCTCTGATCAGCTCCTTCACCTCAGAGCGCCTTCTCTCAATGGAGCGGATCAGCTCAGTAAAGATCTTATCACTGTCCTCCACTGCTGCCTGTGCAGAGCGCTGTTAGAGAGAGAGAGAGAGACTGACTTGTCTTACTTTAATGAGCCATCCTCATTACACTAACACCCCCACCCCTAAAAGCACATTGCCTGCCACCACAACCTCCACACAATCACATTATCCAGTACCCAACACCACAGTACAATACACCAACCAGCACCACATTCCAACCGTCCATCCAACCTCCTCTCCAGCCGTACAGACAGCCCCCCTGAGCCCCCATACCTCCTGAAACATCTCCACACTGTTGATCATTTTGTACAACTCAAACTCAACCCTAAGGCGTCAACAGTAATGGCATTACCCTGGCAACACAGAAAAAACATGATGAACAGTCTGTCATTGCAGAAAACGGACACCCCTCCCCAACTCCCAGGTCAACCCGAGCCAACCAGCTATTGGTGTCCAGGGCTCCATGTAATACCCTCCACTGGACGACCCCTGACCTTTCCAGCACTGGGAGCTTATAGAGCACCCTCCACCTATACCCTGCCATGCTCTCAGCCCCCACAACCCCCTGCCACTGATGCCCCTTCACTCCCACTAAGCTCAGAGTGTTAAAAGTCAGTAAGTCCTCCAGACTCTCCTGCCAGTCCCCAGTCTCTGCTGTCACTTGCAGTGGTGGAAACGGTGGTGGCCCCTCCTCAGGCTGCTCCAGCCCTCAGTACTGCAGCATAGAAATCAGAGACCCCTGCTGTATTGAGTCTCTCCTGCCGCATGATGAAGATCTGCTGATCCAGCCCCAAACCACCAGCCCTCCTCAACAGAGCACATGCTGGTTCCCTCCAGCCCACCTCCGTACGGTACAGTAGCCTCTGTGCTGCTGAGTCAGAACGCTGCCACCCTGACCAGAAAATGTTTACTAACTTGCGCTGCAGGTCCACAAGCAGACCACCGGGGCGTTGAGAATGGCCAATTTAAGCCATAGAGAGGATGCCACCAAGTTGTTGATGATCAGCACCGCCCCTCTGTATGCCACTTGGGAGATGAGCCACCTCCCACTTCGTCAGCCTCCACACCACCGCTTGTGACACTCCTTCCCAGTTCTTCCTATCCCAACCCTCCGAGCCCAGATACACCCCAAGCATCTTGAGCCACTCACAGCCCCACTGCAACCCCCTGGAAGCTGCGGAGGTGCCCTGTCCCTCCATGCCCCACATAACAGAGCCTCACTCTTGCCCCAGTTTACCTAAGCAGAAGACGCCCCCTCGTACACCCTCAAACTATTCTCCAGGGCCTGTAGGTTCTGCTCATCCCTAACCAACACAGACGTCATCAGCGTATGCTGACACTGCTATGCCTGTCCCCAACCCTATGCCTGGCTCCCACACTCCCTGTAGCCTCCTGCGTAGCAGGCCCAGAAAGGGCTCAATAACAAGAGTGTATAGCTGCCCTGACAGAGGGCATCCCTGGTGAATGCCCCTCCCTACCCAGACTGGCCTACTGAGCCCTCCCCACCTTGACCATACATGAAGCCCCAGCGTACAGCATTTGAACACAGGCCACAAAATTCTCCCCACAACCAAAACTACACATTGAACAGATAATCATGGTCCACCCTATCAAAGGCTTTCTCCTGATTATGAACCGATTGTCTGTGATTAGGGGTCCTGATACACAGTTTCCCGTCCATCTTATAGTCCAAACAGAGCAATGCCACAGGCCTCCAGTTCTTTATGTCGCTCAAATCCCCTTTTTGGGCAGGAGATTCAAAGCCTCCCGTCTACAGCTTAGCGACAGCTCCCCCACCCCGACGCACTCACACAACACACGTTCTGTCCAATAACTTCCCAGACCTTTAAAAAAAAAATCTGAGGCAGACTGTCTGAGAGACGGCAGCTGAGAGTTTGTGAAAGGCCAGGGAAATGTCTATTTGATTTATCTGTGACAGAGAGAGTTTGGAAAGGTCTGTGAGCAGAACCTGAGAAAACCCAGGATAATAATAATAATAATAATAATATGCCATTTAGCAGACGCTTTTATCCAAAGCGACTTACAGTCATGTGCATACATTTTTACATATGGGTGGTCCCGGGGATCGAACCCACTACCCTGGCATTACAAGCGCCATGCTCTACCAGCTGAGCTACAGAGGACCACAGAGTTCTGGCTCTATAAGTACAACTCCACAGCCTGCTCCCTCATCTCCCCACAACAGAAGTTACCCACCCATCAGGCTCCCTCATCTCCCCACAACAGAAGTTACCCACCCATCAGGCTCCCTCATCTCCCCACAACAGAAGTTACCCACCCATCAGGCTCCCTCCTCTCCCCCACAACAGAAGTTACCCGCCCATCAGGCTCCCTCATCTCCCCACAACAGAAGTTACTCGCCCATCAGACAAACGTAAAACAAGGGATTTTCTTGGTTTCCCCACTCTGTTTTTCCAACCCCTCTGGTGTAACAGAGAACTGAGCCCTGTACTATAATATAATATAATATGCCATTTTGCAGACGCTTTTATCCAAAGCGACTTACAGTCATGCGTGCATATATATATATATATTTTTTTTATTTTATTTTTTTTGTGTATGGGTGGTCCCGGGGATCGAACCCACTACCCTGGCGTTACAAGCGCCGTGCTCTACCAGCTGAGCTACAGAGGACCAGGTGCAGACACATTCATGAAAGCAAAGACAAGGTCATTATTTGGGCTCTAAACACTAACAACCTACCCTTACACACCTCTTTTGCCACCCCTGCACTAAGATTTCTGCCATGGCATTTAAATGTTTTTGGTTTACATATTCCCCAGTCTTTGCCGCCGTTCATGTTAAGGAAGTCTAACCGTGAAATCTCCATAAGAGGTGGGAGGGAAATCACCACAATCAGAAACCAGTAGAGAAGCCCATAAAGCCGCCATGCCAGAAAAAAACATCAATTTAAGCAGATTCTGAAGACATGCCCTTAAGAACCCATGACCCATTTTCTCAGCCTATACCGCTTCCTGGGTGAGAGGACACTAAACCCCTCATTCTTCATCACGTGTTGTACTGACCTTATAAACCTTCCAGGATCAATAAAATAAGACTCCAGCAGAACCTTATTTTTCCCCTTTAGTCTCCATCAGGAAACTAGAAAGTTCTCTCACCGTATAAACTGGGCCCTCAGCCTGACTGTCTGTCAGCTCTGGATCCAATGAGCCGTCTGAAAACGAGACGCCTTGTCCTCCGCTCCCGCAGACTCACCTCCCCCCTCTTCCTCCTCCTCCATTGGCACGGTACCGTCCTCCTCCTCCCCAGTCTCTGCCCCCCTGCACTTCCCCCCTGATCAGAGCCTCTTCCCCAATGACAGGCAATATTTGCCTTCGCCCAGCGGAGTCTCTGTTACTACAGAAACCTGCCTCAGCTCATGTAGCCCAGCTGCAACCCTCCCCACCACCGCTTTCTCCACGGCCTGCGCACCACCACTTGACCCTGCTCTACTCTCCTCCTTCCTGGTACCACCACCACTTGACCCTGCTCTACTCTCCTCCTTCCTGGTACCACCACCACTTGACCCTGCTCTACTCTCCTCCTTCCTGGTACCACCACCACTTGACCCTGCTCTACTCTCCTCCCTCCTGGTACCACCACCACTTGACCCTGCTCTACTCTCCTCCCTCCTGGTACCACCACCACTTGACCCTGCTCTACTCTCCTCCCTCCTGGTACCACCACCACTTGACCCTGCTCTACTCTCCTCCTTCCTGGTACCACCACCACTTGACCCTGCTCTACTCTCCTCCTTCCTGGTACCACCACCACTTGACAACTTTCATGTTTTGAAATTATACTTCATTACTATAATGATTATCAATAAGCCTAAACATTAATTCAGTCACCTCTGGTCGACAAGAACGTATTTTCCTAGTACATTAATTGTCAAATTCATCAACCAGCATCGAGCACTCTGCCTTCTCAGGCAAGCGAGGGGCATGTTGAGGTAAATATGCTAACCGCCAAGGTTGCATTATGTCATTTATTGGTGGGCTGGAAGATGCAGTGTTTTTTCTTTTCTATTCAGAGGCTATTTACTCCCAATATGAGATAATTTTATATAGAAGGTTTTTATAATGCATGTTTACTAGGGTTGAGGTTAGCGCATCTGAGTAGGGATTATTTGGGTTCAATACCTGTCCTACCTATCAATCATATTGCTGCTTGTAGCCTATAACTGATGATCCCCACACTAGAAACACCCAAAACTATCTGTGCTACCAAACCCTGTGTTCCACCCTCCCCTGTGTAACCTTGAGGTTTGTTAAGAAACAAACACTTGTCTACGAAAAGAGACATGTTTAAGGGATTCCACTTGGCACCCAGCCGAGAGCACACGGAAACCACTTGCAAATTTACCAAAACTAACCAACTACTTGCGGTCTGTTCGGAAGCAATAAACGGAGGCAGATTAGCCACCACAACTCTTATCGAAAGAGGCGACATCTGCACCAACACACCCCTCACAACAAGACAAACCTTTTTCATTAACCCAACCACCGCCTTGTTCATTCTGGATGCAGAGTGCAGATGTTCCGCTCCAACCTGTTCGCCGACCATGAGCAAAACTTCCTCCACACCTTTCTCCGGAACGGACCCGAAGCGACAGCGTTTCTTCTCCACTCGGTTGAGGCCATCACGCCGCCCTAACAAACTACCCCTACTCCCCCCTCAACTCTAAACGATAAACAGTGGAAACCAATAAAAAAAAACTCCACCATCAGAAAATAAATTCAGAAAATACGCAAGATCCAAAAGAAAAAAGAATAGTAGCCCTCCTCACAAACCACAAATCTCTCATACAACCAACTTCTTCTTCTTCTATGATATAATGGCGGTCCACAAACCAACGTTAAAGGTGCATGCCGCCACCTACTGTGCTGGAGTGTGTGGTCAATCACGGTTTCCAACATTTCTAAATCCTCCTACCTAACTCAGTACTTCTGAGAAAATAAAGAAGAGCCCTACTAACTTCTAATAGACCCTCCCCCATCCCCAAAATCCCTTCCAAACCCCCCCCCAACCCCGTCCAACCTCAATGACCCTACACTTCAAACTTTCCCTCTCTTCAACATACTTACAACAATATAACAACACATGCTCCACCGTTTCATCGACCGTACCCCCCAGACACAAACCATTCACATGCTTGCCAACCAGATGTAATGACGAGTTCAATGTACACTGTCCTAAGGACAATCTAGTAAACACCACCTCTTCCTTCCTAATCTGACCTTTGAATCTTGGTCCATCGACCTTTCTGTAAAACTGTAAACTATTCATATAAATGACGGCCCTTGTGCTCAGAGTACCATCTCTTCTGCCACACATCTATCAAAATGGCTCTGATCTTACATTTGGCCTCACCTCTACCCAGTGGAACATTAATATCAATTATATCTCGTTTCAAAGCTCTTTTAGCTAACTGGTCTACAATTTCATTCCCTTCCACACCCGAATGTGCTGGGACCCAGCAGAATCTCACTACTACACCCATTCTCTCAATTCTCCATAATAACATTAATACCTCCAATAGCAGGTCACTCCTATTAGATTTACCAGATGATAAACTATTCAATACAGACAGAGAATCTGACCATACTATAATTCTAACAGGTTGTACGTCCTCCACCCACTGGAGGGCAACTATTATCACCAACAGTTCAACTGAGTATACTGACAGTTCATCTGTTAGTCTTCTACATATCTGCACATCAAATTCAGGAACGTAAACGCCTGCTCCTGTGAGCCCACTATCTGGGTCCTTGGATCCATCTATGAAAAGCGGTAAAAAAGCATAAAAACTTTTACCAATGTAATTGTCAACCAGTTTCACTATATCACTGACTTCTGACCAATCTTTCCTTTTCTCTACCAAGGTTAGATCAACAACAGGGTCTGGGAGCAACCATGGAGGAACATCCCTATCACCACAGAAGGGCCAACCTCCAACTCCCTCAAACCACTCTCATCAGCAAGCTTTCCAACTGTCCAACCAAAACCACTGCCTTGTCTACTAGTATATTCCCAACAGTCATCTAGAACAGTAGCAGTGGGATGCTCAACCTCACAGCCTTTCAACCCAATAAGATAATGACCATTTTCTACGCTGTATATCCAAAGGCATCTCTCCTGCCTCCACCAGTAAGGCACATACAGATGTTGATTTAAATGCACCAATACATATCCTTAAAGCTATATACTGGATTCTGTCCAGCTTCTGAAGCCAAGTCTTTACCTCTGTTCCATAAACTGTACACCAGTAATCAATTGTCGTCCTGATCAGAGCTCTATAAATATCCATCAACAATTGTCTGCCAGCACCCTATTCATAACCAGAGACCCACACAACCAACTACCGCAAAAGTGATGGAATGAGAGAGACAGAGACATAGTTACAACACTGTACATAGCCATAATATAACGGTTCTTCTTCTTTGGAGTTTAACGGCGGTTGGCATCCAATATGTTGCATTACCGCCCCCAACTGGACTACAATATAAATCCATTTTACTTTGTGATACAAAATGGGAAAAGGGGAAATTATAATGATACAAAAAACACCCTTCCAACTAACCCTACACTCATCAAATACCCACTACCCCATTCCACTACTTTGACCCTATCTGCTCCTGCACCATGCCAACGGCCTGGGAGGACGGGACACCACCACTCAACACACCCTGTAACTCTTCTGAAGTCTAATCTTGTATGCCCAAATACTTCTCTGCAGCTGCCACCACAACATCTATTTTCTGGGATTTACATTCCATTACTGCGGTACAGTTGATAACCATTGCTATGAACTCTAAGAAGCTAACTTTCCTAAAGCATATATCACTCGTTGGCCTATCCCTCTGTGCTGGCACAGATCTACTACTCACAGGGATCCTCTCAGGATCTCTCACCCTTGACCCATCCTCAACTACTTTCTTCACTGCCTCAGCATACGACACATTCTGCACTACTCCGACTCAAGCCACCACAACCTGCCTCTCTCGCACCGGACACTTCCGATCCCCAGCCACATGGGCATCCCTACAGTTGACACACAACTTTATCCATCGAAACTACACAATCCTCTATCCCATGCCCTCCTGCACACTTCCCACATCTTGGAATCCCCCTCCTACAAACTGCTGCAACATGACCATAAACGTTGCACCTGAATCAGTGCAGTGGATTCGGCACAAAAGCTCTAACAGGATAACTGATATATCCTAACATGACTTTGTCGGGTCAAAACTCAAAAGGACTGACAGTGACTCCTCTGTTTCACCACGCTCACCACCAGGTCTGCGTCGCACCAAACGGCGGGAATCACAAACACCAGGAATCTTCAACTTTAATTGCTCCACCTCCACACTTAACGCTACCCCAGAAATCACTCCTTTCAATGGTGTCCTGTTCCTAAGAGAAAAGCAAGAAACAGATCTTGACCCAAGTTGCGTGACACGGAGCGCCCACTCCCTCTGGTCAGAAGAAACACAAACAAATATCACAAGTCCACTACAGGTTACCTTCACTGATTCAACTGCACCCAACTCCTTTCCCACCCACCCTGAAACCACAAATGGATCTACCAAAAGGTATGGATCCACTTTGTCCAACAATGTAACTCCTACTGCACCAGATTCTTCTTTATCATGTCCATTGATGCCAGGCTCTGGTTCTGAGCTCTTCACCACACCTTCTACCTCACTTAACTCTCCCTCATTCATTTCCCTTTCACCTCCAGAACTCAGTCTGGCGAATGGCTCACTCTGTTTGCACTTGAATTATAACATTTGAAATGTCTATTCCTTTAAAACTTTTGTGAGTGAAATGATAGTTTATTTCACTTTTGTTTATTATCTATTTCACTTGCTTTGGCAATGTAAACATATGTTTCCCATGCCAATAAAGCCCTTTGAATTGAATTGAATTGAGAAAGAGAGCGAGCGAGAGAGTGCCTTGCAAAAGTATTCATCCCCCTTGGCGTTGTTCCTATTTTGTTGCATTACAACCTGTAACTTAAATTGATTTTTATTTGGATTTCATGAAATGGACATACACAAAATAGTCCAAATTGGTGAAGTGAAATGACAAAAATAACTTGTTTCAAAAAAATTAAAAAACATTAATAACAGAAAAGTGGTGTGTGCATATGTATTCACCCCCTTTGCTATGAAGCCCCTAAATAAGATCTGGTGCAACCAATTACCTTCAGAAGTCACATAATTAGTTAAATAAAGTCCACCTGTGTGCAATCTAAGTGTCACATGATCTGTCACATGATCTCAGTATATATACAGTGGGGGAAAAAAGTATTTAGTCAGCCACCAATTGTGCAAGTTCTCCCACTTAAAAAGATGAGAGAGGACTGTAATTTTCATCATAGGTACACGTCAACTATGACAGACAAATTGAGAATTTTTTTTTCCAGAAAATCACATTGTAGGATTTTTAATGACTTTATTTGCAAATTATGGTGGAAAATAAGTATTTGGTCACCTACAAACAAGCAAGATTTCTGGCTCTAACAGACCTGTAACTTCTTCTTTAAGAGGCTCCTCTGTCCTTCATTCGTTACCTGTATTAATGGCACCTGTTTGAACTTGTTATCAGTATAAAAGACACCTGTCCACAACCTCAAACAGTCACACTCCAAACTCCACTATGGCCAAGACCAAAGAGCTGTCAAAGGACACCAGAAACAAAATTGTAGACCTGCACCAGGCTGGGAAGACTGAATCTGCAATAGGTAAGCAGCTTGGTTTGAAGAAATCAACTGTGGGAGCAATTATTAGGAAATGGAAGACATACAAGACCACTGATAATCTCCCTCGATCTGGGGCTCCACGCAAGATCTCACCCCGTGGGGTCAAAATGATCACAAGAACGGTGAGCAAAAATCCCAGAACCACACAGGGGGACCTAGTGAATGACCTGCAGAGAGCTGGGACAAAAGTAACAAAGCCTACCATCAGTAACACACTACGCCGCCAGGGACTCAAATCCTGCAGTGCCAGACGTGTCCCCCTGCTTAAGCCAGTACATGTCCAGGCCCGTCTGAAGTTTGCTAGAGTGCATTTGGATGATCCAGAAGAGGATTGGGAGAATGTCATATGGTCAGATGAAACCAAAATATAACTTTTTGGTAAAAACTCAACTCGTCGTGTTTGGAGGACAAAGAATGCTGAGTTGCATCCAAAGAACACCATACCTACTGTGAAGCATGGGGGTGGAAACATCATGCTTTGGGGCTGTTTTTTCTGCAAAGGGACCAGGACGACTGATCCGTGTAAAGGAAAGAATGAATGGGGCCATGTATCGTGAGATTTTGAGTGAAAACCTCCTTCCATCAGCAAGGGCATTGAAGATGAAACGTGGCTGGGTCTTTCAGCATGACAATGATCCCAAACACACCGCCCGGGCAACGAAGGAGTGGCTTCGTAAGAAGCATTTCAAGGTCCTGGAGTGTCCTAGCCAGTCTCCAGATCTCAACCCCATAGAAGATCTTTGGAGGGAGTTGAAAGTCCATGTTGCCCAGCGACAGCCCCAAAACTTCACTGCTCTAGAGGAGATCTGCATGGAGGAATGGGCCAAAATACCAGCAACAGTGTGTGAAAACCTTATGAAGACTTACAGAAAACGTTTGACCTGTGTCATTGCCAACAAAGGGTATATAACAAAGTATTGAGAAACTTTTGTTATTGACCAAATATTTATTTTCCACCAAAATTTGCAAATAAATTCATTAAAAATCCTACAATGTGATTTTCTGGATTTTTTTCTCTCATTTTGTCTGTCATAGTTGACGTGTACCTATGATGAAAATTACAGGCCTCTCTCATCTTTTTAAGTGGGAGAACTTGCACAATTGGTGGCTGACTAAATACTTTTTCCCCCACTGTACACCTGTTCTGAAAGGCCCAAGAGTCTGCAACACCACTAAGCAAGGGGCACCATCAAGCAAGCGGCACCATGAAGACCAAGGAGCTCTCCAAACAGGTCAGGGACAATGTTGTGGAGAAGTACAGATCAGGGTTGGGTTATAAAAAAATATCAGAAACTTTCAACATCCCACGGAGCACCATTAAATCCATTATTAAAATATTGAAAGAATATGGCACCACAACAAACCTGCCAAGAGAGGGCCGCCCACCAAAACTCACAGACCAGGCAAGGAGGGCATTAATCAGAGAGGCAACAAAGAAACCAAAGATAACCCTGAAGGAGCAGTTATGCACGTGAATAGTTATGCACGCTCAAGTGTTGTGTTTTTTTGTCTTGTTTCTTGTTTGTTTCACAATAAAAAATATTTTGCATCTTCAAAGTGTTAGGCATGTTGTGTAAATCAAATGATACAAACCCCCCAAAAAATCCATTTTAATTCCAGGTTGTAAGGCAAGAAAATAGGAAAAATGCCAAGGGGGAGAATACTTCCGCAAGCCGCTGTATGTATAGGGGACATGAGTCAGTCATGGTTACTTAAAGTTATGTGATGAGGTAGCACTGCCTGCAACTTCAAAATCAGTGTCGGCCCACGGCCCAATGGGGAATGTCCTCTTGGTGTAATGATCAAGACCCAGGTTCATATCCCATCAGTTACATTAAGCAGTCTATTCTCTGAAAGGGGTCCAGACATAGTGGGGTCAGTGGGATTGGAGAGGGGTCCTATCTCTCTCTATGACTGGAGGAGACAGGTAAAATCCTCTGGTCAACAATACTCACCTTGAGAGACTTCACAGCTTTTTGGAGCTTCTTCAGCTCCTTCTCTCTCTCCTGGAATCTCTGCTGGACCTTCTGCTGACTCATCCCCAGCTGCCTCTGTGGAGAATCACTCTTCAATGAGCTATCAAGCTTTATTTGTCCAGTAGATCAATAGTATAGTAATGTGACATAGGGCCCATAGAGAGGAAGGTCTAAAATCTTGAGGAAGTCCCTTTACCATATGACATTTTCTATGTTGCTATGTTAATTATTATAGTTTTTATGGTAGGCGTACATGTATCAAGGGGTTGAAACTGAACTTTGGACTCATAAAAGGGAATTCAGAATGATAATAGTGTTTGACTTTAGAAAATTGTGATACATTTGGAGCAAACTCAATATACACCAAAGTTTGTGTTCATATTTCTTCTGCCGTGGATATATTTCATTTGAATTCTCTCATATTCAAACAGCCTCAGATCCCACTGTATCTTTAATTCTTTGTTTATCAGACAGTCACCAACAAGTAGTTCTGGTCTTACCTGTTTCTCAGTCCTCTCTGCTGCAGCTGACACTGTATCATGGCCTTTATGTTCATCCATCACACACAGCAGACAGATACACTGCTGACCGGTACGACAGTAAACCTCCAGCAGTTTGTCATGATGAGAGCAGATCTTCTCCTGTAGTTGTGCGGTGGCTTTGACCAGCTTGTGCTTCTTGAAAGCAGGAGATTCATAGTGAGGTTGGAGGTGAGTCTCACAGTAAGAGGCCAGACACGCCAGACAGGACATGAGGGCTTTCTGCTTTCTGGTCCCAGTGCAGAAATCACACGCCACATCTCCAGGTCCAGCATAGCACAGAGCAGGAGGGGGAGCAGCCTGGAGTCCTGTCTTCTTCAGTTTCTCCACCACCTCAGCCAACATGTTATTTTTCCTCAGATTAGGCCTTGGAGTGAAGGTCTCTCTGCACTGAGGACAGCTATAGACCCCTTTCAGAACATCCTGATCCCAGTAGCCGTCAATACAGCTCCTACAGTAACTGTGTCCACAGGGGATGGTGACCGGCTCCTTCAGTAGATCCAGACAGACAGAACAACAGAACTGGTCCTGGTCCAGCAGATCTCCGTGCTGAGCCATTTGGACGGTTGTTCACTCTCACACAGACAGACGACACAGAGACTCAGATCAGTTTTGTTTCCACAGAAGAGAGTTTGTGGAGGGGAGGGACTTCCTGGTTCTGCCAGAGGGGTGGGGTTAGAGGGAGGGAGGGGTTAGAGGGAGAGAGAGAGAGAGAGAGAGAGAGAGAGAGAGAGAGAGAGAGAGAGAGAGAGAGAGAGACAGAGAGAGAGAGAGAGAGAGAGAGAGAGAGAGAGAGAGAGAGAGAGAGAGAGAGAGAGAGAGAGAGAGAAAACTGTACACAATGTTAATAGAGACAAAGATTTGTGTTCCTAGGTTAGGGCCCTTAATATGGAATACATTAAATAGAGTGGTTAGAATATATAAAGGGTACCAGTTTCTATGAAGTACATATGTATAATGATTTTAATGAATTGTGTAATGCCTTAAACTTACGTGCTATGACACTAACTATAACCATCCATAATAACTAATACGTGGTTGTAAAACTCTACAATGTGTTATAGATAATTAGCTACAATGGGGGAGGGGGGACTTGAAATGGATACAATGTACTGTAGCTGAAATGAATACCGTATGTATTGACTGATCATTGAGAATGATGTAACACTTTACATTACAGTGTGTTTATTGGTGTGTAATTATTCCTGTTAGTACAGTGGTGTAAAAGTACTGTGATGCCTCATTCTTCCACTGTACTAGCAGCAGTAACCCTAGCCAGTAATAAGGCTACTGGAATGGAAAGTGTTACAGGAAATATAAAGGAAGGATTTATACATGTCATCTATGATATACTCTATGTAATGATATGTCTATGTCTTCTATATGGTGTTCTATACTCTATGTAATGATATGTCTATGTCTTCTATATGGTGTTCTATACTCTATGTAATGATATGTCTATGTCTTCTATATGGTGTTCTATACTCTATGTAATGATATGTCTATGTCTTCTAGATGGTGTTCTATACTGTATGTAATGATATGTCTATGTCTTCTATATGGTGTTCTATACTCTATGTAATGATATGTCTATGACTTCTAGATGGTGTTCTATACTGTATGTATTGATATGTCTATGTCTTCTATATGGTGTTCTATACTGTATGTAGTGATATGTCTATGTCTTCTAGATGGTGTTCTATACTGTATGTAATGATATGTCTATGTCTGCTATATGGTGTTCTATACTGTATGTAATGATATGTCTATGTCTTCTAGATGGTGTTCTATACTGTATGTAATGATATGTCTATGTCTTCTAGATGGTGTTCTATACTGTATGTAATGATATGTCTATGTCTTCTATATGGTGTTCTATACTGTATGTAATGATATGTCTATGTCTTCTATATGGTGTTCTATACTCTATGTAATGATATGTCTATGACGTCTAGATGGTGTTCTATACTGTATGTAATGATATGTCTATGTCTTCTAGAGGGTGTTCTATACTGTATGTAATGATATGTCTATGTCTTCTATACTCTATGTAATGATATGTTTATGTCTTCTATATGGTGTTCTATACTGTATGTAATGATATGTCTATGTCTTCTATACTCTATGTAATGATATGTCTATGTCTTCTATATGGTGTTCTATACTGTATGTAATGATATGTCTATGTCTTCTATGTGGTGTTCTATACTGTATGTAATGATATGTCTATGACTTCTAGATGGTGTTCTATACTGTATGTATTGATATGTCTATGTCTTCTATATGGTGTTCTATACTGTATGTAGTGATATGTCTATGTCTTCTAGATGGTGTTCTATACTGTATGTAATGATATGTCTATGTCTTCTATATGGTGTTCTATACTGTATGTAATGATATGTCTATGTCTTCCAAATGGTGTTCTATACTCTATGTAATGATATGTCTATGACGTCTAGATGGTGTTCTATACTGTATGTAATGATATGTCTATGTCTTCTATATGGTGTTCTATACTGTATGTAATGATACGTCTATGTCTTCTATATGGTGTTCTATACTGTATGTAATGATATGTCTATGTCTTCTAGAGGGTGTTCTATACTGTATGTAATGATATGTCTATGTCTTCTATACTCTATGTAATGATATGTCTATGTCTTCTAGATGGTGTTCTATACTGTATGTAATGATATGTCTATGTCTTCTAGATGGTGTTCTATACTGTATGTAATGATATGTCTATGTCTTCTAGATGGTGTTCTATACTGTATGTAATGATATGTCTATGTCTTCTAGATGGTGTTCTATACTGTATGTAATGATATGTCTATGTCTTCTATATGGTGTTCTATACTGTATGTAATGATATGTCTATGTCTTCTAGAGGGTGTTCTATACTGTATGTAATGATATGTCTATGTCTTCTATATGGTGTTCTATACTGTATGTAATGATATGTCTATGTCTTCTATATGGTGTTCTATACTGTATGTAATGATATGTCTATGTCTTCTAGAGGGTGTTCTATACTGTATGTAATGATATGTCTATGTCTTCTATACTCTATGTAATGATATGTCTATGTCTTCTATATGTCTATTCCCTATGTAGTGCACTACTTTAGATCTGATCAGAAGTAGCCTAGTGCACTACGTAGGGAACAGGGTGTTATTTGGGCCAGAGCCAGTAACTCCCCTGGGTATGAATTGTCTCTCTATCTTATCTGTCTTCTATATGATGTTCTCCTCTCCTCCTCTCTTCTCTCCTCTATTCACTCTATTCTATCATCCACACCACATGCCAGCTTCAACACAATCCATTTACAAGTTAAAGACACACCTTGGAATAAATAGCAAAGGAAAACTACTACTAGATGGATTTTTTATTTCCCATCACCATGAATCATATTTAATAACTGAACAGTAGCAGACCTAACTTCATCTGTTCCTGACTCTGGGTAGTGGATTAAAAAGACCATCAATCTCCAATGATATTAAAGTACAATTCTGAACATTACTGATATACTGAGTGGCAAGTCAAGATATCTGCTGTTTTTATTGTTGGGTTAATAGCACCACCTGCTGGACAGGTTTAATGTTGCTTGACTGAGCAGTAATGGAGAATAAAAGATGCCAAACTTAGGGCCGGTTTCCCGGACATCTCCATTGAACATGCTTTTTAGTCTAGGACTAGGCTTCATCTGTGTCCGGGAAACCGCCCCATATAGTTCAATTAGCAAGTAAGTAACACTACCTGTTCCATGATACTGAGGAAAATGACATTGAGACAGAGAACCAATTGAGAAAACATTTCAATGGTTCTGAATGACAACCAACATACATTAACAGCATACATCATGATTAATGTGAATGTATAAGATTAAAACATTGCACTTACAAATAATATGAATGCATTGAATTGTAATTCATAACATCTTCTGAAGATCAAATCAATCAAATCATTGTACATAAAAACAGAGCAGAATAAATCATCACATCTGGGGACCATCACCACCAGCATGACTAGTATCTATGTGGACCCTACTACAGTTTAACCAGCTCAGCTATAGACTACACCAGCATGACTAGTATCTATGTGGACCCTACTACAGTTTAACCAGCTCAGCTATAGACTACACCAGCATGACTAGTATCTATGTGGACCCTACTACAGTTTAACCAGCTCAGCTATAGACTACACCGGCATGACTAGTATCTATGTGGACCCTACTACAGTTTAACCAGCTCAGCTATAGACTACACCAGCATGACTAGTATCTATGTGGACCCTACTACAGTTTAACCAGCTCAGCTATAGACTACACCAGCATGACTAGTATCTATGTGGACCCTACTACAGGTTTAACCAGCTCAGCTATAGGACTACACCAGCATGACTAGTATCTATGTGGACCCTACTACAGTTTAACCAGCTCAGCTATAGACTACACCAGCATGACTAGTATCTATGTGGACCCTACTACAGTTTAACCAGCTCAGCTATAGACTACACCAGCATGACTAGTATCTATGTGGACCCTACTACAGTTTAACCAGCTCAGCTATAGACTACACCAGCATGACTAGTATCTATGTGGACCCTACTACAGTTTAACCAGCTCAGCTATAGACTACACCAGCATGACTAGTATCTATGTGGACCCTACTACAGTTTAACCAGCTCAGCTATAGACTACACCAGCATGACTAGTATCTATGTGGACCCTACTACAGTTTAACCAGCTCAGCTATAGACTACACCAGCATGACTAGTATCTATGTGGACCCTACTACAGTTTAACCAGCTCAGCTATAGACTACACCAGCATGACTAGTATCTATGTGGACCCTACTACAGTTTAACCAGCTCAGCTATAGACTACACCAGCATGACTAGTATCTATGTGGACCCTACTACAGTTTAACCAGCTCAGCAGTACCATTATTGAGCCAAAACCCAGGATAGAGGGGCTGAGTGAATGTGGTCTGGACTCTGTGGAGGAGGGTCATTGTGTCAGAGACACTGTAGAAGGACAGAGTACCTGCCTTGTGATCCAGGTCCACTCCTACTCTGGAGGACTGAGGGCCTGATACTTTAGTCCCAACATTATTGTGTCTGAAACAATAACCACCACTAGAGCACACTAAACTCCAGGACTTGTTATTGAGTCCAAATCTACCATCTGTCCCTGTTCTGCTGATGTCTTTATATGAGACTGCTGTATAAACACACACCCCACTCCACTCCACCTCCCAGTAACAGCGTCCAGACAGACCCTCTCTACACAGAACCATCAAGTTGTTTGTGAATCTGTCTGGATGAACAGGATATGGTTGTTCTTGGCCTGTACGTGTCACCTTTCTGTTCCCTTCAGACAGAAAGAGGTGTGTGTGTGCTGTGTTTGGGTCCAGTGTGAGCTGACAGGAATCTGGGAGAAGAGCAGAGCAGAGACCAATGAGGGGAGTTAGAACAATAAGTGAAGTCAGATACTGTATCTACCCTGTCTTTGATTAGAGCACAGCAGAGATCAAATCAGAGAAATATGAGGAGTCAGATAGATACCCAGTCTTTGATTAGATCTACTATTGCTATATATTTCTAGAGGGATTGTTAGGAGTGTCAGTAAAAAGAGACTGTTAGTTACTTCAGAATAAAGAGACTCACATTGTAAGAACTGTTCTCTGGTCTTGGGCTCTGGAGGCAGTACAACATCCACTATATTCACTACAGACACACAAACACATTCACAGAGAGAGGGAATGTTATCATCATACCATATTCCACATGTATATGACTAGTAGGGAACTTTCAATGGTCTAAAGTTGATGTTCTTATTATTTTCAACACACCTGTAGTGGAGATCTTGGTCTATTCTCCTTTAAGGGACGTCTTCTAGTTTCTCTCTCAGTTCAGACACAGTCTTACTCACATCTCCAAAGTACTGAAGAGGACGGACAACGATGCTGGGTAAGTCTGAAGATACACTGGTACTGGAGAGAGACTGATAACTCTGGAGACAGAGACAGAGAGACAGAGAGAGAGACAGAGAGACAGAGAGACAGAGAGACAGAGAGACAGAGAGACAGAGAGACAGAGAGACAGAGAGACAGAGAGAGAGAGAGAGAGAGAGAGAGAGAGAGAGAGAGAGAGAGAGAGAGAGAGAGAGAGAGAGAGAGAGAGAGAGAGAGAGAGAGAGAGAGAGAGAGAGAGAAGAACCAAATGATTGAGAGTTTTAATTTCATATCACATGTATCAAGGCAGTTGAGTTACCTGGAGGAAATGGATGTGATCCTCTGTGTGTGAGAGCTGCTCCAGCTCAGTGCTTCTCTTCCTCAGCTCAGCTATCTCCTGCTCCAGTTGCTCCAGGAGTCCTTCAGCTTGACTCACTTGTGCCTTCTCTTGGGCTCTGATCAGCTCCTTCACCTCAGAGCGCCTTCTCTCAATGGAGCGGATCAGCTCAGTAAAGATCTTATCACTGTACACCACTGCTGCCTGTGCAGAGCTCTGTTAAGAGAGAGAGAGAGAGAGACTGACTTGTCTTACTTTAATGAGCCATCCTCATTACACTAACACCCCCACCCCTAAAAGCACATTGCGTGACACCACAACCTCCACACAATCACATTATCCAGTACCCAACACCACAGTACAATACACCAACCAGCACCACATTCCAACCGTCCATCCAACCCCTCCTCTCCAGCCGTACAGACAGCCCCCCTGAGCCCCCATACCTCCTGAAACATCTCCACACTGTTGATCATTTTGTACAACTCAAACTCAACCCTAAGGCGTCAACAGTAATGGCATTACCCTGGCAACACAGAAAAAACATGATGAACAGTCTGTCATTGCAGAAAACGGACACCCCTCCCCAACTCCCAGGTCAACCCGAGCCAACCAGCTATTGGTGTCCAGGGCTCCATGTAATACCCTCCACTGGACGACCCCTGACCTTTCCAGCACTGGGAGCTTATAGAGCCCCTCCACCTATACCCTGCCATGCTCTCAGCCCCCACAACCCCCTGCCACTGATGCCCCTTCACTCCCACTAAGCTCAGAGTGTTAAAAGTCAGTAAGTCCTCCAGACTCACTGGGTCAGGCAGAGCCTCCTGGACCTCCCCCATGACTCTCTCCAGCAGCCTAAGAGACGTTTGGCTTCGGCAGCCGCAGGTCTGCTAGTCTCCTGATGCCATTAAAGGTCCCTGCAGGGTGGCTGAATGAGTGGACCTCAACAGGATCAGTGGGTTGTGGAAGATGGGCTCCTCCCATACCCATGGCCCAGCCCCCCCCCCCCTTGAGCCACTCACAGCCCCACTGCAACCCCCCTGGAAGCTGCGGAGGTGCCCTGTCCCTCCATGCCCCACATAACAGAGCCTCACTCTTGCCCCAGTTTCCCTAAGCTCTCCTTACCCACCCATCAGCCTCCCTCATCTCCCCCACAACAGAAGTTACCCACCCATCAGCCTCCCTCATCTCCTCACAACAGAAGTTACCCACCCATCAGGCTCCCTCATCTCCCCCACAACAGAAGTTACCCACCCATCAGCCTCCCTCATCTCCTCACAACAGAAGTTACCCACCCATCAGGCTCCCTCATCTCCCCACAACAGAAGTTACCCACCCATCAGGCTCCCTCATCTCCCCACAACAGAAGTTACCCACCCATCAGGCTCCCTCATCTCCCCACAACAGAAGTTACCCACCCATCAGGCTCCCTCATCTCCCCACAACAGAAGTTACCCACCCATCAGGCTCCTCATCTCCCCACAACAGAAGTTACCCACCCATCAGGCTCCCTCATCTCCCCACAACAGAAGTTACCCACCCATCAGGCTCCCTCATCTCCCCACAACAGAAGTTACCCACCCATCAGGCTCCCTCATCTCCCCACAACAGAAGTTACCCGCCCATCAGGCTCCCTCATCTCCCCACAACAGAAGTTACCCGCCCATCAGGCTCCCTCATCTCCCCACAACAGAAGTTACCCGCCCATCAGGCTCCCTCATCTCCCCACAACAGAAGTTACCCACCCATCAGGCTCCCTCATCTCCCCACAACAGAAGTTACCCACCCATCAGGCTCCCTCATCTCCCCACAACAGAAGTTACCCACCCATCAGGCTCCCTCATCTCCCCCACAACAGAAGTTACCCACCCATCAGGCTCCCTCATCTCCCCACAACAGAAGTTACCCACCCATCAGGCTCCCTCATCTCCCCACAACAGAAGTTACCCACCCATCAGGCTCCTCATCTCCCCACAACAGAAGTTACCCACCCATCAGGCTCCCTCATCTCCCCACAACAGAAGTTACCCACCCATCAGGCTCCCTCATCTCCCCACAACAGAAGTTACCCACCCATCAGGCTCCCTCATCTCCCCACAACAGAAGTTACCCACCCATCAGGCTCCCTCATCTCCCCCACAACAGAAGTTACCCACCCATCAGGCTCCCTCATCTCCCCCACAACAGAAGTTACCCACCCATCAGGCTCCCTCATCTCCCCACAACAGAAGTTACCCACCCATCAGGCTCCCTCATCTCCCCACAACAGAAGTTACCCACCCATCAGGCTCCCTCATCTCCCCACAACAGAAGTTACCCACCCATCAGGCTCCCTCATCTCCCCACAACAGAAGTTACCCACCCATCAGGCTCCCTCATCTCCCCACAACAGAAGTTACCCACCCATCAGGCTCCCTCATCTCCCCCACAACAGAAGTTACCCACCCATCAGGCTCCCTCATCTCCCCACAACAGAAGTTACCCACCCATCAGGCTCCCTCATCTCCCCCCACAACAGAAGTTACCCACCCATCAGGCTCCCTCATCTCCCCCACAACAGAAGTTACCCACCCATCAGGCTCCTCATCTCCCCCACAACAGAAGTTACCCACCCATCAGGCTCCCTCATCTCCCCACAACAGAAGTTACCCACCCATCAGGCTCCCTCATCTCCCCACAACAGAAGTTACCCACCCATCAGGCTCCCTCATCTCCCCACAACAGAAGTTACCCACCCATCAGGCTCCCTCATCTCCCCACAACAGAAGTTACCCACCCATCAGGCTCCCTCATCTCCCCACAACAGAAGTTACCCACCCATCAGGTTCCCTCATCTCCCCACAACAGAAGTTACCCGCCCATCAGACAAATGTAAACAATGGATTTTCTTGGTTTCCCCACTCTGTTTCTCCAACCCAAAAGAGCTGGGAGCATCCATCTCCCTCAACATGGAAAAACTAGCTCTTACAAGTGATCCTTTTGCTTTCTCTGAAATGAAAGCCCCTAGGTCCCTGAGTAGTTCAGATAAATTATCTTGTAGCCCCACTTTGCCCCACCAACTCAGCCTCCACCTCATAAATGAACCACTCAAGCTCCCCCAGTACTCTCCTGGCCTCTGAAGAGGAAAAAAAGCTGTTTAGTGCTGACAGAAAACCTGAATCTGGGCTTTCCCTACATCCCACCACTGACTGAGAGACTCAAACTCCCCCTTCTGCTGTCCCCACCTCTCCCAAAAGCCTTGGAAGTTTGAGCAAAAAGTGGCACCTTGTAAGAGCTTTACAATGAATTTCCAATAGGACACCTGCCTGGGCTCTGGTGAAACAGAGAACTGAGCCATGGCAATATGATTGTCTGAAAACCCAACTGGGAGAATGGAGGCCCTCAATAGCCTGTTGCTGATTCTTGAATGTATAGATACGATCCAGGAGAGCTGTGCTTACCCTACCCCCAACCACCTTCACCAACAAATACTGCTTTGAGGTGGGATACTTAATTCTCCATGTGATGGAACTGATTCAGAACCCCTGCATTGAATTCAACACCCCTGCCCAGCCCAAATGAGTTCCCTCACTATTCCTGTCTTTAGCAAAGTCAATGGTGCAGTTCCAAGCCTGAACATTAATTCAGTCACCTCTGGTCGACAAAAACGTATTTTCCTAGTACATTCATTGTCAAATTCATCAACCAGCATCGAGCACTCTGCCTTCTCACGCAAGCGAGGGGCATGTTGAGGTAAATATGCTAACCGCGACGGTTGCATTATGTCATTTATTGGCGGGCTGGAAGATGCACTCCTCTTTTCTATTTACTCCAAATATGAGATATTAAGTTGATTTTTATCATGCATGTTTTCTAGGGTTGAGGTTAGCGCATCGGACAACATTATGACACTTTATCAAGTGTTCTGCCTTGCAATAATAAATAGAAAAAAATTACTAATAACAAAAAACAGCAAAGTGCTTCGATAGAATTTTGATTATTTTGTTCATCAAAACCTATTTAGTACTATAATGGTATTTACTAACAATATTATTACTTAAATAGTTTCTAAATGTGTTCTAGGCTACCCTACCCTAGAATTAGGGTTAAGGCTAAAATAGGTTATTAGTAGGGTTAAAGTTTCTGTATAGCACTCAGAGCTCAATACAACTAATAGGAGCTGGCAGGGTGAAACATGCCCTATTATTTCTAACCTACGGCAAGCATCTGGGACATATGGTAATATTACGAAACTGGGCTCCATGGCGGATGCAATGAAGTAATTTTATCAGAAAAATGTGTTAAAAATGTATTGTGTCCAGCCTAGTCCTAGCCCCCCGCAGCCGGCTGGTGGCGCTTGTCTGCACTAGCATTATGCCCTACATCCCCACACTAGAAACACCCAAAACTATCTGTGCTAGCAAACACTGCGTTCCACCCCTCCCCTGTGTAACCTTGAGGTTTGTTAAGAAACAAACACTTGTCTACGAAAAGAGACATGTTTAACGGATTCCGCTTGGCACCCAGCCGAGAGCACACGAAAACCACTTGCAAATTTACCAAAACTAACCAACTACTTGCGGTCTGTTCGTACGTAATAAACGGAGGCAGATTAGCCACCACAACTCTTATCGAAAGAGGCGACATCTGCACCAACACACCCCTCACAAAAATCCCACTCACAACAACCACCACTTGGCCCTGCTCTACTCTCCTCCTTCCTGGTACCACCACCACTTGACCCTGCTCTACTCTCCTCCTTCCTGGTACCACCACCACTTGACCCTGCTCTACTCTCCTCCTTCCTGGTACCACCACCACTTGACCCTGCTCTGCTCTCCTCCTTCCTGGTACCACCACCACTTGACCCTGCTCTACTCTCCTCCTTCCTGGTACCACCACCACTTGACCCTGCTCTACTCTCCTCCTTCCTGGTACCACCACCACTTGACCCTGCTCTACTCTCCTCCCTCCTGGTACCACCACCACTTGACCCTGCTCTACTCTCCTCCTTCCTGGTACCACCACCACTTGACCCTGCTCTACTCTCCTCCTTCCTGGTACCACCACCACTTGACCCTGCTCTACTCTCCTCCTTCCTGGTACCACCACCACTTGACCCTGCTCTACTCTCCTCCTTCCTGGTACCACCACCACTTGACCCTGCTCTACTCTCCTCCCTCCTGGTACCACCACCACTTGACCCTGCTCTACTCTCCTCCTTCCTGGTACCACCACCACTTGACCCTGCTCTACTCTCCTCCCTCCTGGTACCACCACCACTTGACCCTGCTCTACTCTCCTCCTTCCTGGTACCACCACCACTTGACAACTTTAATGTTTTGAAATTATACTTCATTATAATGATTATCAATAAGCCTAAACATTAATTCAGTCACCTCTGGTCGACAAAAACGTATTTTCCTAGTACATTAATTGTCAAATTCATCAACCAGCATCGAGCACTCTGCCTTCTCACGCAAGCGAGGGGCATGTTGAGGTAAATATGCTAACCGCGACGGTTGCATTATGTCATTTATTGGTGGGCTGGAAGATGCAGTGTTTTTTCTTTTCTATTCAGAGGCTATTTACTCCCAATATGAGATCATTTTATATAGAAGGTTTTTATAATGCATGTTTACTAGGGTTGAGGTTAGCGCATCTGAGTAGGGATTATTTGGCCGGGGTTCAATACCTGTCCTACCTATCAATCATATTGCTGCTTGTAGCCTATAACTGATGATCCCCACACTAGAAACACCCAAAACTATCTGTGCTAGTGTTGATAAAACAAGTTTACTGGAGAACGGAGACCAAGTAGAGACTTTCGGACACGGTGGATAATTGTATAATATGAGGCAGTTTATTCAGAGGTAAAGATATCTGTAAATAGCGTGCATGGACCCGTTCGTCAACCTCGTAGGGAGATATCTGAGAGCGCGCCCCTAAACATTGTGTGCTGACATTTTATACAATAAAATAAAGTAGGTTGATTCTAGGAGTTCTGATCTTCTGATTGGTCCTGATGAGTTGGGCGAGGTCCCCTCCAGGTTAGCATCACTGTTGCATTGGCTCTGAGTCGGGTTCTCCGTCTTCAGATGTTCAGCCTAGAGAAGGGATTTTGTGTGTGCGTGTGTTATCAGTAATAATGTGTGTGTGTGTAATAATGTGTGTGTGTGTGTGTGTGTGTTTTGGGAAAATGTTCAGCCGAAAGAGGGGATTTTGTGTGTGCGTGTGTTATCAGTAATAATGTGTGTGTGTGTGTGTGTGTTTGTGTTTGTGTGTGTCATGGGAGAACTCGTGAGTTGGAAGGACTGAGAGACCTATGGCGTGGGTGTTGTTCTTAGCCACCTGCTGACAAGGCCGACAAGATAGAAGTCTTTGTCCATTGTATTAAATCCGAAGGCCCAACACAAGATGGGTCATGCACAAAATTTTAGCCAGACCAAGCTATAACATAATATATTTACTACGACACTAGCAAACCCTGTGTTCCACCCCTCCCCTGTGTAACCTTGAAGTTTGTTAAGAAACAAACACTTGTCTATGAAAAGAGACATGTTTAACGGATTCCGCTTGGCACCCAGCCGAGAGCACACGGAAACCACTTGCAAATTTACCAAAACTAACCAACTACTTGCGGTCTGTTCGTAAGCAATAAACGGAGGCAGATTAGCCACCACAACTCTTATCGAAAGAGGCGACATCTGCACCAACACACCCCTCACAACAAGACAAACCTTTTTCATTAACACAACCACCGCCTTGTTCATTCTGGATGCAGAGTGCAGATGTTCCGCTCCAACCTGTTCGCCGACCATGAGCAAAACTTCCTCCGCACCTTTCTCCGGAACGCACCCGAAGCGACAGCGTTTCTTCTCCACTCGGTTGAGGCCATCACGCCGCCCTAACAAACTACCCCTACTCCCCCTCAACTCTAAACGATAAACAGTGGAAACCAATAAACAAACCCTCCACCATCAGAAAATAAATTCAGAAAAAACGCAAGAACCAAAAGAAAAAAGAATAGTAGACTTCCTCACGAACCACAAAGTCTCTCACAGCAACAACTTCTTCTTCTATGATATAATGGCGGTCCACAAACCAACGTTAAAGGTGCATGCCGCCACCTACTGTGCTGGAGTGTGTGGTCAATCACGGTTTCCAACATTTCTAAATCCTCCTACCTAACTCAGTACTTCTGAGAAAATAAAGAAGAGCCCTACTAACTTCTAATAGACCCTCCCCCACCCCCAAAATCCCTTCCACCCCCCCAACCCCATCCAACCTCAATGACCCTACACTTCAATCTTTCCCTCTCTTCAACATACTTACAACAATATAACAACACATGCTCCACCGTTTCATCGACGTACCCTCCAGACACAAATCATTCCCATGCTTGCCAACCAGATGTAATGACGAGATCAATGTACAATGTCCTAAGCACAATCGAGTAAACACCACATCCTTCTTCCTAATCTGACTTTTGAATCTTGGTCCATCGACCTTTCTGTAAAACTGTCAACTATTCATATAAATGCCGGCCCTTGTGCTCAGAGTACCATCTCTTCTGCCACACATCTATCAAAATGGCTCTGATCTTACATTTGGCCTCACCTCTACCCAGTGGAACATTAATATCAATTATATCTTGATTCAAAGCTCTTTTAGCTAACTGGTCTACAATTTCATTCCCTTCCACACCCGAATGTGCTGGGACCCAGCAGAATCTCACTACTAAACCCATTCTCTCAATTCTCCATAATAACATTAATACCTTCAGTTCAACTGAGTATACTGACAGTTCATCTGTTAGTCTTCTACATATCTGCACATCAAATTCAGGAACGTAAACGCCTGCTCCTGTGAGCCCACTATCTGGGTCCTTGGATCCATCTGTGAAAAGCATTAAAAATGCATAAAAACCTCTACCAATGTAATTGTCAACCAGTTTCACTATATCACTGACTTCTGACCAATCTTTCCTTTTCTCTACCAAGGTTAGATCAACAACAGGGTCTGGGAGTAACCATGGAGGAACATCCCCTATCACCACAGAAGGGCCAACCTCCAACTCCCTCAAACCACTCTCATCAGCAAGCTTTCCAACTGTCCAACCAAAACCACTGCCTTGTCTACTAGTATATTCCCAACAGTCATCTAGAACAGTAGCAGTGGGATGCTCTGCCTCACAGCCTTTCAACCAATAAGATAATGACCATTTTTTACGCCATACATACAAAGGCATCTCTCCTGCCTCCACCAGTAAGGCACATACAGATGTTGATTTAAATGCACCAATACATATCCTTAAAGCTTTATACTGGATTCTGTCTTTGCCGCTGTTCCATAAAATATACACTCATAATCAATTGTTGTCCTGATCAGAGCTCTATAAATATCCATCAATGATTATCTGTCAGCACCCCATTCATAACCAGAGACCCACACAAACAACTACCGCAAAAGTGATGGAATGAGAGAGACAGAGTCATCTTTACAACACTGTACATAGACATAATGTAACGGTTCTTCTTCTTTGGTGTTTAACGGCGGTTGGTATCCAATATGTTGCATTACCGCCCCCAACTGGACTATAATATAAATCCATTATACTTTGTGACACAAAATGGGAAAAGGGGAAATTATAATAATTTAAAAAAACACCCTCCCAACTAACCCTACACTCATTAAATACCCACTACCCCATTCCACTACTTTGACCCTATCTGCTCCTGCACCATGCCAACGGCCTGGAAGGACAGGAAACCACAACTCAACACACCCTGTAACTCTTCTGAAGTCTAATCTTGTATGCCCAAATACTTCTCTGCAGCTGCCACCACAACATCTATTTTCTGTGATTTACGTTCCATTTCTGTGGTACAGTTGATAACCATTGCTATGAACGCTAAGAAGCTAACTTTACTGAAGCATATATCACTCGTTGGCCTATCCCTCTGTGCTGGCACAGATCTACTACTCACAGGGATCCTCTCAGGATCTCTCACCCTTGACCCATCCTCCTCTAAAATACTTATTTTCCACCATAATTTGCAAATAAATTCATTAAAAATCCTACAATGTGATTTTCTGGATTTTTTTCTCTAATTTTGTCCGTCATAGTTGACGTGTACCTATGATGAAATTACAGGCCTCTCTCATCTTTTTAAGTGGGAGAACTTGCACAATTGGTGGCTGACTAAATACTTTTTTCCCCCACTGTACACCTGTTCTGAAAGGCCCAAGAGTCTGCAACACCACTAAGCAAGGGGCACCATCAAGCAAGCGGCACCATGAAGACCAAGGAGCTCTCCAAACAGGTCAGGGACAATGTTGTGGAGAAGTACAGATCAGGGTTGGGTTATAAAAAAATATCAGAAACTTTCAACATCCCACGGAGCACCATTAAATCCATTATTAAAAATTGAAAGAATATGGCACCACAACAAACCTGCCAAGAGAGGCCGCCCACCAAAACTCATGGACCAGGCAAGGAGGGCATTAATCAGAGAGGCAACAAAGAAACCAAAGATAACCCTGAAGGAGCTGCAAAGCTCCACAGCGGAGATTGGAGTATCTGTCCATAGGACCACTTTAAGCCATACACTCCACAGAGCTGGGCTTCATGGAAGAGTGGCCAGAAAAAAAGCCTTTGCTTAAAGCAATATAAGCAAACACGTTTGGTGTTTGCCAAAAGGAATGTTGGAGACTCCCAAACATTTGGAAGAAGGTACTCTGGTCAGATGAGACTAAAATTGAGCTTTTTGGCCATCAAGGAAAACGCTCTGTCTGGCGCCAAACCAAACACCTCTCATCACCCCGAGAACACCATCCCCACAGTGAAGCATGGTGGTGGCAGCATCATGCTGTGGGGATGTTTTTCATCGGCAGGGACTGGGAAACTGGTCAGAATTGAAGGAATGATGGATGGCTCTAAATACAGGGACATTCTGGAGGGAAACCTGTAAGTATTGACTTTGGGGGGTGAATAGTTATGCACGCTCAAGTGTTGTGTTTTTTTGTCTTATTTCTTGTTTGTTTCACAATAAAAATATTTTGCATCTTCAAAGTGGTAGGCATGTTGTGTAAATCAAAAAATACAAACCCCCCCAAAAATCCATTTTAATTCCAGGTTGTAAGGCAAGAAAATAGGAAAAATGCCAAGGGGGAGAATACTTTCGCAAGCCGCTGTATGTATAGGGGACATGAGTCAGTCATGGTTACTTAAAGTTATGTGATGAGGTAGCCCCGCCTGCAACTTCAAAATCAGTGTCGGCCCACGGCCCAATGGGGAATGTCCTCTTGGTGTAATGATCAAGACCCAGGTTCATATCCCATCAGTTACATTAAGCAGTCTATTCTCTGAAAGGGGTCCTGACATAGTGGGGTCAGTGGGATTGGAGAGGGGTCCTATCTCTCTCTCTGACTGGAGGAGACAGGTAAAATCCTCTGGTCAACAATACTCACCTTGAGAGACTTCACAGCTTTTTGGAGCTTCTTCAGCTCCTTCTCTCTCTCCTGGAATCTCTGCTGGACTTTCTGCTGACTCATCCCCAGCTGCCTCTGTGGAGAATCACTCTTCAATGAGCTACCAAGCTTTATTTGTCCAGTAGATCAATAGTATAGTAATGTGACATAGGGCCCATAGAGAGGAAGGTCTAAAAGTCCCTTTACCATATGACATTTTCTATGTTGCTATGTTAATTATTATAGTTGTTATGGTAGGTGTACATGTATCAAGGGGTTGAGACTGAACTTTGGACTCATAAAAGGGAATTCAGAATGATAATAGTGTTTGACTTTAGAAAATTGTGATACATTTGGAGCAAACTCAATATACACCAAAGTTTGTGTTCATATTTCTTCTGCCATGGATCGATTTCATTTGAATTCTCTCATATTTAAACTGTCACGGTTTACTATGCCAGAACCCAGAAGCAGACCAGGACAAGGTACGTTGAGAGAAAGGTGAGTGTTTATTTAATAGATTCCGAGTGAGGCTGAATAATCCAGGGAACAGAGCGGGTGGCGTGGATGGGTTGTTGAGGGTGCAGTGGTTGGTCCGGTACCGGCTCGGCAGCCGCCGACCATCAGGCAGAGGTTGGGTGAAGGTTCCGGGTGAGAGACTGCAGACAGAACAAAAACGGAGGTCAGTACACAGCCAGTCACAAGGTGCAAAACAACAAAACTAACACTAATGGCTCAGAGGCTGATACGCTGACAAACATACTGTTCATAGCTAACGATCCGGCAGGAACTGGATGTTAGGCCAGAGCCTAAGAAGGGTGATGATCAGACCAGGTGTGCAGATTGCTGATGGGATGCAGGTGCGGAAAACAAGAGCGCTCCCCGGAGCGTTCCCGAACCCTCGGGAAACTGGAGATTACGAACCGGAACACTAGTCACCAGACAGGACCCGACTCAGACAGCCGGGATCGTTACATAAACAGCCTCAGATCCTACTGTATCTTTAATTCTTTGTTTATCAGACAGTCACCAACAAGTTGTTCTGGTCTTACCTGTTTCTCAGTCCTCTCTGCTGCAGCTGACACTGTATTATGGCCTTTATGTTCATCCATTGTACACAGATAACAGATACACTGCTGATCGGTACGACAGTAAACCTCCAGCAGTTTGTCATGATGAGAGCAGATCTTCTCCTGTAGTTGTGCGGTGGCTTTGACCAGCTTGTGCTTCTTCAAAGCAGGAAATTCATAGTGAGGTTGGAGGTGAGTCTCACAGTAAGAGGCCAGACACGCCAGACAGGACATGAGGGCTTTCTGCTTTCTGGTCACAGTGCAGAAATCACACGCCACATCTCCAGGTCCAGCATAGCACAGAGCAGGAGGGGGAGCAGCCTGGAGTCCTGTCTTCTTCAGTTTCTCCACCAACTCAGCCAACATGTTATTTTTCCTCAGATTAGGCCTTGGAGTGAAGGTCTCTCTGCACTGAGGACAGCTATAGACCCCTTTCAGAACATCCTGATCCCAGCAGTCCTCAATACAGCTTCTACAGTAACTGTGTCCACAGGGAATGGTGACCGGCTCCTTCAGTAGATCCAGACAGACAGAACAACAGAACTGGTCCTGGTCCAGCAGATCTCCGTGCTGAGCCATTTGGACGTTTGTTCACTCTCACACAGACAGACGACACAGAGACTCAGATCAGTTTCGTTTCCTCAGAAGAGAGTTTGTGGCAGGGGAGGGACTTCCTGGTTCTGCCAGAAGGGTGGGGTTAGAGGGGGGGGAGAGAGAGAGAGAGAGAGAGAGAGAGAGAGAGAGACGACAGGGAGAGAGAGAGAGAGAGAGAGAGAGAGAGAGAGAGAGAGAGAGAGAGAGAGAGAACTGTACGCAATGTTAATACAGACAAAGATTTGTGTTCCTAGGTTAGGGCCCTTAATATGGAATAAATTAAATAGAGTGGTTAGAATATATAAAGGATAACAGTTTCTATGAAGTACATATGTATAATGCTTTTAATGAATTGTGTAATGCCTTAAACGTATGTGCTATGACACTAACTATAACCATCCATAATAACGAATACGTGGTTGTTATAGTTATATATGGTTATAGATAATTAGCTACAATGGGGGAGGGGGGACTTGAAATGGATACAATATACTGTAGCTGAAATGAATACCGTATGTATTGACTGATCATTGAGAATGATGTAACACTTTACATTACAGTGTGTTTATTGGTGTGTAATTATTCCTGTTAGTACAGTGGTGTAAAAGTACTGTGATGCCTCATTCTTCCACTGTACTAGCAGCAGTAACCCTAGCCAGTAATAAGGCTACTGGAATGGAAAGTGGTACAGGAAATATAAAGGAAGGATTTATACATGTCATCTATGATATACTCTATGTAATGATATGTCTATGTCTTCTAGATGGTGTTCTATACTGTATGTAATGATATGTCTATGTCTTCTATATGGTGTTCTATACTGTATGTAATGATATGTCTATGTCTTCTATATGGTGTTCTATACTGTATGTAATGATATGTCTATGTCTTCTATATGGTGTTCTATACTGTATGTAATGATATGTCTATGTCTTCTATAGGGTGTTCTATACTGTATGTAATGATATGTCTATGTCTTCTAGATGGTGTTCTATACTGTATGTAATGATATGTCTATGTCTTCTATATGGTGTTCTATACTGTATGTAATGATATGTCTATGTATTCTATATGGTGTTCTATACTGTATGTAATGATATGTCTATGTCTTCTATATGGTGTTCTATACTGTATGTAATGATATGTCCATGTCTTCTAGATGGTGTTTTATACTGTATGTAATGATATGTCCATGTCTTTTAGATGGTGTTCTATACTGTATGTAATGATATGTCTATGTCTTCTAGATGGTGTTCTATACTGTATGTAATGATATGTCTATGTCTTCTATATGGTGTTCTATACTGTATGTAATGATATGTCTATGTCTTCTATATGGTGTTCTATACTGTATGTAATGATATGTCCATGTCTTTTAGATGGTGTTCTATACTGTATGTAATGATATGTCTATGCCTTCTAGATGGTGTTCTATACTGTATGTAATGATATGTCTATGTCTTCTATATGGTGTTCTATACTGTATGTAATGATATGTCTATGTATTCTATATGGTGTTCTATACTGTATGTAATGATATGTCCATGTCTTCTAGATGGTGTTCTATACTGTATGTAATGATATGTCCATGTCTTCTAGATGGTGTTCTATACTGTATGTAATGATATGTCTATGTATTCTATATGGTGTTCTATACTGTATGTAATGATATGTCTATGTATTCTATATGGTGTTCTATACTGTATGTAATGATATGTCTATGTCTTCTATATGGTGTTCTATACTGTATGTAATGATATGTCCATGTCTTCTAGATGGTGTTCTATACTGTATGTAATGATATGTCCATGTCTTTTAGATGGTGTTCTATACTGTATGTAATGATATGTCTATGTCTTCTAGATGGTGTTCTATACTGTATGTAATGATATGTCTATGTCTTCTATATGGTGTTCTATACTGTATGTAATGATATGTCTATGTCTTCTATATGGTGTTCCATACTGTATGTAATGATATGTCCATGTCTTTTAGATGGTGTTCTATACTGTATGTAATGATATGTCTATGCCTTCTAGATGGTGTTCTATACTGTATGTAATGATATGTCTATGTCTTCTATATGGTGTTCTATACTGTATGTAATGATATGTCTATGTCTTCTATATGGTGTTCTATACTGTATGTAATGATATGTCCATGTCTTCTAGATGGTGTTCTATACTGTATGTAATGATATGTCCATGTCTTCTAGATGGTGTTCTATACTGTATGTAATGATATGTCTATGTATTCTATATGGTGTTCTATACTGTATGTAATGATATGTCTATGTCTTCTATATGGTGTTCTATACTGTATGTAATGATATGTCCATGTCTTCTAGATGGTGTTCTATACTGTATGTAATGATATGTCCATGTCTTTTAGATGGTGTTCTATACTGTATGTAATGATATGTCTATGTCTTCTAGATGGTGTTCTATACTGTATATGTAATGATATGTCTATGTCTTCTATATGGTGTTCTATATGGTATATAATGATATGTCTATGTCTTCTATATGGTGTTCTATACTGTATGTAATGATATGTCTATGTATTCTAGATGGTGTTCTATACTGTATGTAATGATATGTCTATGTCTTCTATATGGTGTTCTATATTGTATGTAATGATATGTCTATGTCTTCTATATTGTGTTCTATACTGTATGTAATGATATGTATATGTCTTCTATATGGTGTTCTATACTGTATGTAATGATATGTCTATGTCTTCTATATGGTGTTCTATACTGTATGTAATGATATGTCCATGTCTTCTAGATGGTGTTATATACTGTATGTAATGATATGTCTATGTCTTCTAGATGGTGTTCTATACTGTATGTAATCATATGTCTATGTCTTCTAGATGGTGTTCTATACTGTATGTAATGATATGTCTATGTATTCTATATGGTGTTCTATACTGTATGTAATGATATGTCTATGTCTTCTATATGGTGTTCTATACTGTATGTAATGATATGTCCATGTCTTCTAGATGGTGTTCTATACTGTATGTAATGATATGTCCATGTCTTTTTAGATGGTGTTCTATACTGTATGTAATGATATGTCCATGTCTTCTATATGGTGTTCTATACTGTATGTAATGATATGTCTATGTCTTCTATATGGTGTTCTATACTGTATGTAATGATATGTCTATGTCTTCTAGATGGTGTTCTATACTGTATGTAATGATATGTCTATGTCATCTAGATGGTGTTCTATACTGTATGTAATGATGTGTCTATGTCTTCTATATGGTGTTCTATACTGTATGTAATGATATGTCTATGTCTTCTATATGGTGTTCTATACTGTATGTAATGATATGTCCATGTCTTCTAGATGGTGTTCTATACTGTATGTAATGATATGTCCATGTCTTTTAGATGGTGTTCTATACTGTATGTAATGATATGTCCATGTCTTCTATATGGTGTTCTATACTGTATGTAATGATATGTCTATGTCTTCTAGATGGTGTTCTATATTGTATGTAATGATATGTCTATGTCTTCTATATGGTGTTCTATACTGTATGTAATGATATGTCTATGTATTCTAGATGGTGTTCTATACTGTATGTAATGATATGTCTATGTCTTCTATATGGTGTTCTATACTGTATGTAATGATATGTCTATGTCTTCTATATTGTGTTCTATACTGTATGTAATGATATGTCTATGTCTTCTATATGGTGTTCTATACTGTATGTAATAATATGTCTATGTCTTCTATATGGTGTTCTATACTGTATGTAATGATATGTCTATGTCTTCTATATGGTGTTCTATACTGTATGTAATGATATGTCTATGTCTTCTAGATGGTGTTATATACTGTATGTAATGATATGTCTATGTCTTCTAGATGGTGTTCTATACTGTATGTAATGATATGTCTATGTCTTCTAGATGGTGTTCTATACTGTATGTAATGATATGTCTATGTCTTCTATATGGTGTTCTATACTGTATGTAATGATATGTCTATGTCTTCTAGATGGTGTTCTATACTGTATGTAATGATATGTCTATGTCTTCTAGATGGTGTTCTATACTGTATGTAATGATATGTCTATGTCTTCTAGATGGTGTTCTATACTCTATGTAATGATATGTCTATGTCTTCTAGATGGTGTTCTATACTGTATGTAATGATATGTCTATGTCTTCTATATGGTGTTCTATACTGTATGTAATGATATGTCTATGTCTTCTAGATGGTGTTCTATACTGTATGTAATGATATGTGTATGTCTTCTAGATGGTGTTCTATACTGTATGTAATGATATGTCTATGTCTTCTATGTGGTGTTCTATACTGTATGTAATTATATGTCTATGTCTTCTAGATGGTGTTCTATATTGTATATAATGATATGTCTTCTATATGGTGTTCTATACTGTATGTAATGATATGTCTATGTATTCTAGATGGTGTTCTATACTGTATGTAATGATATGTCTATGTCTTCTATATGGTGTTCTATATTGTATGTAATGATATGTCTATGTCTTCTATATTGTGTTCTATACTGTATGTAATGATATGTATATGTCTTCTATATGGTGTTCTATACTGTATGTAATGATATGTCTATGTCTTCTATATGGTGTTCTATACTGTATGTAATGATATGTCTATGTCTTCTATATGGTGTTCTATACTGTATGTAATGATATGTCTATGTCTTCTAGATGGTGTTATATACTGTATGTAATGATATGTCTATGTCTTCTATATGGTGTTCTATACTGTATGTAATGATATGTCTATGTCTTCTATATGGTGTTCTATACTGTATGTAATGATATGTCTATGTCTTCTAGATGGTGTTCTATACTGTATGTAATGATATGTCTATGTCTTCTAGATGGTGTTCTATACTGTATGTAATGATATGTCTATGTCTTCTATATGGTGTTCTATACTGTATGTAATGATATGTCTATGTCTTCTATATGGTGTTCTATACTGTATGTAATGATATGTCCATGTCTTCTAGATGGTGTTCTATACTGTATGTAATGATATGTCCATGTCTTTTAGATGGTGTTCTATACTGTATGTAATGATATGTCTATGTCTTCTAGATGGTGTTCTATACTGTATGTAATGATATGTCTATGTCTTCTATATGGTGTTCTATACTGTATGTAATGATATGTCCATGTCTTTTAGATGGTGTTCTATACTGTATGTAATGATATGTCTATGTCTTCTAGATGGTGTTCTATACTGTATGTAATGATATGTCTATGTCTTCTATATGGTGTTCTATACTGTATGTAATGATATGTCTATGTCTTCTATATGGTGTTCTATACTGTATGTAATGATATGTCTATGTCTTCTATAGGGTGTTCTATACTGTATGTAATGATATGTCTATGTCTTCTAGATGGTGTTCTATACTGTATGTAATGATATGTCTATGTCTTCTATATGGTGTTCTATACTGTATGTAATGATATGTCTATGTATTCTATATGGTGTTCTATACTGTATGTAATGATATGTCTATGTCTTCTATATGGTGTTCTATACTGTATGTAATGATATGTCCATGTCTTCTAGATGGTGTTCTATACTGTATGTAATGATATGTCCATGTCTTTTAGATGGTGTTCTATACTGTATGTAATGATATGTCTATGTCTTCTAGATGGTGTTCTATACTGTATGTAATGATATGTCTATGTCTTCTATATGGTGTTCTATACTGTATGTAATGATATGTCTATGTCTTCTATATGGTGTTCTATACTGTATGTAATGATATGTCTATGTCTTCTATATGGTGTTCTATACTGTATGTAATGATATGTCTATGTCTTCTATATGGTGTTCTATACTGTATGTAATGATATGTCTATGTCTTCTATATGGTGTTCTATACTGTATGTAATGATATGTCTATGTCTTCTAGATGGTGTTCTATACTGTATGTAATGATATGTCTATGTCTTCTATATGGTGTTCTATATTGTATATAATGATATGTCTATGTCTTCTATATGGTGTTCTATACTGTATGTAATGATATGTCTATGTATTCTAGATGGTGTTCTATACTGTATGTAATGATATGTCTATGTCTTCTATATGGTGTTCTATATTGTATGTAATGATATGTCTATGTCTTCTATATTGTGTTCTATACTGTATGTAATGATATGTATATGTCTTCTATATGGTGTTCTATACTGTATGTAATGATATGTCTATGTCTTCTATATGGTGTTCTATACTGTATGTAATGATATGTCTATGTCTTCTATATGGTGTTCTATACTGTATGTAATGATATGTCTATGTCTTCTAGATGGTGTTATATACTGTATGTAATGATATGTCTATGTCTTCTAGATGGTGTTCTATACTGTATGTAATCATATGTCTATGTCTTCTAGATGGTGTTCTATACTGTATGTAATGATATGTCTATGTATTCTATATGGTGTTCTATACTGTATGTAATGATATGTCTATGTCTTCTATATGGTGTTCTATACTGTATGTAATGATATGTCCATGTCTTCTAGATGGTGTTCTATACTGTATGTAATGATATGTCCATGTCTTTTTAGATGGTGTTCTATACTGTATGTAATGATATGTCCATGTCTTCTATATGGTGTTCTATACTGTATGTAATGATATGTCTATGTCTTCTAGATGGTGTTCTATACTGTATGTAATGATATGTCCATGTCTTTTAGATGGTGTTCTATACTGTATGTAATGATATGTCCATGTCTTCATATGGTGTTCTATACTGTATGTAATGATATGTCTATGTCTTCTAGATGGTGTTCTATATTGTATGTAATGATATGTCTATGTCTTCTATATGGTGTTCTATACTGTATGTAATGATATGTCTATGTATTCTAGATGGTGTTCTATACTGTATGTAATGATATGTCTATGTCTTCTATATGGTGTTCTATACTGTATGTAATGATATGTCTATGTCTTCTATATTGTGTTCTATACTGTATGTAATGATATGTCTATGTCTTCTATATGGTGTTCTATACTGTATGTAATAATATGTCTATGTCTTCTATATGGTGTTCTATACTGTATGTAATGATATGTCTATGTCTTCTATATGGTGTTCTATACTGTATGTAATGATATGTCTATGTCTTCTAGATGGTGTTATATACTGTATGTAATGATATGTCTATGTCTTCTAGATGGTGTTCTATACTGTATGTAATGATATGTCTATGTCTTCTAGATGGTGTTCTATACTGTATGTAATGATATGTCTATGTCTTCTATATGGTGTTCTATACTGTATGTAATGATATGTAAATGTCTTCTAGATGGTGTTCTATACTGTATGTAATGATATGTCTATGTCTTCTAGATGGTGTTCTATACTGTATGTAATGATATGTCTATGTCTTCTAGATGGTGTTCTATACTCTATGTAATGATATGTCTATGTCTTCTAGATGGTGTTCTATACTGTATGTAATGATATGTCTATGTCTTCTATATGAGTGTTCTATACTGTATGTAATGATATGGTCTATGTCTTCTAGATGGTGTTCTATACTGTATGTAATGATAGTGTATGTCTTCTAGATGGTGTTCTATACTGTATGTAATGATATGTCTATGTCTTCTATGTGGTGTTTCTATACTGTATGTAATTATATGTCTATGTCTTCTAGATGGTGTTCTATATTGTATATAATGATATGTCTTCTATATGGTGTTCTATACTGTATGTAATGATATGTCTATGTATTCTAGATGGTGTTCTATACTGTATGTAATGATATGTCTATGTCTTCTATGGTGTTCTATATTGTATGTAATGATATGTCTATGTCTTCTATATTGTGTTCTATACTGTATGTAATGATATGTATATGTCTTCTATATGGTGTTCTATACTGTATGTAATGATATGTCTATGTCTTCTATATGGTGTTCTATACTGTATGTAATGATATGTCTATGTCTTCTATATGGTGTTCTATACTGTATGTAATGATATGTCTATGTCTTCTAGATGGTGTTATATACTGTATGTAATGATATGTCTATGTCTTCTATATGGTGTTCTATACTGTATGTAATGATATGTCTATGTCTTCTATATGGTGTTCTATACTGTATGTAATGATATGTCTATGTCTTCTATATGGTGTTCTATACTGTATGTAATGATATGTCTATGTCTTCTATAGGGTGTTCTATACTGTATGTAATGATATGTCTATGTCTTCTAGATGGTGTTCTATACTGTATGTAATGATATGTCTATGTCTTCTATATGGTGTTCTATACTGTATGTAATGATATGTCTATGTATTCTATATGGTGTTCTATACTGTATGTAATGATATGTCTATGTCTTCTATATGGTGTTCTATACTGTATGTAATGATATGTCCATGTCTTCTAGATGGTGTTCTATACTGTATGTAATGATATGTCCATGTCTTTTAGATGGTGTTCTATACTGTATGTAATGATATGTCTATGTCTTCTAGATGGTGTTCTATACTGTATGTAATGATATGTCTATGTCTTCTATATGGTGTTCTATACTGTATGTAATGATATGTCTATGTCTTCTATATGGTGTTCTATACTGTATGTAATGATATGTCTATGTCTTCTATATGGTGTTCTATACTGTATGTAATGATATGTCTATGTCTTCTATATGGTGTTCTATACTGTATGTAATGATATGTCTATGTCTTCTATATGGTGTTCTATACTGTATGTAATGATATGTCTATGTCTTCTAGATGGTGTTCTATACTGTATGTAATGATATGTCTATGTCTTCTATATGGTGTTCTATATTGTATATAATGATATGTCTATGTCTTCTATATGGTGTTCTATACTGTATGTAATGATATGTCTATGTATTCTAGATGGTGTTCTATACTGTATGTAATGATATGTCTATGTCTTCTATATGGTGTTCTATATTGTATGTAATGATATGTCTATGTCTTCTATATTGTGTTCTATACTGTATGTAATGATATGTATATGTCTTCTATATGGTGTTCTATACTGTATGTAATGATATGTCTATGTCTTCTATATGGTGTTCTATACTGTATGTAATGATATGTCTATGTCTTCTATATGGTGTTCTATACTGTATGTAATGATATGTCTATGTCTTCTAGATGGTGTTATATACTGTATGTAATGATATGTCTATGTCTTCTAGATGGTGTTCTATACTGTATGTAATCATATGTCTATGTCTTCTAGATGGTGTTCTATACTGTATGTAATGATATGTCTATGTATTCTATATGGTGTTCTATACTGTATGTAATGATATGTCTATGTCTTCTATATGGTGTTCTATACTGTATGTAATGATATGTCCATGTCTTCTAGATGGTGTTCTATACTGTATGTAATGATATGTCCATGTCTTTTAGATGGTGTTCTATACTGTATGTAATGATATGTCCATGTCTTCTATATGGTGTTCTATACTGTATGTAATGATATGTCTATGTCTTCTAGATGGTGTTCTATACTGTATGTAATGATATGTCCATGTCTTTTAGATGGTGTTCTATACTGTATGTAATGATATGTCCATGTCTTCTATATGGTGTTCTATACTGTATGTAATGATATGTCTATGTCTTCTAGATGGTGTTCTATATTGTATGTAATGATATGTCTATGTCTTCTATATGGTGTTCTATACTGTATGTAATGATATGTCTATGTATTCTAGATGGTGTTCTATACTGTATGTAATGATATGTCTATGTCTTCTATATGGTGTTCTATACTGTATGTAATGATATGTCTATGTCTTCTATATTGTGTTCTATACTGTATGTAATGATATGTCTATGTCTTCTATATGGTGTTCTATACTGTATGTAATAATATGTCTATGTCTTCTATATGGTGTTCTATACTGTATGTAATGATATGTCTATGTCTTCTATATGGTGTTCTATACTGTATGTAATGATATGTCTATGTCTTCTAGATGGTGTTATATACTGTATGTAATGATATGTCTATGTCTTCTAGATGGTGTTCTATACTGTATGTAATGATATGTCTATGTCTTCTAGATGGTGTTCTATACTGTATGTAATGATATGTCTATGTCTTCTATATGGTGTTCTATACTGTATGTAATGATATGTAAATGTCTTCTAGATGGTGTTCTATACTGTATGTAATGATATGTCTATGTCTTCTAGATGGTGTTCTATACTGTATGTAATGATATGTCTATGTCTTCTAGATGGTGTTCTATACTCTATGTAATGATATGTCTATGTCTTCTAGATGGTGTTCTATACTGTATGTAATGATATGTCTATGTCTTCTATATGGTGTTCTATACTGTATGTAATGATATGTCTATGTCTTCTAGATGGTGTTCTATACTGTATGTAATGATATGTGTATGTCTTCTAGATGGTGTTCTATACTGTATGTAATGATATGTCTATGTCTTCTATGTGGTGTTCTATACTGTATGTAATTATATGTCTATGTCTTCTAGATGGTGTTCTATATTGTATATAATGATATGTCTTCTATATGGTGTTCTATACTGTATGTAATGATATGTCTATGTATTCTAGATGGTGTTCTATACTGTATGTAATGATATGTCTATGTCTTCTATATGGTGTTCTATATTGTATGTAATGATATGTCTATGTCTTCTATATTGTGTTCTATACTGTATGTAATGATATGTATATGTCTTCTATATGGTGTTCTATACTGTATGTAATGATATGTCTATGTCTTCTATATGGTGTTCTATACTGTATGTAATGATATGTCTATGTCTTCTATATGGTGTTCTATACTGTATGTAATGATATGTCTATGTCTTCTAGATGGTGTTATATACTGTATGTAATGATATGTCTATGTCTTCTATATGGTGTTCTATACTGTATGTAATGATATGTCTATGTCTTCTATATGGTGTTCTATACTGTATGTAATGATATGTCTATGTCTTCTAGATGGTGTTCTATACTGTATGTAATGATATGTCTATGTCTTCTAGATGGTGTTCTATACTGTATGTAATGATATGTCTATGTCTTCTATATGGTGTTCTATACTGTATGTAATGATATGTCTATGTCTTCTATATGGTGTTCTATACTGTATGTAATGATATGTCCATGTCTTCTAGATGGTGTTCTATACTGTATGTAATGATATGTCCATGTCTTTTAGATGGTGTTCTATACTGTATGTAATGATATGTCTATGTCTTCTAGATGGTGTTCTATACTGTATGTAATGATATGTCTATGTCTTCTATATGGTGTTCTATACTGTATGTAATGATATGTCCATGTCTTTTAGATGGTGTTCTATACTGTATGTAATGATATGTCTATGTCTTCTAGATGGTGTTCTATACTGTATGTAATGATATGTCTATGTCTTCTATATGGTGTTCTATACTGTATGTAATGATATGTCTATGTCTTCTATATGGTGTTCTATACTGTATGTAATGATATGTCTATGTCTTCTATAGGGTGTTCTATACTGTATGTAATGATATGTCTATGTCTTCTAGATGGTGTTCTATACTGTATGTAATGATATGTCTATGTCTTCTATATGGTGTTCTATACTGTATGTAATGATATGTCTATGTATTCTATATGGTGTTCTATACTGTATGTAATGATATGTCTATGTCTTCTATATGGTGTTCTATACTGTATGTAATGATATGTCCATGTCTTCTAGATGGTGTTCTATACTGTATGTAATGATATGTCCATGTCTTTTAGATGGTGTTCTATACTGTATGTAATGATATGTCTATGTCTTCTAGATGGTGTTCTATACTGTATGTAATGATATGTCTATGTCTTCTATATGGTGTTCTATACTGTATGTAATGATATGTCTATGTCTTCTATATGGTGTTCTATACTGTATGTAATGATATGTCCATGTCTTTTAGATGGTGTTCTATACTGTGTGTAATGATATGTCTATGTCTTCTAGATGGTGTTCTATACTGTATGTAATGATATGTCTATGTCTTCTATATGGTGTTCTATACTGTATGTAATGATATGTCCATGTCTTCTAGATGGTGTTCTATACTGTATGTAATGATATGTCCATGTCTTCTAGATGGTGTTCTATACTGTATGTAATGATATGTCCATGTCTTTTAGATGGTGTTCTATACTGTATGTAATGATATGTCTATGTCTTCTAGATGGTGTTCTATACTGTATGTAATGATATGTCTATGTCTTCTATAGTGGTGTTCTATATTGTATATAATGATATGTCTATGTCTTCTATATGGTGTTCTATACTGTATGTAATGATATGTCTATGTATTCTAGATGGTGTTCTATACTGTATGTAATGATATGTCTATGTCTTCTATATGGTGTTCTATATTGTATGTAATGATATGTCTATGTCTTCTATATTGTGTTCTATACTGTATGTAATGATATGTATATGTCTTCTATATGGTGTTCTATACTGTATGTAATGATATGTCTATGTCTTCTATATGGTGTTCTATACTGTATGTAATGATATGTCTATGTCTTCTATATGGTGTTCTATACTGTATGTAATGATATGTCTATGTCTTCTAGATGGTGTTATATACTGTATGTAATGATATGTCTATGTCTTCTAGATGGTGTTCTATACTGTATGTAATCATATGTCTATGTCTTCTAGATGGTGTTCTATACTGTATGTAATGATATGTCTATGTATTCTATATGGTGTTCTATACTTTATGTAATGATATGTCTATGTCTTCTATATGGTGTTCTATACTGTATGTAATGATATGTCCATGTCTTCTAGATGGTGTTCTATACTGTATGTAATGATATGTCTATGTCTTCTATATGGTGTTCTATACTGTATGTAATGATATGTCTATGTCTTCTAGATGGTGTTATATACTGTATGTAATGATATGTCTATGTCTTCTAGATGGTGTTCTATACTGTATGTAATGATATGTCTATGTCTTCTATATTGTGTTCTATACTGTATGTAATGATATGTCTATGTCTTCTATATGGTGTTCTATACTGTATGTAATAATATGTCTATGTCTTCTATATGGTGTTCTATACTGTATGTAATGATATGTCTATGTCTTCTATATGGTGTTCTATACTGTATGTAATGATATGTCTATGTATTCTATATGGTGTTCTATACTGTATGTAATGATATGTCTATGTCTTCTATATGGTGTTCTATACTGTATGTAATGATATGTCCATGTCTTCTAGATGGTGTTCTATACTGTATGTAATGATATGTCCATGTCTTTTAGATGGTGTTCTATACTGTATGTAATGATATGTCCATGTCTTCTATATGGTGTTCTATACTGTATGTAATGATATGTCTATGTCTTCTATATGGTGTTCTATACTGTATGTAATGATATGTCTATGTCTTCTAGATGGTGTTCTATACTGTATGTAATGATATGTCTATGTCATCTAGATGGTGTTCTATACTGTATGTAATGATGTGTCTATGTCTTCTATATGGTGTTCTATACTGTATGTAATGATATGTCTATGTCTTCTATATGGTGTTCTATACTGTATGTAATGATATGTCCATGTCTTCTAGATGGTGTTCTATACTGTATGTAATGATATGTCCATGTCTTTTAGATGGTGTTCTATACTGTATGTAATGATATGTCCATGTCTTCTATATGGTGTTCTATACTGTATGTAATGATATGTCTATGTCTTCTAGATGGTGTTCTATATTGTATGTAATGATATGTCTATGTCTTCTATATGGTGTTCTATACTGTATGTAATGATATGTCTATGTATTCTAGATGGTGTTCTATACTGTATGTAATGATATGTCTATGTCTTCTATATGGTGTTCTATACTGTATGTAATGATATGTCTATGTCTTCTATATTGTGTTCTATACTGTATGTAATGATATGTCTATGTCTTCTATATGGTGTTCTATACTGTATGTAATAATATGTCTATGTCTTCTATATGGTGTTCTATACTGTATGTAATGATATGTCTATGTCTTCTATATGGTGTTCTATACTGTATGTAATGATATGTCTATGTCTTCTAGATGGTGTTATGTACTGTATGTAATGATATGTCTATGTCTTCTAGATGGTGTTCTATACTGTATGTAATGATATGTCTATGTCTTCTAGATGGTGTTCTATACTGTATGTAATGATATGTCTATGTCTTCTATATGGTGTTCTATACTGTATGTAATGATATGTCTATGTCTTCTAGATGGTGTTCTATACTGTATGTAATGATATGTCTATGTCTTCTAGATGGTGTTCTATACTGTATGTAATGATATGTCTATGTCTTCTAGATGGTGTTCTATACTCTATGTAATGATATGTCTATGTCTTCTAGATGGTGTTCTATACTGTATGTAATGATATGTCTATGTCTTCTATATGGTGTTCTATACTGTATGTAATGATATGTCTATGTCTTCTAGATGGTGTTCTATACTGTATGTAATGATATGTGTATGTCTTCTAGATGGTGTTCTATACTGTATGTAATGATATGTCTATGTCTTCTATGTGGTGTTCTATACTGTATGTAATTATATGTCTATGTCTTCTAGATGGTGTTCTATATTGTATATAATGATATGTCTTCTATATGGTGTTCTATACTGTATGTAATGATATGTCTATGTATTCTAGATGGTGTTCTATACTGTATGTAATGATATGTCTATGTCTTCTATATGGTGTTTGTAACGATCCCGGCAGTCTGAGTCGGGTCCTGTCTGTGGTCTAGTTGTTCTGCTCGTGATCTCCAGTTTCCCGAGGGTGCTGGAACGCTCCGGGGAGCTCTCTTGATTTCCGCACCTGCATCCCATCAGCAATCTGCACACCTGGTCCTGATCATCACCCTTCTTAGGCTCTGGTCTAACATCCATTCCCTGCCGGATCGTTAGCCATTAACAGTATGTTTTGTCAGCGTATCAGCCTCTTAGTACTAGCGTTAGTTTTGTTGTTTTGCACCTTGTTGACCTGCCTTGTACTTACCTCAGTTTTTTTCTGTCTACAGTCATTCTCCCGGAACCTTCACCCAACCCCTGCCGTGCCATCGTTTAATCTGCCACTTCACCTCCACCTACTCATCTCCGCCACCCGCTCCGTCTCCTGGATTATTCTGCACCTTTTGAATCTGTAATAAACCCTCACCTTCGTTCAACTCTCCTTGTCCTGGTCTGCTTCTGGGTTCTGTCTTAGGGAACCGTGACAGAACGATCCGGCCATTAATGAACCCAGCGGATCTGGACTCTGTTCGCCATGCCATTTCCCATCAGGAGAAGATGTTGGGACAACATAGCACGGCACTACAGGAGATCGCGTTGTCAGTTCGGAACCTTTCTACCGGTCTGACGGAGGTCCAGAACCAACGCGAGTTTCCGGTGGAGGATCCACTACCGGTTTCACCCATCTCGCCTGCCGCTTCTGGAGCTGTGTCCTTCCGTGAGCCCAAGGTTCCGACGCCGGATAAATATGAGGGGAGCTGGGAAGATGCCGTTCCTTCCTTATGCAGTGTGGATTAGTGTTCGATCTACAGCCCTACTCTTATGCCACAGACAAGGCTAGGATAGCCTTTGTGATTGAGTTGCTGCGTGGTCGAGCGCTGGAGTGGGCTTCAGCCGTTTGGGAACGACAGGATCCCTGCATGGCTTCATACCAGGGGTTCACGGCCGAGATGAGGAAGCTCTTCGACCATTCCGTCCGAGGGAGGGACGCAGCTAGGCGCCTGTTTTCGCTTCGCCAAGGAACTCGCAGCGTGGCCGACTTCGTGATCGAGTTCAAGACGTTGGCTGTGGAGAGTGGGTGGAATGAGGAGTCTCTGCAAGCGGCCTTTTACCAGGGTCTGTCGGAGCAGCTCAAGGATGAGTTGATCTCCTATCCGGAGCCTAGTGACCTGGACAGCTTGGTAGCCTTGTCTATTCGGGTGGATAATCGAGTCCGAGAGCGAAGGAGGGGAGAAGCAATGGGGTCCGTCCAATCGATCAGCTTCTCAGTTCCCAGTCGGGTCGGGTGGTGGACCAGAACACGTCGATCATTCTCCACCACAAAGGATTAGTGGAGAGGTTCTCTCTCCCGATTCTGAACCCATGCAAGTGGGGCGGCACGGGTTAACCAAGGAGGAGCGTCAACATAGACGTAAGACCAACTGTTGCCTCTACTGTGGTAGCTCGGGACATTACATCTCCACTTGTTCCCGGCGGTCGCCAAACTGCCCGGCTCGCTAAAGTTGGGAGGACTTTTAGCGAGCCAGTTTCAACCTCTCAGTACCTCTGTCAGACCCCGTTTCCCGGCTACCCTTGTGAACAGGAATCAGAGCTTAGCGATTAACGCTTTTGTCGATTCAGGTGCCGATGGAAGCTTTCTTGATGCCGAGTTGGTGGAACAGCTGGGGCTTTCCAAGGAGCAATTGCCGGAAGCCATTGAAGCGACCACTCTGAACGGCAGTAGTCTGGCACGTATCACGATGAGGACTGAACCGGTTAAGATGCTGTTGTCGGGGAATCATTCGGAGATGATTTCATTCTTCATTCTGCCGTCTTCCCATGTTCCTCTGGTCCTTGGATACCCCTGGCTGAAGGAACACAATCCCACGTTCGATTGGGTGACGGGGCAAGGTAACGAGTTGGAGCCTTGATTGTCATGCTAACTGTCTCAAGACTGCCTGTCCCCATTCGGTTCCCAGTCAGGTGGTTGAGGCTAAACCCCCAGATTTGTCCCTGGTTCCCGAGACATATCACGATTTGGGGAAGTGTTCAGTAAGCAGAAGGCTCTGTCACTCCCTCCCCACCCGACCATATGATTGTGCCATCAACCTGTTCCCTGGAGCTGTCTACCCCAAGGGAAGGTTATACAGTATCTCCCGACCTGAACGTGAGGCTTTGGAGACCTACATCAAGGAGTCCCTAGCGGCTGGTCTCGTTCGTCCCTCGTCATCACCCCCTGGGGGCAGGATTCTTCTTTGTGGGTAAGAAGGATGGCTCTCTTCGACCGTGTATTGATTATCGGGGTTGAATGACATCACGGTCAAGAACAAGTATCCCCTGCCCTTGATGAGTTCTGCCTTCGACTCCTTACAGGGTGCTACGGTGTTCACCAAGCTAGACCTACGCAATGCGTATCACATGGTCCGGATCAGAGAGGGAGACGAGTGGTTGACGGGTTTCAATACACCGATGGGTCACTTCGAGTATCAGGTGATGCCGTTTGGACTGACCAATGCTCCAGCGGTATTCCAGAGTATGGTGAACGACGTCCTGAGAGATATGATCGGTCTCTTTGTGTTTGTTTATCTGGATGACATTCTGATCTTCTCGAAGGAACCTTCCGACCACGTCCAGCATGTCCGGCAGGTTCTGCAGCGATTGTTGGAGAATCGCCTGTTCGTGAAGGCCGAGAAGTGCGAGTTTCACGCCCACACAACATCCTTTCTCGGGTACATCATCTCCAGGGGAGAGATTAGGATGGACCAGGAGAAGGTGAGAGCGGTTCTGGAATGGGCCCAGCCCGGTACGAGATTGCAGCTCCAGAGATTTTTGGGGTTTGCGAATTTCTACCGCAGATTCATCCGGGATTACAGCCGTGTGGCCGCTCCGTTAACTGCCTTGACTTCCAGTATCAGGAGCTTCAAGTGGAATCCGGAGGCGGATCGAAGCGTTTCTGGATTTGAAGAGGCGATTCACCAACGCACCGATTCTCTCTCAACCGGACACGGCCCGTCAGTTCGTCGTTGAAGTGGACGCGTCTGATGTGGGAGTTGGCGCCATCCTGTCGCAGCGATGCTCCACGGACAGTAAACTCCATCCCTGCGCCTACTACTCTCGTCGCCTTTCGCCTGCGGAGAGGAATTACGATGTGGGTAACCGGGAGCTTCTCGCGGTGAAACTTGCCTTGGAGGAGTGGCGCCACTGGTTGGAGGGGGCGGAGCAACCGTTTATTGTCTGGACTGACCACAAGAATCTTGCTTAAGTGCAATCGGCTAGACGTCTCAACTCCCGGCCAGGCCAGGTGGTCGTTGTTTTTCGGACGATTCAATTTTTCCCTGACGTTCCGACCTGGATCTAAGAACGGCAAGGCGGACGCCTTGTCTCGGATGTTCTCCAAGACGGAGGAGAGTGGGTCCAAGACCGAGACAATTCTCCCCCGGAACTGCGTCGTGGGAGCTGTTAGGTGGAAGATTGAGGAGGAGGTGATGGCGGCCCTTCGGACGCAGCCCGGTCCCGGTAACGGTCCACCCGGTCGGTTGTTTGTGCCTGAGTCGGTTCGTCCTGCGGTCTCAAATGGTCCCACGCCAGCAAGATGGCTTGTCACCCTGGCGTGGCTCGGACGATGGCGTTTCTTCGCAGACGCTTTTTGGTGGCCTGCCATGGCCGAGGATACTCGGGGGTTATGTTGCTGCCTGTCCAGTGTGTGCGCAGAATAAGAGTACCAATCGGCCCAGCTCTGGACTACTTCACCCCCTTCCTATTCCCCGGCGACCATGGTCGCATCTGGCCCTGGACTTTGTCACTGGGTTGCCCGCTTCTGAGGGGAACACGGTCGTTCTGACTATCGTGGACAGATTCAGCAAGTTCGCCCACTTTGTGCCAATTGCCAAGCTTCCTCTGCCTCGGAGACGTCCGAGATCCTGGTTAGGGAGGTTTTCAGGGTCCACGGTTTGCCCAGTGATATCGTTTCCGACCGTGGCCCTCAGTTTACCTCTGCTGTCTGGAAGTCCTTCTGTTTGGCCATTGGAGCTACAGTCAGTCTCACATCTGGGTTTCACCCCCAATCTAATGGTCAGGCGGAGAGAGCCAACCAGAAGATGGAATCCACGCTACGCTGCCTGGCCTCTTCCAACCCCACCTCCTGGGTCTCTCAGTTGCCTTGGGTTGAGTATGCCCACAATACTCTCCCACATCTGCCACTGGGATGTCTCCCTTCCAGTGCCTGTATGGCTACCAACCTCCCTTGTTCCCTTCTCAGGAGAGGGAGCTCTCAGTGCCTTCTGTTCAGGCCCATATTCGATCGTTGCCACCGGACCTGGCATCGGGCCAGAAAGGCACTCCTTAGAGTTTCGGACCGGTATCAGCTCCAGGCGAATCGTCGCTCGGATCCCCGCTCCCACCTACACCATCGGAGATAGGGTCTGGTTGGCCACACGGGATCTTCCTACGGACTGAGTCTAGGAAGTTGTTACCGAAGTTCATTGGTCCGTTTGTGGTGGAGAAGGTGATCAATCCGGTGGCAGTTCGACTCAAACTCCCGAGGACGCTCAGAGTCCATCCCACCTTTCATGTCTCCTGCCTCAAGCCTGTTTTCCTCAGTCCTCTGTTGCCTCCTCCGCCTCCTCCTCCTCCTCCTCGGATGATCGGAGGTGGTCCTGCCTACACGGTGCGACGCATCATGGATTCCAGACGGCGGGGCCGGGGTTTCCAGTATCTCGTGGACTGGGAGGGGTATGGTCCTGAAGAGAGGAGTTGGATTCCGCGGCGACAGATCCTAGATGCTGACCTCATCAGTGACTTCTACCGCCTCCATCCTGGCGCTCCGGGAGATCCGCCCGGTGGCGTTTCGGAGGGGGGTACTGTAACGATCCCGGCAGTCTGAGTCGGGTCCTGTCTGTGGTCTAGTTGTTCTGCTCGTGATCTCCAGTTTCCCGAGGGTGCTGGAACGCTCCGGGGAGCTCTCTTGATTTCCGCACCTGCATCCCATCAGCAATCTGCACACCTGGTCCTGATCATCACCCTTCTTAGGCTCTGGTCTAACATCCATTCCCTGCCGGATCGTTAGCCATTAACAGTATGTTTTGTCAGCGTATCAGCCTCTTAGTACTAGCGTTAGTTTTGTTGTTTTTGCACCTTGTTGACCTGCCTTGTACTTACCTCAGTTTTTTCTGTCTACAGTCATTCTCCCGGAACCTTCACCCAACCCCTGCCGTGCCATCGTTTAATCTGCCACTTCACCTCCACCTACTCATCTCCGCCACCCGCTCCGTCTCCTGGATTATTCTGCACCTTTTGAATCTGTAATAAACCCTCACCTTCGTTCAACTCTCCTTGTCCTGGTCTGCTTCTGGGTTCTGTCTTAGGGAACCGTGACAGTGTTCTATATTGTATGTAATGATATGTCTATGTCTTCTATATTGTGTTCTATACTGTATGTAATGATATGTATATGTCTTCTATATGGTGTTCTATACTGTATGTAATGATATGTCTATGTCTTCTATATGGTGTTCTATACTGTATGTAATGATATGTCTATGTCTTCTATATGGTGTTCTATACTGTATGTAATGATATGTCTATGTCTTCTAGATGGTGTTATATACTGTATATAATGATATGTCTTCTATATGGTGTTCTATACTGTATGTAATGATATGTCTATGTATTCTAGATGGTGTTCTATACTGTATGTAATGATATGTCTATGTCTTCTAGATGGTGTTCTATACTGTATGTAATGATATGTCTATGTCTTCTAGATGGTGTTCTATACTGTATGTAATGATATGTCTATGTCTTCTATATGGTGTTCTATACTGTATGTAATGATATGTCTATGTCTTCTAGATGGTGTTCTATACTGTATGTAATGATATGTCTATGTCTTCTAGATGGTGTTCTATACTCTATGTAATGATATGTCTATGTCTTCTAGATGGTGTTCTATACTGTATGTAATGATATGTCTATGTCTTCTATATGGTGTTCTATACTGTATGTAATGATATGTCTATGTCTTCTAGATGGTGTTCTATACTGTATGTAATGATATGTGTATGTCTTCTAGATGGTGTTCTATACTGTATGTAATGATATGTCTATGTCTTCTATGTGGTGTTCTATACTGTATGTAATTATATGTCTATGTCTTCTAGATGGTGTTCTATATTGTATATAATGATATGTCTTCTATATGGTGTTCTATACTGTATGTAATGATATGTCTATGTATTCTAGATGGTGTTCTATACTGTATGTAATGATATGTCTATGTCTTCTATAGGGTGTTCTATATTGTATGTAATGATATGTCTATGTCTTCTATATTGTGTTCTATACTGTATGTAATGATATGTATATGTCTTCTATATGGTGTTCTATACTGTATGTAATGATATGTCTATGTCTTCTATATGGTGTTCTATACTGTATGTAATGATATGTCTATGTCTTCTATATGGTGTTCTATACTGTATGTAATGATATGTCTATGTCTTCTAGATGGTGTTATATACTGTATGTAATGATATGTCTATGTCTTCTATATGGTGTTCTATACTGTATGTAATGATATGTCTATGTCTTCTATATGGTGTTCTATACTGTATGTAATGATATGTCTATGTCTTCTATATGGTGTTCTATACTGTATGTAATGATATGTCTATGTCTTCTAGATGGTGTTCTATACTGTATGTAATGATATGTCTATGTCTTCTATATGGTGTTCTATACTGTATGTAATGATATGTCTATGTCTTCTATATGGTGTTCTATACTGTATGTAATGATATGTCCATGTCTTCTAGATGGTGTTCTATACTGTATGTAATGATATGTCCATGTCTTTTAGATGGTGTTCTATACTGTATGTAATGATATGTCCATGTCTTCTATATGGTGTTCTATACTGTATGTAATGATATGTCTATGTCTTCTAGATGGTGTTCTATATTTTATGTAATGATATGTCTATGTCTTCTATATGGTGTTCTATACTGTATGTAATGATATGTCTATGTATTCTAGATGGTGTTCTATACTGTATGTAATGATATGTCTATGTCTTCTATATGGTGTTCTATACTGTATGTAATGATATGTCTATGTCTTCTATATTGTGTTCTATACTGTATGTAATGATATGTCTATGTCTTCTATATGGTGTTCTATACTGTATGTAATGATATGTCTATGTCTTCTATATGGTGTTCTATACTGTATGTAATGATATGTCTATGTCTTCTATATGGTGTTCTATACTGTATGTAATGATATGTCTATGTCTTCTAGATGGTGTTATATACTGTATGTAATGATATGTCTATGTCTTCTAGATGGTGTTCTATACTGTATGTAATGATATGTCTATGTCTTCTAGATGGTGTTCTATACTGTATGTAATGATATGTCTATGTCTTCTATATGGTGTTCTATACTGTATGTAATGATATGTCTATGTCTTCTAGATGGTGTTCTATACTGTATGTAATGATATGTCTATGTCTTCTAGATGGTGTTCTATACTGTATGTAATGATATGTCTATGTCTTCTAGATGGTGTTCTATACTGTATGTAATGATATGTCTATGTATTCTATATGGTGTTCTATACTGTATGTAATGATATGTCTATGTCTTCTATATGGTGTTCTATACTGTATGTAATGATATGTCCATGTCTTCTAGATGGTGTTCTATACTGTATGTAATGATATGTCTATGTCTTCTAGATGGTGTTCTATACTGTATGTAATGATATGTCCATGTCTTTTAGATGCTGTTCTATACTGTATGTAATGATATGTCTATGTCTTCTATATGGTGTTCTATACTGTATGTAATGATATGTCTATGTCTTCTAGATGGTGTTCTATACTGTATGTAATGATATGTCTATGTCTTCTAGATGGTATTCTATACTGTATGTAATGATATGTCTATGTCTTCTATATGGTGTTCTATACTGTATGTAATGATATGTCTATGTCTTCTATATGGTGTTCTATACTGTATGTAATGATATGTCTATGTATTCTAGATGGTGTTCTATACTGTATGTAATGATATGTCTATGTCTTGTATATGGTGTTCTATACTGTATGTAATGATATGTCTATGTCTTCTATATTGTGTTCTATACTGTATGTAATGATATGTCTATGTCTTCTATATGGTGTTATATACTGTATGTAATGATATGTCTATGTCTTCTATATGGTGTTCTATACTGTATGTAATGATATGTCTATGTCTTCTATATGGTGTTCTATACTGTATGTAATGATATGTCTATGTCTTCTAGATGGTGTTATATACTGTATGTAATGATATGTCTATGTCTTCTAGATGGTGTTCTATACTGTATGTAATGATATGTCTATGTCTTCTATATGGTGTTCTATACTGTATGTAATGATATGTCTATGTCTTCTATATGGTGTTCTATACTGTATGTAATGATATGTCTATGTCTTCTAGATGGTGTTCTATACTGTATGTAATGATATGTCTATGTCTTCTAGATGGTGTTCTATACTGTATGTAATGATATGTCTATGTCTTCTAGATGGTGTTCTATACTGTATGTAATGATATGTCTATGTATTCTATATGGTGTTCTATACTGTATGTAATGATATGTCTATGTCTTCTATATGGTGTTCTATACTGTATGTAATGATATGTCTATGTCTTCTATATGGTGTTCTATACTGTATGTAATGATATGTCTATGTCTTCTAGATGGTGTTCTATACTGTATGTAATGATATGTCTATGTCTTCTAGATGGTGTTCTATACTGTATGTAATGATATGTCCATGTCTTCTATATGGTGTTCTATACTGTATGTAATTATATGTCTATGTCTTCTATATGGTGTTCTATACTGTATGTAATGATATGTCTATGTCTTCTATATGGTGTTCTATACTGTATGTAATGATATGTCTATGTCTTCTATATGGTGTTCTATACTGTATGTAATGATATGTCTATGTCTTCTATAGGGTGTTCTATACTGTATGTAATGATATGTCTATGTCTTCTAGATGGTGTTCTATACTGTATGTAATGATATGTCTATGTCTTCTAGATGGTGTTCTATACTGTATGTAATGATATGTCTATGTCTTCTAGATGGTGTTCTATACTGTATGTAATGATATGTCTATGTCTTCTAGATGGTGTTCTATACTCTATGTAATGATATGTCTATGTCTTCTAGATGGTGTTCTATACTGTATGTAATGATATGTCTATGTCTTCTATATGGTGTTCTATACTGTATGTAATGATATGTCTATGTCTTCTAGATCTTCTCCACCACTTCAGCCAACATGTTATTTTTCCTCAGATTAGGCCTTGGAGTGAAGGTCTCTCTGCACTTAGGACAGCTATAGACCCCTTTCAGAACATCCTGATCCCAGCAGCCCTCAATACAGCTCCTACAGTAACTGTGTCCACAGGGGATGGTGACCGGCTCCTTCAGTAGATCCAGACAGACAGAACAACAGAACTGGTCCTGGTCGAGCAGTACTCCCTGCTGAGCCATTTGGACGGTTGTTCACTCTCACACAGACAGACGACACAGAGACTCAGATCAGTTTCGTTTCCACAGAAGTGAGTTTTTGGGAGGGCGAGGACTTTCTGGATCTGCCAGATAGGTGAGGTTAGAGGGAGGGAGGGAGGGAGGGAGGGAGGGAGGGAGGGAGGGAGGGAGGGAGGGATAGAGAGAGAACTGCGTTCAACGTGGAGAGGGAGACAAATATTTTAGTTTCTAGGTTAGGGCCCTTCATTTTGGAATAAATCTAACAAATATGAGTTGTTAGAATATATAAAGGGGTAACAGTTCCTATGAAGTACATATTATAATTATTTTAATAAGCTTCATAATGCCTTATAATACACTTATGTGTTATAACACTGATTATAAGTGTCTATAATAATTCATAAGTGGTTGTAATGGGGGGGTTGATATTGATACAATATACTGTAGTTTAAATGAATACTGTATGTATTGACTGATCATTGAGAATGAGGTAATACTTTACAATACAGTGTGGTTATTACTGTTAGGCCTAGGGTCAGGGTTAGAGTTACTACATTCAGCAGTAACCCTAACCCTAGCCATATCTAGGACTAAAAGAGAAGACGTTTTACAATCAGAGTTCTTTGTATCTCTTCTTAGTCAGACAGAAACCCCCCACATCTTATAGGTGGACGGGGTTATGAACATATCCAATGAATTGTTTGCTGCAACCAGATGAAATGAAACTGCCTTTCAGCAGGAAAAGCTTCTCTAATAATCCTAACCATTGCTGGGTGTCTTCAGAGACTGAGGTATAGAGACACACTGTCATTATGTGGTATTGTGGGTAGAGTGATGAGGAAAATGTTTTATTAATTTTAGAATAAGGCTGTAACGTAATAAAATGTTGAAAAAGTAAAAGGGTCTGAATACTTTCCGAATGCACTGTATGGCAGCTAGAAATCAAAACTGGATGGTCTTCAGAGATAGATGGGAGGGGCTTCGGGTAGCTGAAGGCGGGGACTAAAAACAAACAAAAGATAACTAATGTAAAATGTAGTGTCTGGGAAATGTATGTAGTATGTACATTTATAAGCTGGAAGTGGAAGCCTAAGTATTGTTTGTCCATTAGTTTAGGAGGGGTGGTAGGGTTAGGGGAAAATTATAAAGAAGGAAAATGTATTTAAAATAATATTTACAAAACATATATATGGGGGATTGGAAATGATGCAGACCATTCCACTGATAGAAGCCCCAATATATCTGCAATGTTAAAGCTGGTCCTATAGCTGTACGGTGGCTTTGACCAGCTGGTGCTTCTTCAAAGCAGGAGATTCATAGTGAGGTTGGAGGTGAGTCTCACAGTAAGAGGCCAGACACACCAGACAGGACATGAGGGCTTTCTGCTTTCTGGTCCCAGTGCAGACATCACACGCCACATCTCCAGGTCCAGCATAGCACAGAGCAGGAGGGGGGAGCAGCCTGAGTCCTGTCTTCTTCAGTTTCTCCACCACTTCAGCCAACACAGTGCTTCTGTTCAGAACAGGCCTTGGGGTAGAGGTCTGTCTGCACTGTGGACAGCTGTAGACACCTTTCAGATCATCCTGATCCCAGCTTTCTTTAATACAGCCCATACAGTAGCTGTGTCCACAGGCAGTAGTCACCGGATCCTTCAGCAGATCCAGACAGATGGAGCAACAGAACAGTTCCTGATTCTCTGCCATTTTGGTGCTCTCTCCCGTAGCTTAAGCAATGGCAGTGTCAAAGATTACTTTCTGTTCAGTGTCAAAGATGACTTTCTGTTTCATGGAACTCTACACCAGAGGACAGGGAGGGGCTTCCTCTTGACTGTGTACTCTGTATGTAGAGGGGATGTGGTTTATTTGATGAGGAAGCGTGACAGAGTGTTGGGTAGTAGCCAGAGATGGTTAGTATTTATGTTACATGTATTTGAAATACGTATTTTAATTACTTCTGAATATTTTGTCATTAGAATTACACTGGGCTGAACTACAATCCAATGCATTTTGTATTTTTTATTTTCCAAATAAATACTAAATACTTTTCTACACCATTTATCATAGCGGTTCACCTGTTGTGGCCCCCCTTTCACCCTGCATTGGTATCAGAAGTCTGATAGCACTATGGTGTGATAAGAACGTCTGCTAAATTAACTAAATATACATGTATATGTAAACATGTTGATAAATACTTTGTTGAGGGAAAATGTACTTGATATGATTGTAATATTTTGTTGTCTCACCAAGCTGTCTTAAGATGAAGGCACTAATTAAAAGTCACCCTGGATAAGTGCGTCTGCTAAATGACTAAAATGTAAATGTCGATGTAAAAATGAATAATTGCAAAGCATGCTGAGTATTATTCTAAAGAGCTCCGCCCCGAAACAAGGCCAAAAATAATACCCAGTGTGCTTTGCAGTTAATTTCTTATGTTCATTTTCACATATACATTTACATTTGAGTCATTTAGCTTATCCAGAGTGACTTGCTCAACTAAGGTAGATAGCAAAATACAGTGTCACTGTCATAGCAAGAAAAAAGGTTTTGTCACTGTTTCTGAGAATGTTGTTGGTGTTCTGATCGGTTACTTGCAAATGTATTTTTGTATTTAAAATGAATACATTACATTGAATTAAATACATTACAAAATACAAGTATTTAGTTGTTTATTTTGATACATTGATCTTTATGGTATTTTGTATCTGTATTTTGTAATTGTATTTTGTAGTTTAATCCCATCCCTGGTAGTAGAATACTCTGTCTGCAGGGTGTTTTCAGGACCAGGACACTGGAGGCAAAGGACCGGTTTAAACAGGAAAATGGCCTGGAGTTTTATTAAAAAGAAATGTTTCACAAATCACTTTGAAAAGGCATTGAAAAGGCAAAATAAAATACCTATCTCTCCTCAGAGCATAATTACTGGGCAATCACTTACAAACTCAAGAGATCAGGGTGTTGTTTCAGTTCTCGGAACAGGGATCTGAGAACTGACACATCTCAGTTTTCAACCCTAATGCTGAGCTGTTGTGACTTCTATCTCAACAACAGGATGCTGCGCCTCACCCAGAAGCTCTTTGGCACTCTGCCTAGAACAGTTGGTTTAGACAGAGGATCAACAACAGGATGCTGCCCCCTCACCCAGAAGCTGTTTTGGCACTCTGCCTAGAACAGTTGGTTTAGACAGAGGATCAACAACAGGATGCTGCCCCTCACCCAGAAGCTGTTTTGGCACTCCGCCTAGAACAGTTGGTTTAGACAGAGGATCAACAACAGGATGCTGCGCCTCACCCAGAAGCTGTTTTGGCACTCTGCCTAGAACAGTTGGTTTAGACAGAGGATCAACAACAGGATGCTGCCCCTCACCCAGAAGCTGTTTTGGCACTCCGGCTAGAACAGTTGGTTTAGACAGAGGATCAACAACATGATGCTGCCCCTCACCCAGAAGCTGTTTTGGCACTCCGCCTAGAACAGTTGGTTTAGACAGAGGACCAGAAAGAGGAACTTGTGCGACACACTGTTCTAATGAAGTTTTACTGGCAGAATGTTTTCTTCATTATATCTTCTTCACACAATAACTTACGTTTAGTACCTTTAAGACTAACTGTATGTCATCTTACTTAATTACCTTGTACCTAAGTCAATTTCTGTCACCACACATGTTATCCACAAGTTCCTCTGACTGGGGAAGTAAATATAGGGCTTCATTGACAACATCCTGAAGTATCCCTTTAAGAACAAAACTATAACTGAAATGTCTTTGGCCACCATACCAATCAAAACTACATCAAAAGAGTTCATCAAGAGGTCCATAGTCTTTGAGATAGTGGCTGGGTTGGAGACCCACCAGCCGCATGGTGGCTAACCAAACGGGCATAGAGAGTTGACTGCAGCAAGGTGTACTGCTTAACTAGGATGTGGGCCTAATTGGAGAGTGGCTTTAGGGTGGAGTACGCTTCCAACAGCAGGCATTCCCTTCAACATGTTACAGAAGATAATGTGGAGACAGAGATGGGCAGTATCTCTGTTAATACGTATTTGAAATACATATTTCAATGACTTTTGACTATTTTGTCATTTTGTATTGCACTGGCCTGAACCACAATCCTATGTATTTGGAACAAGATACTTTTTGAGACCTGTAATTTGTAAAAACATTTTGTTGTTGTAAAATACAACATATTTTTCTATACCATTCTTTATAGGGGTTGGACATTTTGTGTTCCCCTTTCATCCTGCATTGGTATCAGAAGTCTGATGGCACTATGGTTTGATAAAGTGACTAGTAAATGACAAAAATGTGTACTCTGTATGTAGAGGGGGTGTGGTTTCTTTGATAAGGAAGTGTGACAGATTTTTTGGTAGTCGGCAGAGATAGTTTGTATTTATGTTACATGCATTTGAAATACATACAGTGGGGGAAAAAAGTATTTAGTCAGCCACCAATTGTGCAAGTTCTCCCACTTAAAAAGATGAGAGGCCTGTAATTTTCATCATAGGTACACGTCAACTATGACAGACAAAATGAGAATTTTTTTCTCCAGAAAATCACATTGTAGGACTTTTAATGAATTTATTTGCAAATTATGGTGGAAAATAAGTATTTGGTTAATAACAAAAGTTTCTCAATACTTTGTTACATACCCTTTGTTGGCAATGACACAGGTCAAACGTTTTCTGTAAGTCTTCACAAGGTTTTCACACACTGTTGCTGGTATTTTGGCCCATCTCCTCTACAGCAGTGATGTTTTGGGGCTGTCGCTGGGCAACACAGACTTTCAACTCCCTCCAAAGATTTTCTATGGGGTTGAGATCTGGAGACTGGCTAGGCCACTCCAGGACCTTGAAATGCTTCTTACGAAGCCACTCCTTCGTTGCCCGGGCGGTGTGTTTGGGATCATTGTCATGCTGAAAGACCCAGCCACGTTTCATCTTCAATGCCCTTGCATTGGTTTTCACTCAAAATCTCACGATACATGGCCCCATTCATTCTTTCCTTTACACGGATCAGTCGTCCTGGTCCCTTTGCAGAAAAAACAGCCCCCAAAGCATGATGTTTCCACCCCCCATGCTTCACAGTAGGTATGGTGTTCTTTGGATGCAACTCTGCATTCTTTGTCCTCCAAACACGACGAGTTGAGTTTTTACCAAAAAGTCATATTTTGGTTTCATCTGACCATATGACATTCTCCCAATCCTCTTTCTGGATCATCCAAATGCACTCTAGCAAACTTCAGACGGGCCTGGACATGTACTGGCTTAAGCAGGGGACACGTCTGGCACTGCAGGATTTGAGTCCCTGGCGGCGTAGTGTGTTACTGATGGTAGGCTTTGTTACTTTGGTCCCAGCTCTCTGCAGGTCATTCACTAGGTCCCCCCCGTGTGGTTCTGGGATTTTTGCTCACCGTTCTTGTGATCATTTTGACCCCACGGGGTGAGATCTTGCGTGGAACCCCAGATCGAGGGGAGATTATCAGTGGTCTTGTATGTCTTCCATTTCCTAATAATTGCTCCCACAGTTGATTTCTTCAAACCAAGCTGCTTACCTTTTGCAGATGCAGTCTTCCCAGCCTGGTGCAGGTCTACAATTTTGTTTCTGGTGTCCTTTGGCAGCTCTTTGGTCTTGGCCATAGTGGAGTTTGGAGTGTGACTGTTTGAGGTTATGGACAGGTGTCTTTTATACTGATAACAAGTTCAAACAGGTGCCATTAATACAGGTAACGAGTGGAGGACAGAGGAGCCTCTTAAAGAAGAAGTTACAGGTCTGTGAGAGCCAGAAATCTTGCTTGTTTGTAGGTGACCAAATACTTATTTTCCACCATAATTTGCAAATAAATTCATTAAAAATCCTACAATGTGATTTTCTGGATTTCTTTTTCTCATTTTGTCTGTCATAGTTGACGTGTACCTATGATGAAAATTACAGGCCTCTCTCATCTTTTTAAGTGGGAGAACTTGCACAATTGGTGGCTGACTAAATACTTTTTTTTCGCCACTGTATATTAATTACTTCTGAGTATTTAGTCATTTGAATTATGCTGGGATGAACTACACTCCAATGTATTTTGAAAATACAAAATACTTTTCTATACCATTTTTTTATAGCGGTTCACATCTTGTGGCCCCGCTTTCACCCTGGATTGGTATCAGAAGTCTGATAGCACTATGGTGTGATAAGAGCGTCTGCTAAATGAACTAAATATACATGTAAAAAAGAACACTTGAAAAATATGCTGGGTATTAAAATAATCTGCACCCAAAAGAAGGCCAATAATAATATCCAGTGTGCTTTGCAATTGTTCATTTTTACATTGTCATTTTAGTCATTTAGCAGAGACTCATATCCAGAGAGACTTACCATCAGTACATTCAACCAAGGTAGATGAACAATCTCATATCACAGTCATAGAAAGTTAAAAGCTGTTTTCTTCCGTCACTGAGAATGTTGTTGTAGTGAAGGTGTATACTAGCAAATGTATTTACCTGTATGTATTTGTATTTTATCTACATACAAGCACACACACACAGACACACACAGACACAGACACGACACACACACACAGACACACACACACAGACACACACACACACACACAAATACCATCCTCATCAATGAGCCAGTCAATGTTAATGTCTCTCTCTCTCTCTCCTCTCTCTGTTTCTCTCCCTGTCCCCTCCCTCCTCTCCTGTCTCAGTGCTGGGTCATGCATATGCGGCCCAGTCTGTCCTGGTAGCGGGCCTGTCTGAGGTCCACAGGAAGGGCTATCCTCTGACGGAGCAGGCCCTGTCAGGGAAGGTGCTCCAGGTGTCCTCCATGGCCTGCTTCCAGCTGGCTCCCCCAGTACATCCTACTGGGGCTGGCTGAGCACGTATTTCTGACACACCTATTGCTGCTACATTGTTCGTACACAGAGACAAACTGGGTTTGAGATTTCGAATGTCAATGGACACCATATGTAGTTAGGATGGAGTTAGAATGTGGAGTTTTGGAACCAACTGCCAACACGGAGGATAGTGTTCTGAACTCTGGAAGCTAGGGTTAGGATGCCCCCTACTGGTGTATTAGAGACAGACAAGAGACGTTTGAACCAAATGAATGCTTCTTTCTCTTCCCAGTCTTCCTCTCTTCTCTGTTCCAGGCTCTGTGATCTCCTTCCACCTGACACCCAGTCATATCAGAGGCATCTCCCTGCACTTCCTCCCCCTGTCCTACGGAGGGAGCTGTTTCCTGGGAGCCCTCATCATCCAGCTGGTCTACCTACTCTCTGGAGGTAAAGGCTTCACTAACAGATGCATCATCGTAACCATAGAAACTGAAGAGGAACATACATTGAGGAGGAGAGGAAGCCATTAGAGTTCTTTCAGTCTTGGACTTCAACATTTTCAGTCAAACAAATTTGAGAATTTCCTTGACCCCTTGAGGTGACCTGAACAAAGTTTCAATATAGTCTGTGCAGATGATACAGATGACAATATTGAGACAGGTGACAGTATTGAGACAGCTGACAGTATTGAGACAGGTGACAGTATTGAGACAGGTGACAGTATTGAGACAGGTGACAGTTTTGAGACAGGTGACAGTATTGAGACAGGTGACAGTATTGAGACAGGTGACAGTATTTGAGACAGGTGACAGTATTGAGACAGGTGACAGTATTGAGACAGGTGACAGTATTGAGGCAGGTGACAGTATTGAGACAGATCCACCCTAGCAGTCTCTCCTCCCCTGTGTCCCAGGAACCTAGACCTGAGTGTGGTGCAGAGTAGAGCAGTAGGAAGCAGCCTTCTGGCAGAGAAACTCCTGCAGTACAAGACCTGCCTGTGATTCCACTACACCATGGAACGCTCCTCCACAACAGTCTCCATAGAAACAGTGTTGTGACCTCTACACTACCTTAGTCCCCTGTAGCGCTGGACAAATGCATGTGGACACCTAATCATCGAACATCTCATTCCAAAATCATGGGCATTAATATGGAGTTTGTCCCCCCTTTGCTGCTATAACAGCCTCCACTCTTCTGGGAAGGCTTTCCACTAGATGTTGGAACATTGCTGCGGGGACTTGCTTCCATTCAGCCACAAGAGCATTAGTGAGGTCGGGCACTGATGTTGGGCGATTAGGCCTGGCTCGCAGTTGGCGTTCTTATTCATCACAAAGGTGTTCGATGGGGTTGAGGTCAGGGCTCTATGCAGGCCAGTCAAGTTCTTCCACATCGATCTCGGCAAACCATTTCTCTATGGACCTTCGCTTTGTGCATGGGGGCATTGTCATGTTGAAACAAATAAGAACTTCCCCAAACTGTTGCCACAAAGTTGGAAGCACAGAATCATCTAGAATGTCATTGTATGCTGTAGCGTTAAGATTTCCCTTCACTGGAACTAAGGAGTCTAGCCCAAACCATGAAAAACAGCCCCAGATCCATTATTCCTCCTCCACAAAACGTAATAGCTAGCACTATGCATTGGGGCAAGTAGGTTTTCCTTGCATCCGCCAAATCCAGATTCGTCAGTCGGCCTGCCAGATGGTGAAGTGTGATTCATCACACGTTTCCACTGCTCCAGAGACCAATAGCGGCGAGCGTTACACTACCAGCCGAAGCTTGGCATTGCGCATGGTGATCTTAGGCTTGTGTGCGGCTGCTCGTCCACGGATCCCATTTCATGAAGCTCCTGACGAACAGTTCTTGTGCTGACACTGCTTCCAGAGGGAGTTTGGAACTCAGTAGTGAGTGTTGCAACCGAGGAGAGACGATTTTTAAGTGCTACGCGCTTCAGCACTCAGTGGTCCCGTTGTGTGAGCTTGTGTGGCCTACCACTTTGCGGCTGAGCCGTTGTTGCTCCTAGACGTTTCCACTTCAGAATAACAGCACTTGCAGTTGACCAGGGCAGCTCAAGCAGGGCAGAAATTAGACAAACTGACTTGTTAGAAAGGTGGCATCCTATGACGGTGCCACGTTGGAAGTCATTGAGCATTTTAGTAAGGCCATTCTACTGCCAATGTTTGTCTCATGGCCCTGTACTCTTTTCAATTTTTACCAGTGACCTTCCACTGGCATTACACAAAGCATGTGTGTCCATGTATGCTGATGATTCAACCATATACACATCAGAAACCACAGCTAATGAAGTCACTGAAACCCTTAACAAAGAGTTGCAGTCTGTTTTGGAATGGGTGGCCAGTAATAAACTGGTCCTGAACATCTCTAAAACTAAGAGCATTGTATTTGGTACAAATCATTCCCTAAGTTCTAGACCTCAGCTGAATCTGGTAATGAATGTTGTGACTGTTGAACAAGTTGAGGAGACTAAATTACTTGGCGTTACCTTAGATTGTAAACTGTCATGGTCAAAACATATAGATTCAATGGTTGTAAAGATGGGAAGAGGTCTGTCCGTAATAAAGAGATGCTCTGCTTTTTTGACACAACACTCCACAAAGCAAGTCCTGCAGGCTCTAGTTTTGTCTTATCTTGATTATTGTCCAGTCGTGTGGTCAAGTGCTGCAAAGAAAGACCTAGTTAAGCTGCAGCTGGCCCAGAACAGAGCAGCACGTCTTGCTCTTCATTGTAATCAGAGAGCTGATATTAATAGTATCCATCCCAGTCTCTCTTGGCTTAGAGTTGAGTAAAGACTGACTATGTCACCTTGTTTTATAAGAAACATTAATGTGTTGGAATTTCAGTGACACACACACACTTCACTGACACACACACTTATCCCACCAGACATGCCACCAGGGGTCTTTTCACAGTCCCCAGGTCCATGACAAATTCAAGGAAACGTGCAGTATTACAGGATACAGAGCCACCCATGATAGCATGGAACTCCCTTCCATCTTATATAGTGCAAGTGAACAGCAAACTGTGGTCCTCTGTAGCTCAGCTGGTAGAGCATGGCGCTTGTAACGCCAGGGTAGTGGGTTCGATCCCCGGGACCACCCATACGTAAAAATGGATGCACGCATGACTGTAAGTCCCTTTGGATAAAAGCGTCTGCTAAATGGCATATTATATTATATAAAAAACAAATAAAGCAACACCTCACGGCACAACGCCTCTCCCCCATGTCACCTACTTGTTGTGTGTATGTACTGACATGTATGTGTAACTGATAGATGCACACACTACATGTTAATGTTTTTAAATGTATGTAAATTGTAAAGTATTTTGTCTGTAATGTATTTTTTGTTATATGTCGGACCCCAGTAAGACTAGCTGTTGCCATTGGCATGGGCTAATGGGGATCCTATTAAATCAAATCAAGTCTATGGGGATTGCATGGCTGTGTGCTCGATTTTATACACCTGTCAGCAACGGGTGGGGCTGAAATAGCCAAATCCACTAATTTGAAGGGGTGTCCACATACTTTTGTATATATATATATTGTATGTACTGTGTATTAATTTAATTGACAGTCAGTTTTAGACAGTCAGTTTAGATCAGCGGTATTCAACAGTCAGTTTAGATCAGCGGTATTCAACAGTCAGTTTTAAACAGTCAGTTTAGATCAGCGGTATTCAACAGTCAGTTTAGATCAGCGGTATTCAACAGTCAGTTTAGATCAGCGGTATTCAACAGTCAGTTTTAAACAGTCAGTTTAGATCAGCGGTATTCAACAGTCAGTTTTAGACAGTCAGTTTATATCAGTGGTATTCAACAGTCAGTTTTAGACAGTCAGTTTAGATCAGCGGTATTCATCAGAATAAATACATTTACTCAATAATGATCTTTCTCCAAAACGTTTGTATATTGTCCCATACAATAATCTGTACTCTTCATTTTTGTTTCCCCGTGACCCCACTAGGAGTGACCCGACTTTGAATACCACTGGTTTAGACGGTCATAGACTTCAATCTTTGTGTTCCTTCCTGCTCCAATATAATGTGTGGGTGTATTATGTGTCGTCTATTGGTCTAAATGGATGTGATGTGGGAGTGTTTTATGTATCATCTATTTGTCTAAATATATATTGGTACTTAGATTACTGGAAATAGCTGATTCATTGTGTCAATCAATTCAATAACAGAGGAATTCCAATGTCATGATTTTTACTTTTATTTTGAAAGACCACATTGATTCAGTAAGTGATTCAGAATACAGAATTGTTTGTATTCATACATGTACATGGGTGATTTAACTATTCTCATCTGATCATAAATGGATCAACAATGATCCCAGTTTCTGATTTGACTGGTTTGCCAGTACTACAGTTTACATCAAGAGAAAAAGAGACATTTCCAGAGGATTGCAACAGCCAAGAGGTGATCAGGTAGACAGTAAAAGTCTGAAGCCTGAGTGTCAGTCTGTATGTGCCATCATGCCATCTGTTAAGCAAGACCACTAACAGATCTGGGACCAGGCTTTTATTTTTATTTTTACAATAACTTTAAAAAAGGGGAATTGAACCAGATCATAGGCCTATTGGAAGACTGTTAATAACCCAGAAGCTCTCCATCAATATGTCTGAAATGGTTGAAATCATCTGTACCTACTGGTAATTATTGAGATATGATTTTGTACCAATCCCAAACCCAGGATAAAGGGGCTGAGTGAATGTGGTCTGGACTCTGTGGAGGAGGGTCATTGTGTCAGAGACGCTGTAGAAGGACAGAGTTCCTGCCCTGTGGTCCAGGTCCACTCCTACTCTGGAGGACCAGGGGACAGATATTTCTGTTTTATTAGCATTGTGCCAAACCCTACAATGGGGGGGATAGCACTCCAAAGTCCAGGACTGACTGTTACCTAGAAATGTAGACTCTGGGACCTTTCCTTTCCTGATGATCCCTCTATGTGACACTGCTATTTCAACCCATCCACCGCTCCACTCTACCTCCCAGTAGCAGACTCCAGACAGGCCCTCTCTACACAGCAGCTGTCTCCAGTGGTCAAGATAGGGCTGAGCTTTATCAGTGGCTGTCACCTTCCAGTTTCCCTCAGACAGCCTGAGTTCTGGATGAGCTGTATTCAGATCCAATGTCAGCTGGAGGACGTCTGACTGATGAACAACAAAACCCAATAAGGAAAAGAAAGAACATGTATGTTGTCTTTGAGAGGGTGTTTGAATATCACTTACAGAGGGACAACTCTTCTTTGGTCTTCAGCTAAGGAGACATTTCGAATTCTGTCACTATTAAGAAATGCAACTTCATATCACATGTATCAAGGCAGTTGAGTTACCTGGAGGAAATGGATGTGATCCTCTGTGTGTGAGAGCTTGCTCCAGCTCAGTGGCTTCTCTTCCTCAGCTCAGCTATCTCCTGCTCCAGTTGCTCCAGGAGTCCTTTAACCCGTCTCGCTGCAGTCTTCTCCTGGCCTCTAATCAACCTTTTCACCTCAGTGAGTATTCTCTCAATGGACCCGATCAGTTCAGTAAAGATTGTCTCATACTTACTAACTTCTGCCTGTACAGAGCACTGATAACTCACAGAGAGAGAGGAGGGGGTCAATTTCCACTGTTCCTGGATTCCAGACAACCTGTTCCCCAGTGTTGTCTTGGTACTATTTTCACAAGTGTGTGGTAAAATTTCACAACTCTTAGAACAAAACTCATCACAGATCGTCAAAAAGGCTGTTACTTTTTTCTTCAAAACTTGAAGCACATTTTCAATTGACTAAGTACAAAACACAAAACCACACAGTAATATTTTCATCAAAACCTAATCAGTGTTTCATCTAGAAATACCTTTCATATAAAGTAAATGCCTTTCACAATGCAATGCTCACAATACTTTTCATATGATTCTCTTCTCATTTGTTTAAATACATTTGACCATCACTTAGTCTAACTGCGCTTAATGGTTCATCACTTAACCGGGGGTAACTGTATATGCCATGTACGCATGTTTGTGCATTTGGTTTATAAAAGGGATGTCTAAGCCAGAGAGAGACAGCCGTTTCATGGAACTGCTCGGCTTTCGTTATTAGATAATAAAAGTCTAATTCTTGGATTCACAGGCTCCAGTTTCTTGTGAGATATGTTTGAGTTGACTACTTCATGAGTCATATATATTTCTACAACAGCAGACGGCAAGGAACTGTTGTGTCTAATGAAGTCCGGGCCATCGTCGTTGACCATGTGGTAAACAGAGGCCTTACCATGGCAGAGGCTGCCAGATTAGTTCACCCCAATCTGAAAAGATCAACTGTCAATTCAATCATAAGAACATTTTCTCCAAGAAAACCGGTAAGTCTGCTGGATATGCACTATGCTTTACCATTACATTTACAATAAATTACTTGTTGTAATGCATGTAAATTCACATAACTTGTTCCAGTATTCTTCCAGTATGATCTACTGACATTATACTCTTGTTCTACCCTCAGAATTGACAGAAGACCCCATGGTGGTGGTCGTGTGCTGACCGACCAGCAGGAGAGGGCAGTGGTGGAAATGGTGAGGGCCAGGAATGACATACGTCTGTCTGAAATAAAGCAGGCCATTGAGGAGAATGATGACACCTTTGCCAATGTGGCATCCATCAGCCTACCAACAATCACCCGCCTTTTGAAGAGGCACCAGGTATCTATGAAACACATTCACCTGGAGCCTTCTGAGAGAAACAACTGGGGGCCGAGTATGTTCAGGTACAGCACTATATAAATACACTGTATTACTGTTGCTATTAATGCACATGCTACTTCACAATATCATAATGGAACTATACTGTAAAAAGATTGTCCTTTTGTTGGATAATGTAAGTGTATTGCCTAATGTAAACTGTAATCTACAGTACTGTAGCATATTAATTTCAGCACTTCTAAGTGTTATTTGAAACAATTATCTTGCAGTGATTTCTATTGGTAGTTAATGATATATTTTCAATTGAGTAGTTTTAAGTTGTTTTGGTGATTAAACCAATGCTCTCATTACATTTATATTTTGAATCAATGGTTGTGTGGTGAGAGATGTTTCCAATCCAAATGAATGCACAATGACAGGTTTTGAATGAAAGACTGGCTGCTTTACAAGCGTGACCAGCTAGGGGTTTTATACTAAGAGTTGTGAAAATGTACCACCTGCTTGTGAAAATAGTACCAAAGTGATTAAAACAAAACCGTAATAGGATTTTTTTTGGGGGGATGAATTGTTAATTGATTTTCAATAAGGAACACTGAGGGAAAACACAACAGAAGAAAAAGGGGGGACGCAACCACTACAGTGAGGGAAAAAAGTATTTGATCCCCTCTCAATCAGAAGGATTTCTGGCTCCCAGGTGTCTTTTATACAGGTAACGAGCTGAGATTAGGAGCACACCCTTAAAGGGAGTGCTCCTAATCTCAGTTTGTTACCTGTATAAAAGACACCTGTCCACAGAAGCAAACAATCAATCAGATTCCAAACTCTCCACCATCGCCACGACCAAAGAGCTCTCCAAGGATGTCAGGGACAAGATTGTAGACCTACACAAGGCTGGAATGGGCTACAAGACCATCGCCAAGCAGCTTGGTGAGAAGTTGAAAACAGTTGGTGCGAATATTCGCAAATGGAAGAAACACAAAAGAACTGTCAATCTCCCTCGGCCTGGGGCTCCATGCAAGATCTCACCTCGTGGAGTTGCAATGATCATGAGAACGGGTGAGGAATCAGCCCAGAACTACACGGGAGGATCTTGTCAATGATCTCAAGGCAGCTGGGACCATAGTCACCAAGAAAAACTATTGGTAACACACTACGCCGTGAAGGATTGAAATCCTGCAGCACCTGCAAGGTCCCCTGCTCAAGAAAGCACATATACATGTCCGTCTGAAGTTTGCCAATGAACATCTGAATGATTCAGAGGAGAACTGGGTGAAAGTGTATGGGCAAAGGAGACCAAAATGGAGCTCTTTGGCATCAACTCAACTCGCCGTGTTTGGAGGAGGAATGCTGCCTATGACCCCAAGAACACCATCCCCACCTGGACAAACATGGAGGTGGAAACATTATGGTTTGGGGGTGTTTTTCTGCTAAGGGGACAGGACAACTTCACCGCATCAAAGGGACGATGGACGGGGCCAGACCGTCAAATCTTGGGTGAGAACCTCCTTCCCTCAGCCAGGCATTGAAAATGGGTCGTGGATGGGTATTCCAGCATGACAATGACCCTAAACACACGGCCAAGTCAACAAAGGAGTGGCTCAAGAAGAACCACATTAAGGTCCTGGAGTGGCCTAGCCAGTCTCCAGACCTTAATCCCATAAAAAATCTGTGGAGGGAGCTGAAGGTTCGATGCAGCCAAACGTCAGCCTCGAAACCTTAATGACTTGGAGAAGATCTGCAAAGAGGAGTGGGAAAAATCCCTCCTGAGATTGTGTGCAAACCTGGTGGCCAACTACAAGAAACGTCTGACCTCTGATTGCCAACAAGGGTTTTGCCACCAAGTACTAAGTCATGTTTTGCAGAGGGGTCAAATACTTATTTCCCTCATTAAAAATGCAAATCAATTTATAACAATTTATAATTTTTTGGTTGTTATTCTGTCTCTCACTGTTCAAATAAACCTACCATTAAAATTATAGACTGATCATTTCTTTGTCAGTTTGCAAACGTACAAAATCAGCAGGGGATCAAATACTTTTTTCCCTCACTGTAACATTACAGTATAATATTTTAACGAGGCAACCACTAACAATACAGTATGATATTCTAACGAGGCAACAACTAACATTACAGTATGATATTCTAATGAGGCAACCACTAACATTACAGTATGATATTCTAATGAGGCAACCACTAACATTACAGTATAATATTCTAACGAGGCAACCACTAACATTACAGTATGATATTCTAATGAGGTAAAACACTAACTTTACAGTATAATATTCTAATGAGGCAACCACTAACATTACAGTATGATATTCTAATTGAGGCAACCACTAACATTGCAGTATGATATTCTAATATTCTAATGCCAGTGAGCAAATCTCCAATCTCCAACTATTCCCTATGTAGTGTACTACTTTAGATCTGGTCAGAAGTAGCCTAGTGCACTACGTAGGGAACAGGGTGTCATTTGGGCAGAGTCAGTAACTCCCCTGGGTATGAATTGTCTCTCTATCTTATCTGTCTTCATATGATGTTCTCCTCTCCTCCTCCTTCTCTCCTCTATTCACTCTATTCTATCATCCACACCACATGCCAGCTTCAACACAATCCATTTACAAGTTAAAGACACACCTTGGAATAAATAGAAAAGGAAAACACTACTAGATGGATTTTTTATTTCCCATCACCATGAATCATATTTAATAATCTGAACAGTAGCAGACCTAACTTCATCTGTTCCTGACTCTGGATAGTGGATTAAAAAGACCATCAATCTCCAATGATATTAAAGTACAATTCTGAACATTACTGATATACTGAGTGGCAAGTCAAGATATCTGCTGGGTTTTTATTGTTGGGTTAACAGCACCACCTGCTGGACAGGTTTAATGTTGCTTGACTGAGCAGTACGGGAGAATAAAAGATGCCAAACTTAGGGTCGGTTTCCCGGACATCTCCATTGAACATGCTTTTTAGTCTAGGACTAGGTTTAATCTGTGTCCGGGAAACCGGCCCATATAGTTCAATTAGCAAGTAAGTAACACTACCTGTTCCATGATACTGAGGAAAATGACATTGAGACAGAGAACCAATTGAGAAAACATATCATTTAATTAAACTCTGAAGATTAAATCAGTCAGACAAAAATAATTGTACAGAAAAACAGAGTATTATATCTGGGGACCATCACCACCAGCATGACTAGTATCTATGTGGACCCTACTACAGTTTAACCAGCTCAGCTATAGACTACACCAGCATGACTAGTATCTATGTGGACCCTACTACAGTTTAACCAGCTCAGCTATAGACTACACCAGCATGACTAGTATCTATGTGGACCCTACTACAGTTTAACCAGCTCAGCTATAGACTACACCAGCATGACTAGTATCTATGTGGACCCTACTACAGTTTAACCAGCTCAGCAGTACCATTATAGAGATGAAACCCAGGATAGAGGGGCTGAGTGAATGTGGTCTGGACTCTGTGGAGGAGGGTCATTGTATCAGAGACACTGTAGAAGGACAGAGTACCTGCCTTGTGATCCAGGTACACTCCTACTCTGGAGGACTGAGGGCCTGATACTTTAGTCTCAACATTATTGTGTCTGAACCAATAACCACCACTATAACACCGTAAACTCCAGGACTTGTTATTGTCTCCAAATCCACCATCTGTCCCTGTTCTGCTGATGTCTTTATATGAGACTGATGTATCAACACCCCACCCACTCCACTCCACCTCCCAGTAACAGCGTCCAGACAGACCCTCTCTACACAGAACCATACTGTAGTTGGTGAATCTGTCTGGATGAACAGGATATGGTTGGACTTGGCATGTATAGGTCACCTTTCTGTTCCCTTCAGACAGAGAGAGGTGTGTGTGTGCTGTGTTTGGGTCCAGTGTGAGCTGACAGGAATCTGGGAGAAGAGCAGAGCAGAGACCAATGAGGGGAGTTAGAACAATAAGTGAAGTCAGATACTGTATCTACCCTGTCTTTGATTAGAGCACAGCAGAGATCAAATCAGAGAAATATGAGGAGTCAGATAGATACCCAGTCTTTGACTAGACTCACTATTGCTATATATTTCTAGAGGGATTGTTAGGAGGTCAGCATAAAAGAGACTGTTAGTTACTTCAGAATAAAGAGACTCACATTGTAAGAACTGTTCTCTGGTTTGGGTGGAGAGTAAACATCCACATATTCACTACAGACACACAAACACATTCACAGAGAGAGGGAATGTATCATCGTCTACCATACGCCACATGTATATGACTAGTAGGGAACTTTTCAATGGCTCTAAAGTTGATGTTTTATTATTTTCAACACACCTGTAGAGGAGATCTTGGTCATTCTCCTTTAAGAGTTTTTAGTTCTCTCTCAGTTAGACACAGTTTATCACATCTCCAAAGTACTGAAGAGGACGGATAACGATGCTGGGTAAGAAGATACACGGTATGGAGAGAGACTGATAACTCTGGAGGGAGAGAGAGAGAGAGGGAGAGAGAGAGAGAGAGAGTGAGAGGGAGCAGAACCAAATGATTGAGAGTTTTAATTTGGTATTACATGTATCAAGGCAGTTGAGTTACCTGGAGGAAATTGATGTGATCCCTGTGTGTGAGAGCTGCTCCAGCTCAGTGCTCTCCCACTGCGCCTCCGGCCCCAGTTGCTCCAGGAGTCCTTCAGCTTGACTCACTTGAGCCTTCTCTTGGGCTCTGATCAGCTCCTTTCACCTCAGAGTGCCTTCTCTCAATGGAGGGATAGCCGGCAAAGATCTTTATCACTGTCCTCACTGCTGCCTGTGCAGAGCTCTGTTAAGAGAGAGAGAGAGAGAGACTTTCTTATTTAATGAGCATCCTCATCAGAAAACACCCCCACCCCTAAAAGCACATTGCGTGACACCACAACCTTAACAATCACATTATCCAGTACCCAACACACAGTACAATAACCATCCAGCACCACATTAACTCCATCAACCCCCCCCCTCCAGCCGTACAGACAGCCCCCCTGAGCCCCAAGAAAATCACACTGTTGATCATTTTGTACAACTCAAACTCAACTCTAAGGGTCAACAGTAATGGCATTACCCTGGCAACACAGAAAAACATGATGAACAGTCTGTATTGAGAAAAGGAACCCCCCCCAACTCCCAGGTAACCCGAGCCAACCAGCTATGGTGTAGGGCTCCACGTAATAGCCTCCACTGGACGAACCCTGACCTTTCCAGCACTGGGAGCGAATAGAGCCCTCCACCTATACCCTGCCATGCTCTCAGCCCCCACAACCCCCTGCCACTGATGCCCCCCTCACTCCCACTAAGCTCAGGAGGTGTTAAAAGTCAGTAAGTCCTCCAGACTCTCCTGCCAGTCCCCAGTCTCTGCGGCATTGAGTGGTGGAAACGGGGGGCCCCCCCTCAGGCTGCTCAGCTAGTAGTGCAGCAGTAGAAACTCAGAGACCCCTGCTGTATTGAGTTCTTGCCGCATGATGAAGAGCTGCTGATCCAGCCCCAAACACCAGGCCCTCCTCAACAGAGCACATGGCGGCTCCCTCCAGCCCACCCCCCCCCGTGACGTGTACAGTAGCCTCTGTGCTGCTGAGTCAGAACGTGCACCCCTGACCAGAAAATGTTTATAACTTGCGCTGCAGGTCCACAAGCAGACCACTGGCGTTGAGAATGGCCACATGTATGCCATAGAGAGGATGCCACCAAGTTGTTGTCTCCGAATGCTCTGCTGTTTGTTGCTATTGGCTACAACAAAATCACGAACTTTTAAAAATTAATAATCTCTGTTAAAAATTACAATTTTAGTTTTGTCCTCACTCATCTTTTTCGCTAAACTTTTCACCCCGGAGTATCCGAGACAGAAGAGTAGAAGAGTCTTTTTGTGCTTAGCTGCCAACTTTACGTTATTTTCCTCATCGCAACTTTTTTCCCTTATTCAACTTTTCACCAGATTGGAATGGTTCATAACATCTTCAACAGCCGAAAGAGTAACATTAACATGATGTTAATTGCAGTGCTGTACTCATAATATAAGGAGAATTTCCAGGGAGAATAGGTGACAAGCCCAGCTTCAGACGCAATGAAATCAGTGTAGGAAAGGAAGAAGACAGCGCTGTGCCACCAGTAAGTACAGACAGTAATGTAGTATAACCGCAATCCCGGAGACGGACAACCCCTCATGGCTTCTGGAGGGAAATACTGTTGGAATGTCAACCGGTGTGTCATTCAGCCGATAGAAACCTTCAACCGGTTTTCCCCATTATGTAGCGAGTGGAGTCTGAGTCTGAGTCTTCTCTAGTCTCTACTCCTCCCAAGCTACGGGGTCTGAGACTCAAGGTCCCACCATTAGCTCTGACAAATTGAAAACCCTAGTCATTGGCGATCATTACCCGCAGTATTAGACTTAAAACGAATCACCCAGCGATCATACACTGTTTAAGGGGTAGGGCTACGACGTTAAGGCTAATCAAAGATGGTGCGAAAAAAACGCGAGTAGAGAGATAGAGATATTGTTATAGCGGCACCAACGAGTTAGGATGAAACAGTAGAGGTCACCAAGTGCAACATAGTTCAGCGGGGGGTAAATCACAGAAAGATGTGGATGAGAATGTTCCTCCCAGTTAGGGGAAGGGATCGAGCTCTACAGCAGAGTCAGCACTCAATCGCTGGCTGAAAACTGTTTTCTGCCCCTCCCAAAAGATAACATTTGTGGGATAATTGGCCCTCTTTCTGGGACTCACCCACAAACAGGATCAAGCCGACCTGCTGAGGAGTGAGGATCCATCCTAACGGGGTGCCTCCCTATCTACAACATAGATAGGGTCAACTCCTCAGCCCACAGTGAAATAGGGTGCAGGCGAGGAGAGGGTAGCCAACCTGCCAGCTAGTGGAGTCTGCCAATAGCATAGTCAGTGTAGTCAGCTCAGACATACCCATTGAGACTGTGTCTGTGCCTCGACCTAGGTTGGGCAAAACTAAACATGGTGGTGTTCACCCTAGCAATCTTATTAGGATAAAGACCCTCCTCCATTCCGCCATTATTGAAAGAGATCGTGATACCTCACATCTCAAAAATAGGGTTATTAATGTAGATCCTCACCTCAAAGGCAGTCATAGTAATGAACTAATCACTGATCATAATCTTGATGTGATTGGCCGACTGAAACATGGCGTTAAGCCTGATGAATTTGCTGTGTTAAATGAGGCCTACCTCCCCGGTTACACTAGTGACCATATTCCCGTGCATCCCGCAAAGGCGGAGGTGTTGTAACATTTAGTATAGCAAATTTCAATTAAAAAAAAAATGATAATTTAGTTCTAGTCATGAAATCTATGCAGCCTATCAATCACTTTTTTATACTACTGTTTACAGGCCTGGGATAAAGCTCTTGATCTGAATTCCTATGATAGAGATCAATAATTGGTGATTTTAATATTAATGGAGAAGTCAAGACCCACCAAAAGTCTTTCGGAGCCATATCGACTCAGTGGGTTTTGTCCAACATGTTCTGGACCACTCACTGCCACAGTCATACTCTGACCTAGTTTGTCATGGAATAAATTTGAGATTTAATGTTTTTAAAAATCGACATGGAACCATATACTTGCAACGCAACAAATAATCTGCTCAGACCCCCAACCAAGGAGCATCAAAAGTCGGAATAAATAGAAACACAAAAATTCAGATGCCCTCAGACCCTTCTGCCTACCCAAGGACGTCAGAGGACAAAAATAGTTAATCACTTAACTGAGGAACTCAATTTAACCTTGAAATACCCTAGGATGCAGTTGAACCCCTAAAAAACGAAAAACATTTGTCATAAGAAACTAGCTCCTGGTATACAGAAAATACCCGAGCTTTGAAAATTCAGGAAATTGGAAAAATGGCACACAAACTGGAAGTTTCCGACTAGCTTGGAAAGACAGTACGCAGTACGAAGAGCCCTCACTGCTGCTCGATCATCCTATTTTTCCAAATTAAGAGGAAAATAAGAACAATCCAAAATTTCTTTTTGATACTGTTGCAAAGCTAACTAAAAAGCAGCATTCCCCAAGAGAGGATGTTTTACTTCAGCAGTGATAAATTCATGAACTTTTGAGGAAAAGATCATGACCATTAGAAAGCAAATTACGGACTCCTTTGAATCGGATTCAGGGCTTAGTGTCCTGGACTGGGCAAGATTTACGAGGGCCTGGGATCGGGGAGAGACACTTAATGTAGTATAATCTCTTGACACAATGATGAAAATAATCATGGTCTAAACTTCAAGTGCATATGGATCATTCCTACTAAATGCTGAAGGAGGCTCCAGTGCTGGCCCTCCTATGTTGAACATAATAAACAGCTTATCCACGGATGTGTACAAACTCACTAAAAGTGGCAGTGATAAAGCCTCTCTGAAAAAGCCAAACCTTGACCCGGAAAATATAAAAACTATCGGCCTATATCGAATCTTCCATTCCTCTCAAAATTTTAGAAAAAGTTGTTGCGTAGCAACTCACTGCCTTTCTGAAGACAAACAATGTATACGTAAAGCTCAGTCTGGTTTTTAGACCCCATCATAGCACTGAGACTGCACTTGTGAAGGTGGTAAATGACCCTTTAATGGCGTCAGACCGAGGCTCTGCATCTGTCCTCGTGCTACTAGACCTTAGTGCTGCCTTTGACACCATCGATCACCACATTCTTTTGGAGAGACTGGAAACCCAAATTGGTCTACACGGACAAGTTCTGGCCTGGTTTAGATCCTACCTGTCGGAAAGATATCAGTTTGTCTCTGTGAATGGTCTGTCCTCCGACAAATCAACTGTACATTTCGGGTGTTCCTCAAGGTTCCGTTTTAGGACCACTATTGTTTTCACTATATATTTTACCTCTTGGGGATGTTATTCAAAACATAATGTTAACTTTCACTGCTATGCGGATGACACACAGCTGTACATTTCAATGAAGCATGGTGAAGCCCCAAAATTGTTTCTCGCTAGAAGCCTGTGTTTCAGACATAAGGAAGTGGATGGCTGAAAACTTTTTACTTTTAAACTCGGACAAAACAGAGATGCTTGTACTAGGTCCCAAGAAACAAAGAGATCTTCTGTTAAATCTGACAATTCATCTTGATGGTTGTAAAGTCGTCTCAAATAAAACTGTGAAGGACCTAGGCGTTACTCTTGACCCTGATCTCTTTTGACGAACATATCAAGACTGTTTCAAGGACAGCTTTTTCCATCTACGTAACATTGCAAAAATCAGAAATTTTCTGTCCAAAATGATGCAGAAAAATTAATCCATGCATTTGTTACTTCTAGATTAGACTACTGCAATGCTCTATTTTCCGGCTACCCGGATAAAGCACTAAATAAACTTCAGTTAGTGCTAAATACGGCTGCTAGAATCCTGACTAGAACCAAGAAATTTGATCATATTACTCCAGTGCTAGCTTCCCTACACTGGCTTCCTGTTAAGGCAAGGGGCTGATTTCAAGGTTTTACTGTTAACCTATAAAGCGTTACATGGGCTTGCTCCTACCTATCTTTCCGAGTTGGTCCTGCCGACATACCAATACGTACGCTACGGTCACAAGACGCAGGCCTCCTAATTGTCCCTAGAATTTCTAAGCAAACAGCGGAGGCAGGGCTTTCTCCTATAGATCTCCATTTTTATGGAACAGTCTGCCTACCCATGTGAGAGACGCAGACTCGGTCTCAACCTTTAAGTCTTTACTGAAGACTTATCTCTTCAGTAGGTCATATGATTGAGTGTAGTCTGGCCCAGGAGTGTGAAGGTGAACGGAAAGGCTGGAGCAACGAACAGCCCCTTGCTGTCTCTGCCGGGCCGGTTCCCCTCTCCACTGGGGTTCTCTGCCTCTAACCCTGTTGCAGGGGCTGAGTCACTGGCTTGCTGGTGCTCTTTCATGCCGTCCCTGGGAGGGGTGCGTCACTGGAGGGGGGTTGAGTTACTGACGTGATCTTCCTGTCTGGGTTGGCGCCCCCTGGTTTGTGCTGTGGTGGAGACCTCTGTGGGCTATACACGGCCTTGTCTCAGGATTGTAAGTTGGTGGTTGGGGATATCCCTCTAGTGGTGCGGGGCTGTGCTTTGGCGGAGTGGGTGGGGTTATATCCTTCCTGTTTGGCCCTGTCCGGGGTTTCTTCGGATGGGGCCACAGTGTCTCCGGACCGCTCCTGTCTCAGCCTCCAGTATTTATGCTGCAGTAGTTTATGTGTCGGGGGCTGGGGTTAGTTGGTTATACCTGGAGTACTTCTCCTGTCTTATCCAGTGTCCTGTGTGAATTTAAGTATGCTCTCTCTAATTCTCTCGTTCTCTCTTTCTCTCTGAGAACCTGAGCCCCTAGGACCATACGTCAGGACTACCGGGCATGATGACACCTTGCTGTCCCCAGTCCGCCTGGCCTTGCTGCTATTCCAGTTTCAACTGTTCTGCCTGCGGCTACGAAACCCCTACCTGTCCCAGACCTGCTGTTTTCAACTCTAAATGATCGGCTATGAAAAGCCAACTGAGAGACCTGAGCCCTAGGACCATACGTGGGACTACCGGCCGTGGTGACTCTTGCTGTCCCCAGTCCGCCTGGCCTTGCTGCTATTCCAGTTTAAACTGTTCTGCCTGCGGTTATGGAACCCCTACCTGTCCCAGACCTGCTGTTTTAAACTCTAATGATCGGCTATGAAAAGCCAACTGAGATTTATTCTGATTATTATTTGACCATGCTTGTCACTTATGAACATTTTTGAACATCTTGGCATGGTTCTGTTATAATCTCCACCCGGCACAGCCAGAAGAGGACTGGCCACCCTCATAGCCTGGTTCCTCTCTAGGTTTCTTCCCTAGGTTTTGCCTTTCTAGGGAGTTTTTCCAGCCACCGTGCTTCTACACCTGCATTACTAGCTGTTTGGGGTTTTAGGCTGGGTTTCTGTACAGCACTTTGAGATATTAGCTGATGTAAGAAGGGCTATATAAAATAAAATTGATTGAAATTGATTGATTGATTGATGATCAGCACCCTCCCTCTGTATGCCACCTGGGAGATGAGCCACCTCCACTTCGTCAGCCTCGACACCACCGCCTGTGACACTCCTTCCCAGTTCTTCCCATCCCAACCCTCCGAGCCCAGATACACCCCAAGCATCTTGAGCCACTCACAGCCCCACTGCAACCCCCCTGGAAGCTGCGGAGGTGCCCCTGCCCTCCATGCCCCACATAACAGAGCCTCACTCTTGCCCCAGTTTACCTAAGCAGAAGACGCCCCCGTTACACTCTCAAACTATTCTCCAGGGCCTGTAGGTTCTGCTCATCCCTAACCAACACAGACGTCATCAGCGTATGCGACACTGCTATGCCTGTCCCCAACCCTATGCCTGGCTCCCACACTCCCTGCAGCCTCCTGCGTAGCAGGCCCAGAAAGGGCTCAATAACAAGAGTGTATAGCTGCCCTGACAGAGGGCATCCCTGGTGAATGCCCCTCCCTACCCAGACTGGCCTACTGAGCCCTCCCACACCTTGACCATACAGAAGCCCAAGCGTACAGCATTTGAACACAGGCCACAAAATTCTCCCCACAACCAAAACAACACATTGAACAGATATTCATGGTCCACCCTATCAAAGGCTTTCTCCTGATTATGAACAGATTGTCTGTGTTTGAGCGTCCTGGTACACAGTACGTTTGGTCCTTGTGTACAAAAGAGTCCAGGTGGGACTTCAGTCTGTTAACGAGGACCTTGGTAAATACCTTATAGTCCAAACAGAGCAATGCCACAGGCCTCCAGTTCTTTAAGTCGCTCAAATCCCCTTTTTTGGGCAGGAGAGTCAAAGCCTCCCGTCTACAGCTTAGCGACAGCTCCCCCACCCCGACACACTCACGCAACACACGTCTGTAAAATAATTCCCAGAACTTTTTATAAAATCCACAGGCAGACTGTCTGAGAGACAGCAGCTGAGAGTTTGTGAAAGGCCAGGGAAATGTCTATTTGATTTATCTGTGACAGAGAGAGTTTGGAAAGGTCTGTGAGCAGAACCTGAGAAAACCCAGGATAATAATAATAATAATAATAATAATATGGCATTTAGCAGACGCTTTTATCCAAAGCGACTTACAGTCATGTGCATACATTTTTACATATGGGTGGTCCCGGGGATCGAACCCACTACCCTGGCATTACAAGCACCATGCTCTACAAATTGAGCTACAGAGGACCACAGAGTTCTGCCCTCTATAAATCAGAGTACAACTCCACAGCCTCATCTCCTCACAACAGAAGTTACCCACCCATCAGGCTCCCTCATCTCCTCACAACAGAAGTTACCCACCCATCAGGCTCCCTCCTCTCCCCACAACAGAAGTTACCCACCCATCAGGCTCCTCATCTCCCCACAACAGAAGTTACCCACCCATCAGGCTCCCTCATCTCCCCACAACAGAAGTTACCCACCCATCAGGCTCCCTCATCTCCCCCACAACAGAAGTTACCCACCCATCAGGCTCCCTCATCTCCCCACAACAGAAGTTACCCACCCATCAGACAAACATAAAACAATGGATTTCCCCACTGACTGAAAACCTGAATCTGTGCTTTCCCTACATCCCATCACTGACTGAGAGACTCAAACTCCCCCTTCTGCTGTCCCCACCTCTCCCAAAAGCCTTGGAATCTTGAGCAAAAAGTGGCATCTTGGAAGAGCTTTACATGGAATTTCCAATAGGACACCTGCCTGGGCCCTGGTGAAACAGAGAACTGAGCCCTGTACTATAATATAATAGAATATGCCATTTTGCAGACACTTTTATCCAAAGCGACTTACAGTCATGCGTGCATATATATATATATATATATTTTTGTGTATTGTTGGTCCCGGGGATCGAACACACTACCCTGGCGTTACAAGCGCCGTGCTGCAGTTGCTAAATAATTCCAATAGATGGCAGCATAAGACCACAAATGACATTTCAGAAGATTCGTTTAGTTCTCTCCCTGGAAAAACCACCACTCCCCCTCACAGGAAATCTCCTGCCTGAGCTTTTTACTGTCCCTTTCCACACTGCTAACGCAAGAGGAAGGACTGAAAACACATTACTGTGAAGTAATATAATGATGATTCATGTTTATTATTACTTGTTTTTATGGTCATGTTTTAAAATTACACCTCATTACTATAACGATTATTAAAAAGCGCGAACATTAATTCAGTCACCTCTGGTCGACAAAAATGTATTTTTCTAGTACATTCATTGTCAAATTCATCAACCAGCACAGAGCCACTCTGTCTTATCGAACAGAAGTTAACTCAACAAGCTCGCAAAAGCTTGGGCCGCCAGCTGCAGCGAGCACTCTGCCTTCTAGCACAAGCGAGGGGCATGTTGAGGTACATTTTCTAACCGCGATGGTTGCATGATTTATTGGTGGGCTGGAATATATTAGATATTAAGATGATGTCATAATGCATGTTTACTAGGGATGAGGTTAGCACATCTGACTAGGGATTATTTGGCTGGGGTTCAATACCTGCTAGAGTTAATATTTTGTTGCTCTCCCAAAAGCAACACAGGCCTAATACGAGATATATAGCTAACTGTAAAGTAATGAGTGACCTTTTTAGAAAATCATAGGACATAGTCTTTGGTTGCATGCTATTTTATGCTTGTAGCCTATAACTGATGCTTTGTGGTCTTATGCAGCCATCTATTGGAAATATTTAGCAATTCAAAGTTATTAATTCACGTAAAGACATTGTGAGGCAGCTGAGAAATAAAGTGTATTTTTCTTATTAATTCTGTAGATCAGTCTCAAACCTGCCCCACCTATGACATGCCAATTGCTGGACTTTCACATAGAGGTTACTAGGTCACACCCAGTTCAAAACCACATTTAAAAATTTAACAAATGTGTTGTTTATCAAGTGTTCTGCCTTGCAATAATACCTATAATAAAATGACTAATAAATGTTACATAGGTTTTATTAAAAAAAATAACAATAAATGCTATTTAGTACTATAATGGTATTTACTAACATAAAATTATTACTAAAATAGTTTCTAAACGAACTTAGGCTACCTACCCAGAATTAGGTTAGGGGTTAGAGTTAAGGCTAAAATAGGTTATAAGTAGGGTTAGAGTTTCTGTATAGCACTTTGTGACATCTGCTGAAGTAAAAATGACTTTATAAACACATTTGTGATTGATTGATTGTTAGGTTTAGGGTATTTAAAGCAACAAAAAGAATAGGTTTATAGCTCTCTTGCTCCTCCCGTGGCCTTCTGTGGGTACTTCATACCTCATTCACAACACTTGCTAGGCTCATTATCTGAGGTAGCAACTGGTCAGATCTATAAATCAATGAGCTACACCTATCCATTTAGTTTACAACTCAGTGAACTGCGAGCATTCGCTCAATTCAATGCCTACGAACTTACAGATGTCGAGCATATCAAATTACCCAGCAGTAATATATAAACAATAAATGTAAAAAAACATTTTTTCGTTATTTTTTAATTGAAAAATTTTATTTGGCGTTTAAATCGCCACATCTTGAAAAAAGAGGACAGATATGCGCTTTGTTTAGGTTATACACTTTTCTGAAATAAAATATGATTAACCATGACCAGAAAATGTTAATTGTTTGATTGCTATGCGCCAACCACATGTAGCACGTGGGTCACCACAACATGTACCCAGGTGAACAGTGAGTTTGCTCACCTAGTAGTCATAACCTTGTTAATAATAAGTTACCTGAGGTGAAGCTACAATGTTAATACGGTGGTCTCATTACCAACAATAGTGAAGTTGGCATTGCTGACGCAGAACAATGGGCTGGGAATAGAACTTTCATTAGGCGAGTTGGTGCCACAGAGCTCAATACAACTAATAGGAGCTGGCAGGGTGAAACATGCCCTATTATTTCTAAACTACGGCAAGCATCTGGGACATATGGTAATATTATGAAACGGTGGCAGATGTAATTAAGTAGTTTTATCAGAAAAAGGCGTTCAAAATGGTTGTGTCCAGCTAGTCTAGCCCCGCTGTCGGCTGGTCGCGCTTGTCTGCACTAGCATTATGCCCTACATCCCCACACTAGAAACACTCCAAAACTATCTGTGCTAGCAAACCCTGCTCCACCCTTACCGCGTAACCGAAGATTGTTAAGAAAAAACACTTGTCTACGAAAAGAGACAACAGTTTAACGGATTCCACTTGGCACCCAGCCGAGAGCACACGAAAACCACTTGCAAATTTACCAAAACTAACCAACTACTTACGGTCTGTTCGTGAAGTAATAAACGGAGGCAGATTAGCCACCACAACTCTTGTCGAAAGAGGCGAAATCTGCACCAACACACCCCTCACAAAAAAATCCCACTCACAACAAGACAAAAACTTTTCATTAACACAACCACCGCCTTGTTCATTATGGATGCAGAGTGCAGATGTTCTGCTCCAACCTGTTCGCGACCATGAGCAAAACTTCCTCCACACCTTTCTCCGGAACGCACCCAGGGACAGCGCTTTCTCCACTCGGTTGAGGCATCACGCCGCCCCTAACAAACTAACCCTACTCCCCTCAACTCTAAACGATAAACAGGGAAACCAATAAACAAACACTCCACCATGAGAAAATAAATTCAGAAAATACGCAAGAACCAAAAGAAAAGAATAGTAGCCCTCCTCACGAACCACAAAACTCTCACACAACCAACTTCTTCTTCTATGATATAATGGCGGTCCACAAACCAACGTTAAAGGTGCATGCCGCCACCTACTGTGTGTGGTCAATCACGGTTTCCAACATTTCTTAAATCCTCCTGCCTACCTCAGTACTTCTGAGAAAATAAAGAAGAGCCCTACTAACTTCTAATAGACCCCTCCCCATCCCCAAAATCCCTTCCAACCCCCCCAACCCCGTCCAACCTTAATGACCCTACACTTCAATCTTTCAGTCTCTTCAACATACTTACAACAATATAACAACACATGCTCCACCGTTTCATCGACCGTACCCCCCAGACACAAACCATTCCCATGCTTGCCAACCAGATGTAATGACGAGTTCAATGTACAATGTCCTAAGCGCAATTGAGTAAACACCACATCTTCCTTCCTAATCTGATTTTTGAATCTTGGTCCATCGACCATTCTGTAAAACTGTCAACTATTCATATAAATGCCGGCCCTTGTGCTCAGAGTACCATCTCTTCTGCCACACATCTATCAAAATGGCTCTGATCTTACATTTGGCCTCACTCTACCCAGTGGAAACATTAATATAAATTATATCTTGTTTCAAAGCTCTTTTAGCTAACTGGTCTACAATTTCATTCCCTTCCACACCCGAATGTGCTGGGACCCAGCAGAATCTCACTACTAAACCCATTCTCTCAATTCTCCATAATAACATTAATACCTTCAGTTCAACTGAGTATACTGACAGTTCATCTGTTAGTCTTCTACATATCTGCACATCAAATTCAGGAACGTAAACGCCTGCTCCTGTGAGCCCACTATCTGGGTCCTTGGATCCATCTTTGAAAAGCGGTAAAAAAGCATAAAATCTTCTACCAATGTAATTGTCAACCAGTTTCAATATATCACTGACTTCTGACCAATCTTTCCTTTTCTCTACCAAGGTTAGATCAACAACAGGGTCTGGGAGTAACCATGGAGGAACATCCCCTATCACCACAGAAGGGCCAACCCCAACTCCCTCAAACCACTCTCATCAGCAAGCTTTCCAACTGTCCAACCAAAACCACTGCCTTGTCTACTAGTATATTCCCAACAGCCATCTAGAACAGTAGCAGTGGGATGCTCAACCTCACAGCCTTTCAACCCAATAAGATAATGACCATTTTTACGCTGTATATCCAAAGGCATCTCTCCTGCCTCCACTAGTAAGGCACATACAGATGTTGATTTAAATGCAGCAATACATATCCTTAAAGCTATATACTGATTCTGTCCAGCTTCTGAAGCCAAGTCTTTACCTCTGTTCCATAAACTGTACACCAGTAATCAATTGTCGTCCTGATCAGAGCTCTATAAATATCCATCAACAATTGTCTGCCAGCACCCTATTCATAACCAGAGACCCACACAACCAACCACCGCGAAAGTTAATGAATGAGAGAGACAGAGACATCAGTATAACACTGTACATAGCCATAATATAACGGTTCTTCTTCTTTTGGAGTTTAACGGCGGTTGGCATCCAATGTGTTGCATTACCGCCCCAACTGGACTATAATATAAATCTATTTTACTTTGTGATACAAAATGGGAAAAGGGGAAAGGAACATTTAATTAAAAACCTTCCAACTAACCCTACACTCATTAAATACCCACTTCCCCATTCCACTACTTTGACCCTATCGGCTCCTGCACCATGCCAACGTCTGGGAGGACGGGACACCACCACTCAACACACCCTGTAACTCTTCTGAAGTCTAATCTTGTATGCCCAAATACTTCTCTGCAGCTGCCATCACAATATCCATTTTCTGTGATTGACATTACATTTCTGCGGTATAGTTGATAACCATTGCTATGAACGCTAAGAAGCTAACTTTACTGAAGCATATATCACTCGTTGGCCTATCCCTCTGTGCTGGCACAGATCTACTACTCACAGGGATCCTCTCTGGATCTCTCACCCTTGACCCATCCTCCTCTACTTTCTTCACTGCCTCAGCATACGACACCTTCTGCACTACTCTGACTCTAGCCACCTCAACCTGCCTCTCTCGCACCGGACACTTCCAATCCCCAGCAACATGGGCATCCCTCCAGTTGACACACACAACTTTATCCACCGAAGCTACACAATCCTCTATCCCATGCCCTCCTGCACACTTCCCACATCTTGGAATCTCCCTCCTACAAACTGCTGCAACATGACCATAAACGTTGCACCTGAAACAGCACAGTGGGATTCGCCACAAAAGCTCTAGCAGGATAACTGATATATCCTACCATGACTTTGTCGGGTAAAGACTCAAAATTCAAAAGGACTGACAGTGACTCCTATGTTTCACCACGCTCACCACTGGGTCTGCGTCCCACCAAATGGCGGAAATCACAAACACCAGAAATCTTCAACTTCAATTGCTCCACGTCTACACTTAACGCTACCCCAGAAATCACTACTTTTAATGGTTCCCTGTTCCTAAGAGCAAAGCAAGAAACAGATCTTGACCCAAGTTGCGTGACACGGAGCGCCCACTCCCTCTGGTCAGAAGAAACACAAACAAATATCACAAGTCCACTACAGGTTACCTTCACTGATTCAACTGCACCCAACTCCTTTCCCACCCACCCTGAAACTACAAATGGATCTACCAAAAGGTATGGATCCACGTTCTCCTACAATGTATCTCCTACTGCACCAGATTATTCTTTATCATGTCCATTGATGCCAGGCTCTGGTTCTGAGCTCTTCACCACACCTTCTACCTCACTTAACTCTCCCTCATTCATTTCCATTTCACCTCCAGAACTAAGTCTGGCGAATGGCTCACTCTGTTTGCACTTGAATTATAACATTTAAAATGTCTCTATTACTTTGAAACGTTTGTGAGTGTAACGTTTACTGTTAATTTCTGATCATTGATTTCACTTTTGTTTATTATTTATTTAACCTGCGTTGGTAATGTAACATGTTTCCCATGTCAATAAAGCCCATTTAATTGAATTGAGAGAGAGTGAGAGAGAGAGAGCTCCCTGTTAATGTATAGCGGACATGAGTCACTCATGGTTACTCATGGTTATGTGATGAGGTAGCCCCACTTGTGACTTTAAAATCAGTGTCGGCCCAGTAGGGAATCTCCTCTCTGTGTAACATAATAATATATAATATGCCATTTAGCAGACGCTTTTATCCAAAGCGACTTACAGTCATCGTGTGCACACATTTTTACGTATGGGTGGTGCCGGGATCGAACCCCAAGATGTTGGTTTCTCTCCTCAGTAGACCCGGGTTCATATCCCGCCAGTTACATTAAGCCGTGTGTTCTCTGACAGGGGTCCAGACAGCCTGTTTCCAACAGTGGGGTCAGTGGGATTAGATAGGGGCATCTCTCTCTCTGACTGGAGTAGAGAAGTGAAATTGTGTGTCTCCTCTGGTCAACAATACTCACCTTGAGACACTCCACAGCCTGTTGGAGCTCCTTCAGGTCCTTCTCTCTCTCCTGGAATCTCTGCTGGACCTTCTGCTGACTCATCCCCAGCTGCCTCTGTGGAGAATCACTCATCAATGAGCTATCAAGCTTTATTTGTCCACTAGATCAATAGTATAGTAATGGGACATAGGGCACATAGAAGATAGGGATTAATATGTTGAGGAAGAGTCTGTGTGAAATAATTGTATTATGTTGGTATGTGAATGATTATAGTTTTTATGGTAGGCGTACATGTATCAAGGGGTTGAGGCTGAACTTTGAACTCCTAAAAGGGCATTCGGAATGATAATGTTTTTTGACTTTAGAAAATGGTGAAACATTTGGAGCAAACTCAATATACTCAAGGTCTGTGTTCATATTTGTTCTGCTGAGGATCGATTTCATTTGATATCTCTCATATTTAAACAGCCTTAGTTCCTACTGTATCTTTAATTCTTTGTTTATCAGACAGTCACCAACAAGTAGTTCTGGTCTTACCTGTTTCTCAGTCCTCTCTGCTGCAGCTGACACTGTATCATGGCCTTTATGTTCATCCATTGTACACTGATAACAGATACACTGCTGATCGGTACGACAGAAAACCTCCAGCAGTTTGTCATGATGAGAGCAGATCTTCTCCTGTAGTTGTGCGGTGGCTTTGACCAGCTTGTGCTTCTTGAAAGCAGGAGATTCATAGTGAGGTTGGAGGTGAGTCTCACAGTAAGAGGCCAGACACGCCAGACAGGACATGAGGGCTTTCTGCTTTCTGGTCCCAGTGCAGACATCACACGCCACATCTCCAGGTCCAGCATAGCACAGAGCAGGAGGGGGAGCAGCCTGGAGTCCTGTCTTCTTCAGTTTCTCCACCAACTCAGCCAATATGTTACTTTTCGTCAGATTAGGCCTTGGAGTGAAGGTCTGTCTGCACTGAGGACAGCTATAGACCCCTTTCAGAACATCCTGATCCCAGCAGCCCTCAATACAGCTTCTACAGTAACTGTGTCCACAGGGGATAGTGACCGGCTCCTTCAGTAGATCCAGACAGACAGAACAACAGAACTGGTCCTGGTTCAGCAGAACTCCCTGCTGAGCCATTTGGATGGTTGTTTACTCTCACACAGACAGACGACACAGAGAATCAGATAAGTTTCGTTTCCACAGAAGAGAGTTTGTGGAGGGGAGGGACTTCCTGGTTCTACCAGAGGGGTGGGGTTAGAGGGAGGGAGGGGTTAGAGGGAGAGTGAGAGAGAGAGAGAGAGAGAGAGAGAGAGAGAGAGAGAGAGAGAGAGAGAGAGAGAGAGAGAGAGAGAGAAAGAGAGAGAGAACTGTCCACAATGTTAATAGGAACAAAGATTTGTGTTCCTAGGTTAGGGCCCTTAATATGGAATACATTAAATAGAGTGGTTAGAATATATAAAGGGTACCGGTTTCTATGAAGTACATCCAGTCGTCTGAAAGGTTTGGGCACCCCTCTGAGGCTGCATAATAATTTACTCTGCCGTCACAGAAAATGATCCCAGTGGCATGCCATTCATTTTCTAATAAAAGCTGAGTAATGGGCATTGTCCAGACAAAGATTTTTAGTGTAGCAATATTAAGTTGTATGAAATTAAATCAGATGTGAAAAATAGGCTATGCAAAAATTTGGGCACCCTTGTCATTCTGTTGATTTGGTTTGGTGAGCTCATTAAGCCTTGAACTTCATAGACACATGCATCCAATCAGTCCCTACACCCAAACGAGGGCATTGCGTTTATCCACCTCTGGCCTGCTGGCTCCCCTACCTCTGCTGAAGCACAGTTCCCGCTCAGCCCAGTCAAAACTGTTCGCTGCTCTGGCACCCCAATGGTGGAACAAGCTCCCTCACGACGCCAGGACAGCGGAGTCACTCACCACCTTCCGGAGACATTTGAAACCCCACCTCTTTAAAGGAATACCTGGATAAAGTAATCCTTCTAATCCCCCCAACCCCCCACCCCACCCCACCAAAAAAATAACAAAAATTGTAATGTGGTTATCCCACTGGCTATAAGGTGAATGCACCAATTTGTAAGTCGCTCTGGATAAGAGCGTCTGCTAAATGACGTAAATGTAAATGTGATTACCCTCCTGCGCCTGACTCCTTCCACCACACTCATCACAGTCATTCTAGTTATGTGAGAGATACAGGCGTGCTTCTCACACAGCCACCGTCACGCGTCGGCCACGCGTTTGTCTCCAACATATACTATGCCCACATACTCAAGTGTAGCTGTGGGGCTTACAAGTCTGAATTTCTTACAGCCTAATTTTCAAGACATCAATGTACAGCAACATTTTTAGGTGTCACTGCAGAACACCCTCCATATGCATATGAACACATACTCAGAGGTGGGGCTTACAAGACTCACATTTCATATACTCAGAGGTGGGGCTTACAAGACTCACATTTCATATACTCAGAGGTGGGGCTTACAAGACTCACATTTCACATACTCAGAGGTGGGGCTTACAAGACTCACATTTCATATACTTTTCAAGACATCACTGTAGGACAAACATTTGATTTGATATCAGAATATACTTCAAATAAAATAAATAAATGTATGCTACAGCAGAACACATATTATAGTATATAGGCCTCCTGCCTATCTGATAATATGAAGCGCATATTCAGATTAACTTCACAGTACAGAACAAGTTTGTAAAGTTTTCCAGAACCTTCCACAACACGGCCGTTTCTGGTGCGTCTTCTCCTCCCTATCTCTTGTTTTGCTCTGGTGTCTGTGACACATCTGGGTCCCTTTAGCAATCCATGACCTCACATAGGGGACTGGGTTGAATTTGGTCAGGGGTGGGCCAACAAGGTTCAGAAAGAGTAGCCCTGATGGTGGAGGTATGCAGAGAGGCCGGGTTGAGGTGCAAATCAGATTCATTTGAGAAAATCCCTGCTGGCCTTCTGCACTGGAGATGGGGATGGTGCTGACCACCATCAACATCTCTTTAAGTCCATCTGGAGATGGGGATAGTGCTGATCACCATCGAACATCTCTTTAAGTCCATCTGGAGATGGGGATGGTGCTGACCTCCATCAACATCTCTTTAAGTCCATCTGGAGATGGGGATGGTGCTGACCTCCATCAACATCTCTTTAAGTCCATCTGGAGATGGGGATGGTGCTGACCTCCATCAACATCTCTTTAAGTCCATCTGGAGATGGGGATGGTGCTGACCTCCATCAACATCTCTTTAAGTCCATCTGGAAAGTCTCCTTTATCATTACCATCAGTGTCCCTGTACTGCCTGTAGGCCCAAGTATGACCCGTACGTGGACTGCTAATGCCGAAACCTCGGCAGAGAGATTCTATCACTGTTTCTCCATACAGTGTCTCCTGCATCCTCTGGCCAGTATTGAGCATAAAGCACCTTCAGCTCCTCTATGAACTGGCTGTATCCTGTATTGTCCACTGGTGACTGCCCTGTGTGCAGTAATAACACCCCCTCACTTTCCTGGTGACTGCCCTGTATGCAGTAATTACACCCTCACTTCCCTGGTGACTGCCCTGTGTGCAGTAATAACACCTCACTTCCCCTGGTGACTGCCCTGTGTGCAGTAATAACACCCTCACTTCCCTGGTGACTGCCCTGTGTGCAGTAATAACACCCTCACTTCCCTGGTGACTGCCCTGTGTGTCTCTCTTTTGGAGCTCGAGTGACATTTCAGATATGTGCGATGCTCTTCAACAACTAAGACCTAGATTGTTAACAAACACATGCGAGGATATCCGCATGGCAAGGCCACTATAGCTCTGACGGGTCACGCCGTCGCGGGAGGCATCCTCAGATCATCATTATTTGGTCCGTAAAGGTTAATGAGACATATTTGTTTATGGTCCAATAACATATTTAAAATAATCTATCTACCTTGCGTATCTGTTTGGACAATTTGCACATTCGGATCGAAATTACTGTTAATTAATATCACCCCTTTTGAGTTTCTTAGCCCATGGGAGAAGTAAATTTCGCCCCCCCAGTCCTTTTTCCACCCAACAATAGATATTATATTCCTTCTCTTGGAGCCATGTAAATATTGTTCTTCTTTTGTTATTATCTGCTAAGCCATTACAATTATAACTGGCTATTACAATTATAAGCTTTGAATGTTGCTTGACAAGCCAGGGGTTATACGTTTGTTTGGTCTTGAACTGAGCCTCCGTCCAAATTGCACCTGCTCCGGGCACTGCCCCCCCGTGCACTTCGTAGGTGGATGGACATATGTACAAATAAGAGAGCAGGTCTGAAATCAGTGGGGAAAGATTAGGATGACTCCACAGAAGGATCACCGCGCTTTTACATGATGGTTTTTCTAGGAGGTGGGAGAAATAACCAGGAGGCAACTTGATTTAACTCTGATCGCTTTTTTAAATGTTTACAGTGCAAACAGTGAATAAATTGTATAAATAATGCGTGAGGTACCGGAGCCGGGCAAATAGGTGCTGGAACAAATGAGGTCAAATCTGAGAGGTGCCAGATCCGGCTCAAATTAAGTACTGGAACCCAGGTCTGGAGTGTATGACGTTGGTGTATTGGTACTGAATATACCATAGATGGAGACAAGACTGATTGGAACAGAACCAGTGAGACCCAGACCAAGACTCAACCACTAGAGACCTCTAGACCCAAGTGTCCAACCTGTAAGGAGACCTAGACCAGTTTAAATGTGTCTCACCTGTAAGGAGACCTAGACCAGTTTAAATGTGTCTCACCTGTAAGGAGACCTAGACCAGTTTAAATGTGTCTCACCTGTAAGGAGACCTAGACCAGTTTAAATGTGTCTCACCTGTAAGGAGACCTAGACCAGTTTAAATGTGGACAACCTGTAAGGAGACCTAGACCAGTTTAAATGTGGACAACCTGTAAGGAGACCTAGACCAGTATAAATGTGTCTCACCTGTAAGGAGACCTAGACCAGTTTAAATGTGTCTCACCTGTAAGGAGTCCTAGACCAGTTTAAATGTGTCTCACCTGTAAGGAGACCTAGACCAGTTTTAAATGTGTCTCACCTGTAAGGAGACCTAGACCAGTTTAAATGTGTCTCACCTGTAAGGAGACCTAGACCAGTTTAAATGTGTCTCACCTGTAAGGAGACCTAGACCAGTTTAAATGTGTCTCACCTGTAAGGAGACCTAGACCAGTTTAAATGTGGACAGATGAGTCCCAGAGTGTGAACATTAATGCTAGGGTGATGATGATGCTGTCAGTACAGCATAGTGTGGTGAGTTTCAGAGTTGGTCATTAGTCCTCATAGGGGATGGTTTCATTCTATGGAGTAGCAGTGGTCTTCATGACATTGTGCATGTTTTAGATCAAATCCATTGCGGTGAACTGCACAGACTCACTAATCTACAAATCCACTTGCATCTCAAATATTGACTCACTAAGTGGTCCAGATCAGTGATTCTGCGCCTCTCCTTGATCAGACTGATCCCCTCCAACACACTGATGACTGTTTGTCACTATAGAACTGAGTCAAGCCATGCAGGGCCAAACTGGGCTGGCTAACACTACAGAGCTGAGTCAAGCCAAGCAGGGCCAAACTGGGCTGGCTAACACTACAGAGCTGAGTCAAGCAGGGCCAAACTGGGCTGGCTAACGCTACAGTGCTGAGTCAAGCAGGGCCAAACTGGGCTGGCTAACACTACAGAGCTGAGTCAAGCAGGGCCAAACTGGGCTGGCTAACACTACAGAGCTGAGTCAAGCAGGGCCAAACTGGGCTGGCTAACACTACAGAGCTGAGTCAAGCAGGGCCAAACTGGGCTGGCTAACACTACAGAGCTGAGTCAAGCAGGGCCAAACTGGGCTGGCTAACACTACAGAGCTGAGTCAAGCAGGGCCAAACTGGGCTGGCTAACACTACAGAGCTGAGTCAAGCCAAGTTCTGGAACCATCCTTGAAAGGACAATGTGTAAAGAAAATATCCCAGCCAGTCCAGTCCAGTTGTGGTCAGCTCTGTTGTGTGAATCTTGTTTCTCCATACCTCTAAATGCCATCTTTCTAGATGGTGCCATTTTCAAATAAAATAAAATGTAATTACATTTGTCACATGCGCCGAATACAACAGGTGTAGACCTTACCGTGAAATGCTTACTTACAAACCCTTAACCAACAATGCTGTTCAAGAAATAGAGTTAAGAAAATATTTACAAAATAAACTAAATTTAAAAAACAAATCAAATCAAAAAGTAACACAATAAAATTACATAACAATAATGAGGCTATATACAGGGGGTCATTCTTGAGGTGGAGTAGCTCTGCCAGTCATTGTGTGGGGGTACAGGTTAGTTGAGGTCATTTGTAAAGTGACTATGCATAGATAAACAGCAAGTAGCAGCAGTGTAAAATCAAAAGAGGGGGGGGTCAATGTAAATAGTCCGTGGTGGCCATTTCATTAATTCTTCCCCCATTCGTTTGGGATTGAGACCTGCAGTCACCTTGATTTAAGACCACTTTTGAGAAGTGTTCCACAGGCAGTAAATCTATTTTAGAATAAATGGAACCTGGATCCATTTCATTCTATTAACATGGCTTGTGTGTGTTATAGCAGTAATGGGGTTAAACTGATATTAAAATGACAACTCCATAGGTGGGTATCAGGTCAGGGGAGTTCATCTCTGCTCCCAGCATCCCTGGGACAGTACTGATCAACATAGCTGACCTGATGCAGAGGTGGACCAGTGATGTTCTCCTCTCAGTGGTGAGACTTGTCCTTCCATTTGACACATTGTTACCTCATAAGATCATACAAGATGTTACAGGCTTATTGCATGTGGAAACAGACCTGTGTTCAAATACTATTTAAAATAATTTTGATTGAGTTTTCCTGTTCCAACGGAACAAATAGAAAAGTCCTAAAAGTATAAGCTAACCCGCCCACCTGGAAGATTAAAGGAAATGCTCAAAGTATTTGTAATATTTCAAATAGTATTTGAATCCAGGGTCCGTATTCATTAGGGGAACACTGTAGCAAAACATTTTTGCAACAGAAAACGTAAACAAACGTTTATTTTCAGTTAGTCCATCCCTGTTTCATTTAATTTTCTTCAGTTTGGTGCCTAGTGAATAAGACTCAGGTCTCTATGGAAACATCAATGTAAATTCACCTTAGGTTTTTACTCCTCACTTTCCCTTTCAGGTCTATAGGGTTCTGCTGCCCCCTGCTGGAGACTGGAGCACAAGGCAGTCCCTGTCTTTCTTTGGGCAGCTGGAGGATGAGGCCTTCCTCACCTGTTGTGACGGGTCCAACAAATATCCCCTGGTGAAGGCAGGGTCCTATCTCATCCAACGCTTCAATGACTCTTATGGGAGGCAGTGAGCATTTCCCATGTTAAGCTCTGGAATTAATTGTACAGCATTGGATTGATGTTGGCATGGGGTAGAGGGAGTTTACATATACCAGTCATTTCCTTTTAAATCCATGAAGGGAAGAGGACAAGTTCACACTTAGAAAGGAGATAATAGTTCCACACCTATGTGTCCTGATAACTACAGGAATGGAACCATATTGAGGTTGGCTGCTTTCTATACGGTTTGATGGGAGAGAGAGAGAGAGAGAGAGGCAGAGAGAGAGAGAGAGAGAGAGACAGAGAGAGAGAGAGAGAGAGAGAGAGAGAGAGAGAGAGAGAGAGAGAGAGAGAGAGAGAGAGAGAGAGAGAGAGAGAGAGAGAGAGAGAGAGAGAGAGAGAGAGAGGACATCAGGTAAAGTTCTGGAGATGAGGGAATATGTGTGCAGAAAGAAACCCTCCAGTATGGTTAACCCCAGTTAGGCCCAGTATGGACTATCAATACAAGTGACCATTTAGAATGTGACCCAGTTCAATGGGTCTTAACAGAACTGGGGGATGTCAGCCATGAAGTTGTCTAAACACAACTGGAATATAATTTGTTTGTGATTCATTGTTAATGGATTTTCCATTAGGAACACAGGGGAAAACCTAACAAAACAACACACATAACACACAACCAATAAAAACAAAGGGGGAGGAAACCACTAAAGTCATTTCCATATTGTCATTTTCTAACGACAGGGATAAAACATGTAAAATCTAGAAGACTACTTTAGATCTGGTCAGAAGAAGCCTAGTGCACTACGTAGGGAACAGGGAGAGATTTGGGACAGAGACAGTAACTCCTGTATGGAAATCTTCATTCTAATGACAGTGAGCAAATCTCCAATCTCCACCCTATTCCCTATGTAGTGCACTACTTTTGATCTGGTCAGAAGTAGCCTAGTGCACTACGTAGGGAACAGGGAGTCATTTGGGCCAGAGTCAGTAACTCCCCTGGGTATGAACAGCTTCAACACAATCCATTTACAAGTTAAAGACACACCTTGGAATAAATAGCAAAGGAAAACTACTACTAGATGTATTTTTTATTTCCCATCACCATGAATCATATTTAATAACTGAACAGTAGCAGACCTAACTTCATCTGTTCCTGACTCTGGGTAGTGGATTAAAAAGACCATCAATCTCCAATGATATTAAAGTACAATTCTGAACATTACTGATATACTGAGTGGCAAGTCAAGATATCTGCTGGGTTTTTATTGTTTGGTTAATAGCACCACCTGCTGGACAGGTTTAATGTTGCTTGACTGAGCAGTAATGGAGAATAAAAGATGCCAAACTTAGGGCCGGTTTCCCGGACATCTCCATTGAACATGCTTTTTAGTCTAGGACTAGGCTTCATCTGTGTCCGGGAAACCGGCCCATATAGTTCAATTAGCAAGTAAGTAACACTACCTGTTCCATGATACTGAGGAAAATTACATTGAGTCAGAGAACCAATTGAGAAAACATTTCAATGGTTCTGAATGACAACAAACATACATTAACAGCAAACATCATGATTAATGTAAATGTATAAGATTAAAACGTTGCACTTACAAATAATATGAATGCATTGAATTGTAATTCATAACATCTTCTGAAGATCAAATCAATCAAATCATTGTACATAAAAACAGAGCTGAATGAATCATCACATCTGGGGACCATCACCACCAGCATGACTAGTATCTATGTGGACCCTACTACAGTTTAACCAGCTCAGCTATAGACTACACCAGCATGACTAGTATCTATGTGGACCCTACTACAGTTTAACCAGCTCAGCTATAGACTACACCAGCATGACTAGTATCTATGTGGACCCTACTACAGTATAACCAGCTCAGCTATAGACTACACCAGCATGACTAGTATCTATGTGGACCCTACTACAGTTTAACCAGCTCAGCTATAGACTACACCAGCATGACTAGTATCTATGTGGACCCTACTACAGTTTAACCAGCTCAGCTATAGACTACACCAGCATGACTAGTATCTATGTGGACCCTACTACAGTTTAACCAACTCAGCTATAGACTACACCAGCATGACTAGTATCTATGTGGACCCCTACTACCGTTTAACCAGCTCAGCTATAGACTACACCAGCATGACTAGTATCTATGTGGACCCTACTACAGTTTAACCAGCTCAGCAGTACTATCATAGAGCCAAAACCCAGGATAGAGGGGCTGAGTGAATGTGGTCTGGACTCTGTGGAGGAGGGTCATTGTGTCAGAGACACTGTAGAAGGACAGAGTACCTGCCTTGTGATCCAGGTCCACTCCTACTCTGGAGGACTGAGGGCCTGATACTTTAGTCCTAACATTATTGTGTCTGAACCAATAACCACCACTATAGCACTCTAAACTCCAGGACTTGTTATTGTATCCAAATGCACCATCTGTCCCTGTTCTGCTGATGTCTTTATATGAGACTGCTGTAACACACCACCCACTCCACTCCACCTCCCAGTAACAGCGTCCAGACAGACCCTCTCTACACAGAACCTGACAGTAGTTGGTGAATCTGTCTGGATGAACAGGATATGGTTGGACTTGGCCTGTATCGGTCACCTTTCTGTTCCCTTCAGACAGAGAGAGGAGTGTGTTTGCTGTGTTTGGGTCCAGTGTGAGCTGACAGGAATCTGGGAGAAGAGCAGAGCAGAGACCAATGAGGGGAGTTAGAACAATAAGTGAAGTCAGATACTGTATCTACCCTGTCTTTGATTAGAGCACAGCAGAGATCAAATCAGAGAAATATGAGGAGTCAGATAGATACCCAGTCTTTGATTAGATCTACTATTGCTATATATTTCTAGAGGGATTGTTAGGAGTGTCAGTAAAAAGAGACTGTTAGTTACTTCAGAATAAAGAGACTCACATTGTAAGAACTGTTCTCTGGTCTTGGGCTCTGGAGGCAGTACAACCTCCACTATATTCACTACAGACACACAAACACATTCACAGAGAGAGGGAATGTTATCATCACACCATATTCCACATGTATATGACTAGTAGGGAACTTTCAATGGTCTAAAGTTGATGTTCTTATTATTTTCAACACACCTGTAGTGGAGATCTTGGTCCATTCTCCTTTAAGGACGTCTTCTAGTTTCTCTCTCAGTTCAGACACAGTCTTACTCACATCTCCAAAGTACTGAAGAGGACGGACAACGATGCTGGGTAAGTCTGAAGATACACTGGTACCGGAGAGAGACTGATAACTCTGGGGGGAGAGAGAGAGAGAGAGAGAGAGAGAGAGAGAGAGAGAGAGTGAGAGAGAGAGAGAGAGAGAGAGGGAGCAGAACCAAATGATTGAGAGTTTTAATTTCATATCACATGTATCAAGGCAGTTGAGTTACCTGGAGGAAATGGATGTGATCCTCTGTGTGTGAGAGCTGCTCCAGCTCAGTGCTTCTCTTCCTCAGCTCAGCTATCTCCTGCTCCAGTTGCTCCAGGAGTCCTTCAGCTTGACTCACTTGAGCCTTCTCTTGGGCTCTGATCAGCTCCTTCACCTCAGAGCGCCTTCTCTCAATGGAGCGGATCAGCTCGGTAAAGATCTTATCACTGTCCTCCACTGCTGCCTGTGCAGAGCTCTGTTAAGAGAGAGAGAGAGAGACTTGTCATACTTTAATGAGCCATCCTCATTACACTAACACCCCCACCCCTAAAAGCACATTGCGTGACACCACAACCTCCACACAATCACATTATCCAGTACCCAACACCACAGTACAATACACCAACCAGCACCACATTCCAACCGTCCATCCAACCCCTCCTCTCCAGCCGTACAGACAGCCCCCCTGAGCCCTCATACCTCCTGAAACATCTCCACACTGTTGATCATTTTGTACAACTCAAACTCAACCCTAAGGCGTCAACAGTAATGGCATTACCCTGGCAACACAGAAAAAACATGATGAACAGTCTGTCATTGCAGAAAACGGACACCCCTCCCCAACTCCCAGGTCAACCGAGCCAACCAGCTATTGGTGTCCAGGGCTCCATGTAATACCCTCCACTGGACGACCCCTGACCTTTCCAGCACTGGGAGCTTATAGAGCCCCTCCACCTATACCCTGCCATGCTCTCAGCCCCCACAACCCCCTGCCACTGATGCCCCTTCACTCCCACTAAGCTCAGAGTGTTAAAAGTCAGTAAGTCCTCCAGACTCTCCTGCCAGTCCCCAGTCTCTGCTGTCACTTGCAGTGGTGGAAACGGTGGTGGCCCCTCCTCAGGCTGCTCCAGCCCTCAGTACTGCAGCATAGAAATCAGAGACCCCTGATGTATTGAGTCTCTCCGGCCGCATGGTCTCTCCTATCATTGCTACGCAGACGACACACAATTAATTTTCTCTTTTCCCCCTTCTGATAACCAGGTGGCGAATCGCATCTCTGCATGTCTGGCAGACATATCAGTATGGATGTCGGATCACCACCTCAAGCTGAACCTCGGCAAGACGGAGCTGCTCTTCCTCCTTCCTTCCACCTGACTTATTTCACCTGCTAGCACTGACTTGTTTAAAGAAATGTACTTATTGTGATCGAGATGTAGTTGTCCCACTGGCTATCCTAAGTTGAATGCACCAATTTGTAAGTCGCTCTGGATAAGAGCGTCTGCTAAATGACTTAAATGTTCAATGTTAATGAAGAGCTGCTGATCCAGCCCCAAACCACCAGCCCTCCTCAACAGAGCACATGCTGGTTCCCTCCAGCCCACCTCCGTAGGGTACAGTAGCAACACACGTCCTGTCCAATAATTTCCCAGACCTTTTAAAAAGAAATCAGAGGCAGACCGTCTGAGAGACGGCAGCTGAGAGTTTGTGAAAGGCCAGGGAAATGTCAATTTGATTTCTCTGTGACAGAGAGAGTTTGGAAAGGTCTGTGAGCAGAACACCCAGGATCACAGAGTTCTGCCCTCTATAAATCAGAGTACAACTCCACAGACTCATCTCCCCCACAACAGAAGTTACCCACCCATCAGGCTCCCTCATCTCCCCACAACAGAAGTTACCCACCCATCAGGATCCCTCATCTCCCCACAACAGAAGTTACCCACCCATCAGGCTCCCTCATCTCCCCACAACAGAAGTTACCCACCCATCAGGCTCCCTCATCTCCCCCACAACAGAAGTTACCCACCCATCAGGCTCCCTCATCTCCCCCACAACAGAAGTTACTCCCCCTTCTGCTGTCCCCACCTCTCCCAAAAGCCTTGGAAGCTTGAGCAAAAAGTGACATCTTGGAAGAGCTTTACATGGAATTTCCAATAGGACACCTGCCTGGGCCCTGTTGAAACAGAGAACTGAGCCCTGTACTAGGTGCAGACACATTTTGGAAAGCAAAGACAAGGTCATTGATTTTGGCTCTAACCACTAACAACCTACCCTTACACACCTCTTTTGCTACCCCTGCACTAAGATTTGTGCCATGGCTCAGCACCTGCGCCCCCTTCCACCAGACCCCCAATACACTTCATTAATCACATCACTGTGTGAAAAATCACGTTTAAATGTTTTTGTTTGACATATTCCCCCAGTCTCTGCTGCCGTTCATGTTAAGGAAGTCTAACCGTGAAATCTCCATAAGAGGTGGGAGGGAAATCACCACAATCAGAAACCAGTAGAGAAGCCCATAAAGCCGCAATGCCAGAAAAAACCATCCATTTAAGCAGATTCTGAAGACATGCCCTTAAGAACCCATGACCCATTTTCTCAGCCTATACCGCTTCCTGGGTGAGAGGACACTAAACCCCTCATTCTTCATCACGTGTTGTACTGACCTTACAAACCTTCCAGGATCAATCAAATAAGACTCCAGCAGAACCTTATTTTTCCCCTTTAGTCTCCATCAGGAACCTAGAAAGTTCTCTCACCGTATATACTGGGCCCTCAGCCTGACTGTCTGTCAGCTCTGGATCCAATGAGCCGTCTGAAAACGAGACCGCCTTGTCCTCCGCTCCCGCAGACTCACCTCCCCCCTCTTCCTCTTCCTCCTCCTCCATTGGCACTGTACCGTCCTCCTCCTCCCCAGTCTCTGCCCCCCTGCACTTCCCCCCTGATCAGAGCCTCTTCCCCAATGACAGGCAATATTTCCTGGGATGAGCCCACCAAGCCTTCGCCCACCAGAGTCTCTGTTACTACAGAAACCTGCCTCAGCTCATGTAGCCCAGCTGCAACCCTCCCCACCACCGCTTTCTCCAAGGCCTGCGCACCACCACTTGACCCTGCTCTACTCTCCTCCCTCCTGGTACCACCACCACTTGACCCTGCTCTACTCTCCTCCTTCCTGGTACCACCACCACTTGACCCTGCTCTACTCTCCTCCCTCCTGGTACCACCACCACTTGACCCTGCTCTACTCTCCTCCCTCCTGGTACCACCACCACTTGACCCTGCTCTACTCTCCTCCTTCCTGGTACCACCACCACTTGACCCTGCTCTACTCTCCTCCTTCCTGGTACCACCACCACTTGACAACTTTCATGTTTTGAAATTATACTTCATTACTATAATGATTATCAATAAGCCTAAACATTAATTCAGTCACCTCTGGTCGACAAAAACGTATTTTCCTAGTACATTAATTGTAAAATTCATCAACCAGCATCGAGCACTCTGCCTTCTCAGGCAAGCGAGGGGCATGTTGAGGTAAATATGCTAACCGCCAAGGTTGCATTATGTCATTTATTGGTGGGCTGGAAGATGCAGTGTTTTTTTCTTTTCTATTCAGAGGCTATTTACTCCCAATATGAGATAATTTTATATAGAAGGTTTTTATAAAGCATGTTTACTAGGGTTGAGGTTAAGCGCATCTGAGTAGGGATTATTTGGGTTCAATACCTGTCCTACCTATCAATCATATTGCTGCTTGTAGCCTATAACTGATGATCCCCACACTAGAAACACCCAAAACTATCTGTGCTAGCAAACCCTGTGTTCCACCCCTCCCCTGTGTAACCTTGAGGTTTGTTAAGAAACAAACACTTGTCTACGAAAAGAGACATGTTTAACGGATTCCGCTTGGCACCCAGCTGAGAGCACACGGAAACCACTTGCAAATTTACCAAAACTAACCAACTACTTGCGGTCTGTTCGGAAGCAATAAACGGAGGCAGATTAGCCACCACAACTCTTATCGAAAGAGGCGACATCTGCACCAACACACCCCTCACAACAATCCCCCCTCACAACAAGACAAACCTTTTCATTAACACAACCACCGCCTTGTTCATTCTGGATGCAGAGTGCAGATGTTCCGCTCCAACCTGTTCGCCGACCATGAGCAAAACTTCCTCCACACCTTTCTCCGGAACGGACCCGAAGCGACAGCGTTTCTTCTCCACTCGGTTGAGGCCATCACGCCGCCCTAACAAACTACCCCTACTCCCCCTCAACTCTAAACGATAAACAGTGAAACCAATAAACAAACCCTCCACCATGAGAAAATACATTCAGAAAATACGCAAGAACCAAAAGAAAAAAGAATAGTAGCCCTCCTCACGAACCACAAAACTCTCACACAACCTTCTTCTTCTATGATATAATGGCGATCCACAAACCAACGTTAAAGGTGCATGCCGCCACCTACTGTGCTGGAGTGTGTGGTCAATCACGGTTTCCAACATTTCTAAATCCTCCTACCTAACTCAGTACTTCTGAGAAAATAAAGAAGAGCCCTACTAACTTCTAATAGACCCTCCCCCATCCCCAAAATCCCTTCCAAACCCCCCCAACCCCGTCCAACCTCAATGACCCTACACTTCAATCTTTCCCTCTCTTCAACATACTTACAACAATATAACAACACATGCTCCACCGTTTCATCGACCATACCTTCCAGACACAAATCATTCACATGCTTGCCAACCAGATGTAATGACGAGATCAATGTACAATGTCCTAAGCGCAATCTAGTAAACACCACATCTTCCTTCCTAATCTGACCTTTGAATCTTGGTCCATCGACCTTTCTGTAAAACTGTAAACTATTCATATAAATACCGGCCCTTGTGCTCAGAGTACCATCTCTTCTGCCACACATCTATCAAAATGTCTCTGATCTTACATTTGGCCTCACCTCTACCCAGTGGAACATTAATATCAATTATATCTTGTTTCAAAGCTCTTTTAGCTAACTGGTCTACAATTTCATTCCCTTCCACACCTGAATGTGCTGGGACCCAGCAAAATCTCACTACTAAACCCATTCTCTCAATTCTCCATAATAACATTAATATATTCAGTTCAACTGAGTATACTGACAGTTCATCTGTTAGTCTTCTACATATCTGCACATCAAATTCATGAACGTAAACGCCTGCTCCTGTGAGCCCACTATCTGGGTCCTTGGATCCATCTATGAAAAGCGGTAAAAAAGCATAAAATCTTCTACCAATGTAATTGTCAACCAGTTTCACTATATCACTGACTTCTGACCAATCTTTCCTTTTCTCTACCAAGGTTAGATCAACAACAGGGTCTGTGAGTAACCATGGAGGAACATCCCCTATCACCACAGAAGGGCCAACCTCCAACTCCCTCAAACCACTCTCATCAGCAAGCTTTCCAACTGTCCAACCAAAACCACTGCCTTGTCTACTAGTATATTCCCAACAGTCATCTAGAACAGTAGCAGTGGGATGCTCAACCTCACAGCCTTTCAACCCAATAAGATAATGACCATGTTTTACGCTGTATATCCAAAGGCATCTCTCCTGCCTCCACCAGTAAGGCACATACAGATGTTGATTTAAATGCACCAATACATATCCTCAAAGCTATATACTGGATTCTGTCCAGCTTCTGAAGCCAAGTCTTTACCTCTGTTCCATAAACTGTACACCCGTAATCAATTGTCGTCCTGATCAGAGCTCTATAAATATCTATCAACAATTGGTTATGGTGCTGACAGGCAGAGACCCACACAACCAACTACTGCAAAAGTGATGGAATGAGAGAGGCAGAGACATCGTTACAACACTGTACATAGCCATAATATAAAGTTTCTTCTTCTTTGGAGTTTAACGGCGGTTGAAATCCAATATGTTGCATTACCGCCCCCAACTGGACTATAATATAAATCTATTTTACTTTGTGATACAAAATGGGGAAAAGGGGAAAGGAACATTTAATTAAAAACCTTCCAACTAACCCTACACTCTTTAAATACCCACTACCCCATTCCACTACTTTGACCCTATCTGCTCCTGCACCATGCCAACGGCCTGGGAGGACGGGACACCACCACTCAACACACCCTGTAACTCTTCTGAAGTCTAATCTTGTATGCCCAAATAGTTCTCTGCAGCTGCCACCCCAACATCTATTTTCAGTTGATAACTATTTTCTGTGATTTACATTCAATTTCATTCAATTTCTGCAGTGTACAGTTGATAACCATTGCTATGAACTCTAAGAAGCTAACTTTACTGAAGCATATATCACTCGTTGACCTATCCCTCTGTGCTGGCACAGATCTACAACCTGAAAGAGTGCAGTGGACTCTAACAGGATAACTGATATATCCTACCATGACTTTGTTGGGTAAAGACTCAAAACTCAAAAGGACTGACAGTGACTCCTCTGTTTCACCACGCTCACCACTGGGTCTGTGTTGCACCAAACGGCGGGAATATCAAACACCAGCAGTCTTCAACCTTAATTGCTCCACTTCTACACTTAACGCTACCCCAGAAATCACTCCTTTCAATGGTGCCCTGTTCCTAAGAGCAAAGCAAGAAACAGATCTTGACCCAAGTTGCGTGACACGGAGCGCCCCACTCACTCTGGTCAGAAGAAACACAAACAAATATCACAAGTCCACTACACGTTACCTTCACTGATTCAACTGCACCCAACTCCTGTCCCACCCACCCTGAAACCACAAATGGATCTGCCAAAAGGTATGGATCCACTTTCTCCAAAAATGTAACTCCTACTGCCCCAGATTCTTCTTTATCATGTCAATTGATGCCAGGCTCTGGTTCTGAGCTCTTCACCACACCTTCTACCTCACTTAACTCTCCCTCATTCATTTCAATTTCACCTCCAGAACTCAGTCTGGCGAATGGCTCACTCTGTTTGCACTTGAATTATAATATTTGAAATGTCTCTATTCCTTTGAAACTTTTGTGAGTGTAATGTTTACTGTTAATTTCTGGTGGTTTATTTCGCTTTTGTTTAGTATCTATTTCACTTGCTGTGGCAATGTAAACATATGTTTCCCATGCCAATAAAGCCCTTTGAATTCAATTGAATTGAGAGAGAGAGAGAGAGAGAGAGAGAGAGAGAGCTCCATGTTAATGTATAGGGGACATGAGTCAGTCATGGTTACTCATGGTAATGTGATGAAGTAGCCCCGCCTCGACAGCCTGTTCCCAACAGTGGGGTCAGTGGGATTGGATAGGGGGCCCCTCTCCCTCTCTCTCTCTCTCTGACTGGAGGAGAGATGTGAAATGGTGTGTCTCCTCTGGTCAACAATACTCACCTTGAGAGACTCCACAGCCTGTTGGAGCTCCTTCAGCTCCTTCTCTCTCTCCTGGAATCTCTGCTGGACTTTCTGCTGACTCATCCCCAGCTGCCTCTGTGGAGAATCACTCTTCAATGAGCTATCAAGCTTTATTTGTCCAGTAGATCAATAGTATAGTAATGGGACATAGGGCCCATAGAAGATAGGGATTAATATGTTGAGGAAGTGTCTGTGTGAAACTATTTTATTATGTTGCTATGTGAATGATTATAGTTTTTATGGTAGGCGTACATGTATCAAGGGGTTGAGGCTGAACTTTGGACTCATAAAAGGGCATTCGGAATGATAATGTTGTATGACTTTAGAAAATTGTGAAACATTTGGAGCAAACCCAATATACTCAAGGTTTGTGTTCATATTTGTTCTGCCGTGGATTGAATTCATTTGTATGATCTCATATTCAAACAGCCTTAGTTCCTACTGTAATTATTATTTGTTTATCAGACAGTCACCAACAAGTAGTTCTGGTCTTACCTGTTTCTCAGTCCTCTCTGCTGCAGCTGACACTGTATCATGGCCTTTATGTTCATCCATTGTACACAGATAACAGATACACTGCTGATCGGTACGACAGTAAACCTCCAGCAGTTTGTCATGATGAGAGCAGATCTTCTCCTGTAGTTGTGTGGTGGCTTTGACCAGCTTGTGCTTCTTGAAAGCAGGAGATTCATAGTGAGGTTGGAGGTGAGTCTCACAGTAAGAGGCCAGACACACCAGACAGGACATGAGGGCTTTCTGCTTTCTGGTCCCAGTGCAGAAATCACACGCCACATCTCCAGGTCCAGCATAGCACAGAGCAGGAGGGGGAGCAGCCTGGAGTCCTGTCTTCTTCAGTTTCTCCACCACCTCAGCCAACATGTTATTTTTCCTCAGATTAGGCCTTGGAGTAAAGGTCTCTCTGCACTGAGGACAGCTATAGACCCCTTTCAGAACATCCTGATCCCAGCAGCCCTCAATACAGCTCCTACAGTAACTGTGTCCACAGGGAATAGCCACCGGCTCCTTCAGTAGATCCAGACAGACAGAACAACAGAACTGGTCCTGGTCCAGCAAAACTCCCTGCTGAGCCATTTGGACGGTTGTTTACTCTCACACAGACAGACGACACAGAGAATCAGATCAGTTTCGTTTCTACAGAAGAGAGTTTGTGGGAGGGGGAGGGACTTCCTGGTTCTGCCATAGGGGTGGGGTTAGAGGGAGGGAGGGGTTAGAGGGAGAGAGAGAGAGAGAGAGAGAGAGAGAGAGAGAGAGAGAGAGAGAGAGAGAGAGAGAGAGAGAGAGAGAGAGAGAGAGAGAGAGAGAGAGAGAGAGAGAGAGAGAGAGAGAGAGAGAGAGAGAGAGAGAGAGAGATAGAGAGAGAGAGAGAGAGAACTGTCCAAAATATTAATAGAGACAAAGATTTGTGTTCCTAGGTTAGGGCCCTTAATATGGAATAAATTAAATAGAGTGGTTAGAATATATAAAGGGTAACAGTTTCTATGAAGTACATATGTATAATGCTTTTAATGAATTGTGTAATGCCTTAAACTTACGTGCTATGACACTAACTATAACCATCCATAATAACTAATACGTGGTTGTAAAACTCTACAATGTGTTATAGATAATTAGCTACAATGGGGGAGGGGGACTTGAAATGAATGCAATGTACTGTATGTGAAATGAATACCGTATGTATTGACTGATCATTGAGAATGATGTAACATTTTCCATTCCAGTGTGTTTATTGGTGTGTAATTATTCCTGTTAGTCCAGTGGTGTAAAAGTACTGTGATGCCTCATTCTTCCACTGTACTAGCAGCAGTAACCCTAGCCAGTAATAAGGCTACTGTAATGGAAAGGGTTACAGGAAATATAAAGGAAGGATTTATACATGTCATCTATGATATACTCTATGTAATGATATGTCTATGTCTTCTATATGGTGTTCTATACTGTATGTAATGATATGTCTATGTCTTCTATATGGTGTTCTATACTCTATGTAATGATATGTCTATGTCTTCTAGATGGTGTTCTATACTCTATGTAATGATATGTCTATGTCTTCTAGATGGTGTTCTATACTGTATGTAATCATATGTCTATGTCTTCTAAATGGTATTCTATACTGTATGTAATGATATGTATATGTCTTCTATATGGTGTTCTATACTGTATGTAATGATATGACTATGTCTTCTATATGGTGTTCTATACTGTATGTAATGATATGTCTATGTCTTCTAGATGGTGTTCTATACTATATGTAATGATATGTCTATGTCTTCTATACGGTGTTCTATACTGTATGTAATGATATGTCTATGTCTTCTATATGGTGTTCTATACTGTATGTAATGATATGTATATGTCTTCTAGATGGTGTTCTATACTGTATGTAATGATATGTCTATGAATTCTAGATGGTGTTCTATACTGTATGTAATGATATGTCTATGTCTTCTAGATGGTGTTCTATACTATATGTAATGATATGTCTATGTCTTCTATACGGTGTTCTATACTGTATGTAATGATATGTCTATGTCTTCTATATGGTGTTCTATATTGTATGTAATGATATGTATATGTCTTCTAGATGGTGTTCTATACTGTATGTAATGATATGTCTATGTCTTCTATATGGTGTTCTATACTGTATGTAATGATATGTCTATGTCTTCTATATGGTGTTCTATACTGTATGTAATGATATGTCTATGTCTTCTATATGGTGTTCTATACTGTATGTAATGATATGTCTATGTCTTCTATATGGTGTTCTATACTGTATGTAATGATATGTCTATGTCTTCTATATGGTGTTCTATACTGTATGTAATGATATGTCTATGTCTTCTAGATGGTGTTCTATACTGTATGTAATGATATGTCTATGTCTTCTAGATGGTGTTCTATACTGTATGTAATGATATGTCTATGTCTTCTATATGGTGTTCTATACTGTATGCAATGATATGTCTATGTCTTCTAGATGGTGTTCTATACTGTATGTAATGATATGTCTATGTCTTCTATATGGTGTTCTATACTGTATGTAATGATATGTCTATGTCTTCTAGATGGTGTTCTATACTGTATGTAATGATATGTCTATGTCTTCTAGATGGTGTTCTATACTGTATGTAATGATATGTCTATGTCTTCTAGATGGTGTCCTATACTGTATGTATTGATATGTCTATGTCTTCTAGATGGTGTTCTATACTGTATGTAATGATATGTCTATGTCTTCTATATGGTGTTCTATACTGTATGTAATGATATGTCTGTCTTCTATATGGTGTTCTATACTGTATGTAATGATATGTCTATGTCTTCTATATGGTGTTCTATACTGTATGTAATGATATGTCTATGTCTTCTATATGGTATTCTATACTGTATGTAATGATATGTCTATGTCTTCTAGATGGTGTTCTATACTGTATGTAATGATATGTCTATGTCTTCTAGATGGTGTTCTATACTGTATGTAATGATATGTCTATGTATTCTAGATGGTGTTCTATACTGTATGTAATTATATGTCTATGTCTTCTATATGGTGTTACATACTCTATGTAATGATATGTCTATGTCTTCTAGATGGTGTTCTATACTGTATGTAATGATATGTCTATGTCTTCTAGATGGTGTTCTATACTGTATGTAATGATATGTCTATGTCTTCTATATGGTGTTCTATACTGTATGTAATGATATGTCTGTCTTCTATATGGTGTTCTATACTGTATGTAATGATATGTCTATGTCTTCTATATGGTGTTCTATACTGTATGTAATGATATGTCTATGTCTTCTATATGGTGTTCTATACTGTATGTAATGATATGTCTATGTCTTCTATATGGTGTTCTATACTGTATGTAATGATATGTCTATGTTTTCTATATGGTGTTCTATACTGTATGTAATGATATGTCTATGTCTTCTATATGGTGTTCTATACTCTATGTAATGATATGTCTATGTCTTCTAGATGGTGTTCTATACTGTATGTAATGATATGTCTATGTCTTCTATATGGTGTTCTATACTGTATGTAATGATATGTCTATGTCTTCTATATGGTGTTCTATACTGTATGTAATGATATGTCTATGTCTTCTATATGGTGTTCTATACTGTATGTAATGATATGTATATGTCTTCTAGATGGTGTTCTATACTGTATATAATGATATGTCTATGTCTTCTAGATGGTGTTCTATACTGTATGTAATGATATGTCTATGTCTTCTTTATGGTGTTATATACTGTATGTAATGATATGTCTATGTCTTCTAGATGGTGTTCTATACTGTATGTAATGATATGTCTATGTCTTCTATATGGTGTTCTATACTGTATGTAATGATATGTCTATGTCTTCTAGAAGGTGTTCTATACTGTATGTAATTATATGTCTATGTCTTCTAGATGGTGTTCTATACTGTATGTAATGATATGTCTATGTCTTCTAGATGGTGTTCTATACTGTATGTAATGATATGTCTATGTCTTCTATATGGTGTTCTATACTGTATGTAATGATATGTCTATGTCTTCTAGATGGTGTTCTATACTGTATGTAATGATATGTCTATGTCTTCTATATGGTGTTCTATACTGTATGTAATGATATGTCTATGTCTTCTAGATGGTGTTCTATACTGTATGTAATTATATGTCTATGTATTCTAGATGGTGTTCTATACTGTATGTGATGATATGTCTATGTCTTCTATGTGGTGTTATATACTCCATGTAATGATATGTCTATGTCTTCTAGATGGTGTTCTATACTGTATGTTATGATATGTCTGTGTCTGCTAGATGGTGTTCTATACTGTATGTAATGATATGTCTATGTCTTCTATATGGTGTTCTATACTGTATGTAATGATATGTCTATGTCTTCTAGATGGTGTTCTATACTGTATGTAGTTATATGTATATGTCTTCTAGATGGTGTTCTATACTGTATGTAATGATATGTCTATGTCTTCTAGATGGTGTTCTATACTGTATGTAATGATATGTCTATGTCTTCTAGATGGTGTTATATACTGTATGTAATGATATGTCTATGTCTTCTATATGGTGTTCTATACTGTATGTAATGATATGTCTGTCTTCTAGATGGTGTTCTATACTGTATGTAATGATATGTCTATGTCTTCTATATGGTGTTCTATACTGTATGTAATGATATGTCTATGTCTTCTATATGGTGTTCTATACTGTATGTAATGATATGTCTATGTCTTCTATATGGTGTTCTATACTGTATGTAATGATATGTCTATGTCTTCTATATGGTGTTCTATACTGTATGTAATGATATGTCTATGTCTTCTATATGGTGTTCTATACTGTATGTAATGATATGTCTATGTCTTCTAGATGGTGTTCTATACTGTATGTAATGATATGTCTATGTCTTCTAGATGGTGTTCTATACTGTATGTAATGATATGTCTATGTCTTCTATATGGTGTTCTATACTGTATGTAATGATATGTCTATGTCTTCTAGATGGTGTTCTATACTGTATGTAATGATATGTCTATGTCTTCTATATGGTGTTCTATACTGTATGTAATGATATGTCTATGTCTTCTAGATGGTGTTCTATACTGTATGTAATGATATGTCTATGTCTTCTAGATGGTGTTCTATACTGTATGTAATGATATGTCTATGTCTTCTAGATGGTGTTCTATACTGTATGTATTGATATGTCTATGTCTTCTAGATGGTGTTCTATACTGTATGTAATGATATGTCTATGTCTTCTATATGGTGTTCTATACTGTATGTAATGATATGTCTATGTCTTCTATATGGTGTTCTATACTGTATGTGATGATATGTCTATGTCTTCTATATGGTGTTCTATACTGTATGTAATGATATGTCTATGTCTTCTATATGGTATTCTATACTGTATGTAATGATATGTCTATGTCTTCTAGATGGTGTTCTATACTGTATGTAATGATATGTCTATGTCTTCGGGATGGTGTTCTATACTGTATGTAATGATATGTCTATGTCTTCTAGATGGTGTTCTATACTGTATGTAATTATATGTCTATGTCTTCTAGATGGTGTTCTATACTGTATGTAATGATATGTCTATGTCTTCTATATGGTGTTCTATACTGTATGTAATGATATGTCTATGTCTTCTAGATGGTGTTCTATACTGTATGTAATGATATGTCTATGTCTTCTATATGGTGTTCTATACATTATGTAATGATATGTATATATCTTCTATATGGTGTTCTATACTGTATGTAATGATATGACTATGTATTCTATATGGTGTTCTATACTGTATGTAATGATATGTCTATGTCTTCTATATGGTGTTCTATACTGTATGTAATGATATGTCTATGTCTTCTAGATGGTGTTCTACACTGTATGTAATGATATGTCTATGTCTTCTATATGGTGTTCTATACTGTATGTAATGATATGTCTATGTCTTCTAGATGGTGTTCTATACTGTATGTAATGATATGTCTATGTCTTCTAGATGGTGTTCTATACTGTATGTAATGATATGTCTATGTCTTCTAGATGGTGTTCTATACTGTATGTATTGATATGTCTATGTCTTCTAGATGGTGTTCTATACTGTATGTAATGATATGTCTATGTCTTCTATATGGTGTTCTATACTGTATGTAATGATATGTCTATGTCTTCTATATGGTGTTCTATACTGTATGTGATGATATGTCTATGTCTTCTATATGGTGTTCTATACTGTATGTGAATGATATGTCTATGTCTTCTATATGGTATTCTATACTGTATGTAATGATATGTCTATGTCTTCTAGATGGTGTTCTATACTGTATGTAATGATATGTCTATGTCTTCGGGATGGTGTTCTGATACTGTATGTAATGATATGTCTATGTCTTCTAGATGGTGTTCTATACTGTATGTAATTATATGTCTATGTCTTCTAGATGGTGTTCTATACTGTATGTAATGATATGTCTATGTCTTCTATATGGTGTTCTATACTGTATGTAATGATATGTCTATGTCTTCTAGATGGTGTTCTATACTGTATGTAATGATATGTCTATGTCTTCTATATGGTGTTCTATACTGTATGTAATGATATGTATATATCTTCTATATGGTGTTCTATACTGTATGTAATGATATGACTATGTATTCTATATGGTGTTCTATACTGTATGTAATGATATGTCTATGTCTTCTAGATGGTGTTCTATACTGTATGTAATGATATTTCCTATGTCTTCTATACGGTGTTTAATACTGTATGTAATGATATGTCTATGTCTTCTATATGGTGTTCTATACTGTATGTAATGATATGTATATGTCTTCTAGATGGTGTTCTATACTGTATGTAATGATATGTCTATGTCTTCTAGATGGTGTTATATACTGTATGTAATGATATGTCTATGTCTTCCTTATGGTGTTCTATACTGTATGTAATGATATGTCTATGTCTTCTAGATGGTGTTCTATACTGTATGTAATGATATGTCTATGTATTCTAGATGGTGTTCTATACTGTATGTAATGATATGTCTATGTCTTCTATATGGTGTTCTATACTGTATGTAATGATATGTCTATGTCTTCTAGATGGTGTTCTATACTGTATGTTATGATATGTCTATGTCTGCTAGATGGTGTTCTATACTGTATGTAATGATATGTCTATGTCTTCTATATGGTGTTCTATACTGTATGTAATGATATGTCTATGTCTTCTAGATGGCGTTCTATACTGTATGTAATTATATGTATATGTCTTCTAGATGGTGTTTTATACTGTATGTAATGATATGTCTATGTCTTCTAGATGGTGTTCTATACTGTATGTAATGATATGTCTATGTCTTCTAGATGGTGTTCTATACTGAATGTAATGATATGTCTATGTCTTCTATATGGTGTTCTATACTGTATGTAATGATATGTCTGTCTTCTAGATGGTGTTCTATACTGTATGTAATGATATGTCTATGTCTTCTATATGGTGTTCTATACTGTATGTAATGATATGTCTATGTCTTCTATATGGTGTTCTATACTGTATGTAATGATATGTCTATGTCTTCTATATGGTGTTCTATACTGTATGTAATGATATGTCTATGTCTTCTATATGGTGTTCTATACTGTATGTAATGATATGTCTATGTCTTCTATATGGTGTTCTATACTGTATGTAATGATATGTCTATGTCTTCTAGATGGTGTTCTATACTGTACGTAATGATATGTCTATGTCTTCTAGATGGTGTTCTATACTGTATGTAATGATATGTCTATGTCTTCTATATGGTGTTCTATACTGTATGTAATGATATGTCTATGTCTTCTAGATGGTGTTCTATACTGTATGTAATGATATGTCTATGTCTTCTATATGGTGTTCTATACTGTATGTAATGATATGTCTATGTCTTCTAGATGGTGTTCTATACTGTATGTAATGATATGTCTATGTCTTCTAGATGGTGTTCTATACTGTATGTAATGATATGTCTATGTCTTCTAGATGGTGTTCTATACTGTATGTATTGATATGTCTATGTCTTCTAGATGGTGTTCTATACTGTATGTAATGATATGTCTATGTCTTCTATATGGTGTTCTATACTGTATGTAATGATATGTCTATGTCTTCTATATGGTGTTCTATACTGTATGTGATGATATGTCTATGTCTTCTATATGGTGTTCTATACTGTATGTAATGATATGTCTATGTCTTCTATATGGTATTCTATACTGTATGTAATGATATGTCTATGTCTCTCTATATGGTATTCTATACTGTATGTAATGATATGTCTATGTCTTCTAGATGGTGTTCTATACTGTATGTAATGATATGTCTATGTCTTCTAGATGGTGTTCTATACTGTATGTAATGATATGTCTATGTCTTCTAGATGGTGTTCTATACTGTATGTAATTATATGTCTATGTCTTCTAGATGGTGTTCTATACTGTATGTAATGATATGTCTATGTCTTCTATATGGTGTTCTATACTGTATGTAATGATATGTCTATGTCTTCTAGATGGTGTTATATACTGTATGTAATGATATGTCTATGTCTTCTATATGGTGTTCTATACTGTATGTAATGATATGTCTATGTCTTCTAGGTGGTGTTCTATACTGTATGTAATGATATGTCTATGTCTTCTAGGTGATGTTCTATACTGTATGTAATGATATGTCTATGTCTTCTATATGGTGTTCTGTACTGTATGTAATGATATGTCTATGTCTTCTAGATGGTGTTCTATACTGTATGTATTGATATGTCTATGTCTTCTATATGGTGTTCTATACTGTATGTAATGATATGTCTATGTCTTCTAGATGGTGTTCTATACTGTATGTAATGATATGTCTATGTCTTCTAGATGGTGTTCTATACTGTATGTAATGATATGTCTATGTCTTCTAGATGGTGTTCTATACTGTATATATTGATATGTCTATGTCTTCTAGATGGTGTTCTATACTGTATGTAATGATATGTCTATGTTTTCTATATGGTGTTCTATACTGTATGTAATGATATGTCTATGTCTTCTATATGGTGTTCTATACTGTATGTGATGATATGTCTATGTCTTCTATATGGTGTTCTATACTGTATGTGATGATATGTCTATGTCTTCTATATGGTATTCTATACTGTATGTAATGATATGTCTATGTCTTCTAGATCGTGGTTCTATACTGTATGTAATGATATGTCTATGTCTTCTAGATGGTGTTCTATACTGTATGTAATGATATGTCTATGTCTTCTAGATGGTGTTCTATACTGTATGTAATGATATGTCTATGTATTCTAGATGGTGTTCTATACTGTATGTAATTATATGTCTATGTCTTCTATATGGTGTTATATACTCTATGTAATGATATGTCTATGTCTTCTAGATGGTGTTCTATACTGTATGTAATGATATGTCTATGTCTTCTAGATGGTGTTCTATACTGTATGTAATGATATGTCTATGTCTTTTTATATGGTGTTCTATACTGTATGTAATGATATGTCTGTCTTCTATATTGTGTTCTATACTGTATGTAATGATATGTCTATGTCTTCTATATGGTGTTCTATACTGTATGTAATGATATGTCTATGTCTTCTATATGGTGTTCTATACTGTATGTAATGATATGTCTATGTCTTCTATATGGTGTTCTATACTGTATGTAATGATATGTCTATGTCTTCTATATGGTGTTCTATACTGTATGTAATGATATGTCTATGTCTTCTAGATGGTGTTCTATACTGTATGTTATGATATGTCTATGTCTTCTAGATGGTGTTCTATACTGTATGTAATGATATGTCTATGTCTTCTATATGGTGTTCTATACTGTATGTAATGATATGTCTATGTCTTCTAGATGGTGTTCTATACTGTATGTAATGATATGTCTATGTCTTCTATATGGTGTTCTATACTGTATGTAATGATATGTCTATGTCTTCTAGATGGTGTTCTATACTGTATGTAATGATATGTCTATGTCTTCTAGATGGTGTTCTATACTGTATGTAATGATATGTCTATGTCTTCTAGATGGTGTTCTATACTGTATATATTGATATGTCTATGTCTTCTATATGGTGTTCTATACTGTATGTAATGATATGTCTATGTCTTCTATATGGTATTCTATACTGTATGTAATGATATGTCTATGTCTTCTAGATGGTGTTCTATACTGTATGTAATGATATGTCTATGTCTTCTAGATGGTGTTCTATACTGTATGTAATGATATGTCTATGTATTCTAGATGGTGTTCTATACTGTATGTAATGATATGTCTATGTCTTCTAGATGGTGTTCTATACTGTATGTAATGATATGTCTATGTCTTCTAGATGGTGTTCTATACTGTATGTATTGATATGTCTATGTCTTCTATATGGTGTTCTATACTGTATGTAATGATATGTCTATGTCTTCTATATGGTATTCTATACTGTAAGTAATGATATGTCTATGTCTTCTAGATGGTGTTCTATACTGTATGTAATGATATGTCTATGTCTTCTAGATGGTGTTCTATACTGTATGTAATGATATGTCTATGTCTTCTAGATGGTGTTCTATACTGTATGTAATGATATGTCTATGTCTTCTATATGGTGTTCTATACTGTATGTAATGATATGTCTATGTCTTCTATATGGTGTTCTATACTGTATGTAATGATATGTCTATGTCTTCTATATGGTGTTCTATACTGTATGTAATGATATGTCTATGTCTTCTAGATGGTGTTCTATACTGTATGTAATGATATGTCTATGTCTTCTAGATGGTGTTCTATACTGTATGTAATGATATGTCTATGTCTTCTAGATGGTGTTCTATACTGAATGTAATGATATGTCTATGTCTTCTATATGGTGTTCTATACTGTATGTAATGATATGTCTGTCTTCTAGATGGTGTTCTATACTGTATGTAATGATATGTCTATGTCTTCTATATGGTGTTCTATACTGTATGTAATGATATGTCTATGTCTTCTAGATGGTGTTCTATACTGTATGTAATGATATGTCTATGTCTTCTATATGGTGTTCTATACTGTATGTAATGATATGTCTGTGTCTTCTATATGGTGTTCTATACTGTCTGGTTTATTTAGTACCCCAGCGCAGGTTAAGTAGTGGAAAGAACATGTTGGGTTATTTTGACCCAGACAGTTTGGTTGCGTGAATAACCCAATATGTTGGGTTGTTAGTATTAACAGAACACGGGTTAATTTAACCATCAGTTGGGTATTTTTTACTCTCATGCCTGGTTGACCCAGCAACTGGGTCTGTTTTAATGTCATGCTTGGTTGACCTAGCAACTGGGTCTGTTCTAATGTCATGCTTGGTTGACCTAGCAACTGGGTCTGTTATAATGTCATGCTCGGTTGACCTAGCAACTGGGTCTGTTCTAATGTCATGCTTGGTTGACCTAGCAACTGGGTCTGTTTTAATGTCATGCTTGGTTGACCTAGCAACTGGGTCTGTTTTAATGTCATGCTTGGTTGACCTAGCAACTGGGTCTGTTCTAATGTCATGCTTGGTTGACCTAGCAACTGGGTCTGTTTTAATGTCATGCTTGGTTGACCTAGCAACTGGGTCTGTTTTAATGTCATGCTTGGTTGACCTAGCAACTGGATCTGTTTTAATGTCATGCTTGGTTGACCTAGCAACTGGATCTGTTTTAATGTCATGCTTGGTTGCCCTAGCAACTGGGTCTGTTTTAATGTCATCCTTACTGTAGGTTATTTTAAGGCGTTTACATACTGTAAACTCAATATTTCCTTATTAAATTATTCTATAATATGTAGAGTATATATAATAAGGTATACCACTGTATCATAGCCCAACAATGAGACATACGTGGACTTTTAGGAAACTCTATAAGCATCATTGAAGCTACAAAAAATGTCAATGTTCAACCTTAACATGTGCTAACTACGCAACAGACCAGATGAACAGGAATTATATTTACTCTCATGGGTGGCTAAAAATAACTATCTGAAAGCCACACCCCTACTAAACTATGCCTACAGTCTTCTGATCTGACCTGATGGGTCATATCTCAATAACCAAGCAACAATAACCCAACACCCAGCATCCATAACCCAGCAGTTTTTAAAGAAAACAACCCAACTAAGTGACCCAACGCCAGCAACCCAACATTTGGGTCAACCAAATAACCCAGTATTTTTTAGAGTGTGGGGACAGGTGTAGACCCCTTTCAGATCATCCTGATCCCAGCTTTCTTTAATACAGCCCATACAGTAGCTGTGTCCACAGGCAGTAGTCACCGGATCCTTCAGTGGATCCAGACAGACGGAGCAACAGAACAGTTCTAGATTGTCAGCCATTTTAGTGCTTTCACCTGAAGGTTGAGCAACAGGGTGTCAAAATGACTTTCTGTTTCATGGAACTCTACACCAGAGGACAGGGAGGGGCTTCCTCTTGACTGTGTACTCTGTATCTACAGGTTTTTGGGGGGATGGAAGTCAAGCTAAGAAGATGACGTTGCATACAGCTGTGTCCACAGGGAATAGTAACTGGATCCTTTGGTAGATCCAGACAGCAGAGTGGATATTTTAAAAAGGGCCTCTGCAATGTCCATACAACAAACTGCACAGCAGAGTATCAGAGATAACTTTTAATTTCTTTGAAAGTCTGAGTGGTGGGGGAGGCCTTTTAGATCTGTTTGGAGACGTTAGTCCTGGATGGATGCACTGAGGTATATAGGGATGGAAGCCATAGTGACGTGTAACCAAATATAAGGTTGTGGTAAAACATTACAACGTTTTAAAGGTTCCATAAATGTACAGTGACCTATTCAGAAGCCACAGTGGTGAATTATGAATATGTCAAATCAAAAGTTTTATTTCATTTTCAGTCATGTAAAATGATCATAAATTGTAAAGAAACATGTGGATGCACTGGGGTGCAAATACCTCTGTAGAATTAATTAAGCGAGAAATGGCGGTGGAAACGGCTTTATGCACAAATATTGATATAATAACCATCATATTAAAATAAACTTGGAGTCACACGATGATATGTGGTGTGGTCCTCCCACTACGACTCGGGAAACCATGCAGTTTATTAAGCTACAGATGAAATAAGTTATGCTGAACTTCACAGGGTGGTGAAAGTGCACGGTGATGAGCTTGATGCTCCTTTCCAATAAATATCGAGGGTCTTTTTGTCCATAATAATGTCATCATGTAGGCAGCCTGTCCAGAGTGGGCACGTTCACTATATAATGCACAACCAAATCTGACAAAACCATCGGTAGAGTTGAAAATGTGACGGAAACCCATTTAACAGAACGTTTTAAACCGGTACATGGGAATTTAACTGCTAAAATATATTAGTATTTTCTAAAATATATATTTGTATGTGCATTACGTCATCATGCACAGCCATTTATCTTCAACATGTCAATTTGATGGAAACATCTCTGCTGGTAAAATGCACATGTTTTTTATGAAGATTTTACAATATTCACATGAGAATCTGACACCAGTCAAATGGAAACAGATTTTCATGCGAATATTCAAAAATCTGCATAAAAACAATATCCCAATAGAATTGAATGGCAAATTACGTATTGAATTATTTTGGAGTCACTTGTATTGTAAATAAGAACATAATATGTTTAAGTGGCTCCAAAAATGACACAATACATTATTTACCATTCAATTCTATTGGGCACAACATCATCTGAAACACAACCGAAACACACTGCAAATGCATCCAACAAGAGTCCCAAGCTTGATGTAGTCATAGCCTGCTAGGAATATGGGACCAAATACTAAACTTTTGACAAAGTGTAATACACTATAAGTGAATTTGTCCAAATACTTATGACACCTACATATGGAGGGCCCAGATAATTAAAGTATATTCATTTCTAAACAGTAAAACAGACATTAATGAAAATACCCTCAAATAAAAGGTGACATTCTGTACTGTCGCCTCATATAAAACATGTAATATCAAATCTAAAATGCTGGAGTTGTCATGAGCCCTCTCACTCCACTGGGTTACCACCTTAAGTTGTTTCCACTCTGCTCACCACTCTCTCTCTACTCAGCCTAACTAGCTCCACCTGTCCCTGCTCTGCTCGGCTCTAATTACTCTGCCAGCTGCGCTGCATTACCCACTAACCTCTCCCAGTATTTATAGCCCTGTCTTTCAGCTCTCCTTTGTCAGATCGTCTGCAAAGCTCACACCCGGAACCTGTTTGCTCGCGCTTCTGGCTCACCCTGGTTTTGTGACCCCGGACCTGCCTGTTTTTTGGTTACTCTTCTGCCTCAGGAGATCCAGCCCTGCTTCTGCCATTACGACTCCTGACTACTCTTCAATCCCGGTAACTCTGACCAGCCTTCTGCCTTGCTACTACGTATTTTGGATTTCCCTTGAACTGTACTGCTGCCTGGTTTCATTCCGCCCCGTTGTGTCTGTGTTTCCTCCCCCCCCCCAGGACTTCTGGACCACCACCCACCGGCGTCATCGGACGCATCGCTGCCACTGGGGGAGGCACAGACCCAGCACATCGGACGGGATAACCCCTGGAGCCTTCACTCACTCCCCTACATCCCTTTCCCTTTAAGTTTAAATAAACTTTCTGGTGTGGCGCAATTGTGGTCCTCTTGTCGTCTGTCTGAACCGTGACAGTACGATCTGACCATCATGGACTCAGCGCACACTTCCCCCGAGCATGGAAACCGAGGAACCTGAGCAACCCACCGCCATGCTACGCCTGGAACACACTGAGAGAGAGCTAGGCCGCATGAGCGGCGACATCACCTCTCTGCTTCAGGTCGGCCACCAACAGCATCAGCAGTTCCAGCAGCACCAGCAGCAGTCCCAGCAGCAGCAACAACAACTCGCCATGATCATTCAACTCCTCACCAACCTGACCCCAGCCAGTCTGCCCACCAGCCCTGCCCCCCGAGTTACCTGCCCCGGTCATTGCAGCCGCTGTCCGAACCCAAGATTGGAAACCCCGAGCGGTTCAACGGCGATTCAACCCAGGTCCGGCCATTCCTGACTAGCTGCCGACTTCAGTTCTCCTTGCACCAAGGACCTTCGCCACGGAGGGGGCTAAAGTTGGGTATGCCATCACTCACCTGACGGGCCGAGCTCGACTCTGGGGAACAGCAGAGTTCGAACGTCAAACCCCCGCATATGCAACCTTCGACCGGTTTGCCGAGGAGATGCTGAAGGTGTTTGACCTGGATTCACCAACCGCAGAGGCGTCTCGTGAACTGTTCAGTATTCGACAAGGCAGACGTGCAGTCGCAGACCATTCCATCGACTTCCGAACCCTGGCTAGACGAAGTTCTTGGAACACACCATCGTTGGTGGACCGCGTTCTTCCATAGTTTGGCTGACTATATCAGGACGAGTTGGTCTCCCATGAACTGCCTTCCACTCTTGATGAAGCCATCGCACTGACTGTCAGGATCGACAGAAGGATACAGACCCGTCGTCGTGAGAGGGGGCGCCAAGGTCCACCTACTACCGGCATTCGGAGAGATCCGACTGGGCTCCTGTCATCTACTGCCACTCACCCAGTTCAGCTTGATCAGTCTGAGCCTATGGAGATTGGGCGAGCCTCTCTCACTCCCTGCAGAGCGCCAGCGACAGCTTCACCTCAAACCTCTGCCTCTATTGTGGAGGTGATGGACATCGTGTGGTAACCTGCCCTTTAAAGGGCCGAAGCTCACCGGGCATAGGGGAGTCCGGTTGAGTTCAATGACCATCCAGTCCTCCGACCGCAAACCCCTGCTGCAAGTTCACCTCCGCCTCCCTGACTCAACTCACACCCTGGCTGCTCTGGTGGATTCTGGCGCCGAAGCCAACATAATGGACATCAAGCTGGCACGCCAACTGGGACTGGAGAACCTCCGTTTGACACCTCCTATTCCTGCCCGGGCACTGGACGGACACTTACTCGGATCGGTCACTCATGTCACGGCCCCGGTCTCGATGGGTCTGTCCGAAACCATCAAGAAACTATCCAGTTTCACCTGCTCCCCTCTCCAGGCCAACCCTCATCCTGGGTTACCCATGGCTCCGCCGGCACAACCCTCAGCTCGACTGGGTGACCGGGGTGATCAGGGGAGTGGGGGAGAGGACTGCCACCGAACCTGCCTGCTTGCCGCCGCACTACCCCCTCGGCCAGTACCTACTAACTCCGCTCCTGACCCCTCCAAGGACCCTGTGTCGATTCTGCCAAGTCCCTGCATCGTTGCAGCTCTGACCTGGGCTGTTGAGGAACAGGTGCTGGAGGCTCTCCGTAACCAGCCAGGTCCCAGCACTTGCCCAGCTGACCGCCTTTTTGTCCCCGAAGACCTGAGGTCCCAGGTCGTTCAGTGGGGACATGACTCCCCGCCTAGCTTGTCACCCTGGCTCCACCCGCACTTACAACCTGCTCGCCCAGAGGTTCTGGTGGCCCTCTCTGAGGAAGGATGTACGGGAATTCGTCCAAGCCTGCCCCATCTGCAACCAACACAAGTCGTCCTGCCAGCCCCCAGCCGGATTGCTGCAGCCCCTGCCTGTGCCCAGGAGTCCGCTGGTCCCTGCTGCGCCTTGTCCTCCTCCTCCACGGCTCGTCGATGGTGGTCTGGTTTACACCGTCCGCCGCCTGCTTCGGTCCAGACGGAGGGGTAGGGGTCTCCAGTACCTCATTGACTGGGAGGGCTATGGACCTGAGGAAAGGACCTGGGTGCCAGCTAGTCGGATTGTGGATAGGACTCTCATCACCGCTTTCCACCAACGGCATCCTGATCAACCTGCAATCCGTAGGGGGCCGCCCCAGAGGGATCCCTAACCGTCCTGCCCGCTCGGCTTCCTGTCCTGTGCCTGATCCTGTCTCGGGACCTGTCCCATCTCCCGACCACGGCCCTCCGGCTTCCTCCGAGGATGAGGACGTTCGCTCGGACCGTTCGGAGGAGTTCTAGCCCTCCTCCGGCTCCCCTCCTCCCGCCCGGCGTGGTGTTGCTCTTGGGACTTCTGGGGCCGTCCCTTGGGGGGTTCTGTCATGAGCCCTCTCACTCCACTGGGTTACCACCTTAAGTTGTTTCCACTCTGCTCACCACTCTCTCTCTACTCAGCCTAACTAGCTCCACCTGTCCCTGCTCTGCTCGGCTCTAATTACTCTGCCAGCTGCGCTGCATTACCCACTAACCTCTCCCAGTATTTATAGCCCTGTCTTTCAGCTCTCCTTTGTCAGATCGTCTGCAAAAGCTCACACCCGGAACCTGTTTGCTCGCGCTTCTGGCTCACCCTGGTTTTGTGACCCCCGGACCTGCCTGTTTTTGGTTACTCTTCTGCCTCAGGAGATCCAGCCCTGCTTCTGCCATTACGACTCCTGACTACTCTTCCAATCCCGGTAACTCTGACCAGCCTTCTGCCTTGCTACTACGTATTTTGGATTTCCCTTGAACTGTACTGCTGCCTGGTTTCATTCCGCCCCGTTGTGTCTGTGTTTCCTCCCCCAGGACTTCTGGACCACCACCCACCGGCGTCATCGGACGCATCGCTGCCACTGGGGGAGGCACAGACCCAGCACATCGGACGGGATAACCCCTGGAGCCTTCACTACTCCCTACATCCCTTTCCCTTTAAGTTTAAATAAACTTTCTGGTGTGACGCAATTGTGGTCCTCTTGTCGTCTGTCTGAACCGTGACAGGAGTATAGAGCCAAATTCATAGTTGAATAAATTCAAAAACCAAGGGTGGGTCAAAATTATTCAATAAAACAAATTTGGCCATGAAGAAGTTTCAGTAGATTAGGAACTGCTTCCTATTAAAAGCTATGTGGAGTATAATGTAGCTGGACATTGTAAAGTCTGCTTCCTAAAAAGCTATGTGGAGTATAATGTAACTGGACATTGTAAAAGTCTGCTTCCTATAAAGCTATGTGGAGTATAATGTAGCTGGACATTGTAAAGTCTGCTTCCTATAAAGCTATGTGGTGTATAATGTAGCTGGACATTGTCAAGTCTGCTTCCTATAAAGCTATGTGGTGTATAATGTAGCTGGACATTATAAAAGTCTGCTTCCTAAAAAGCTATGTGGAGTATAATGTAGCTGGACATTGTAAAGTCTGCTTCCTATAAAGCTATGTGGAGTATAATGTAGCTGGACATTGTAAAGTCTGCTTCCTATAAAGCTATGTGGAGTATAATGTAGCTGGACATTGTAAAGTCTGCTTCCTATAAAGCTATGTGGAGTATAATGTAGCTGGACATTGTCAAGTCTGCTTCCTATAAAGCTAGTGTGTAGTATAATGTAGCTGGACATTGTAAAGTCTGCTTCCTATAAAGCTATGTGGAGTATAATGTAGCTGGACATTGTCAAGTCTGCTTCCTATAAAGCTATGTGTAGTATAATGTAGCTGGACATTGTAAAGTCTGCTTCCTATAAAGCTATGTGGAGTATAATGTAGCTGGACATTGTAAAGTCTGCTTCCTATAAAGCTATGTGTGGTATAATGTAGCTGGACATTGTAAAGTCTGCTTCCTATAAAGCTATGTGGAGTATAATGTAGCTGGACATTGTCAAGTCTGCTTCCTATAAAGCTATGTGGAGTATAATGTAGCTGGATATTGTAAAGTCTGCTTCCTATAAAGCTATGTGTAGTATAATGTAGCTGGACATTGTCAAGTCTGCTTCCTATAAAGTTTTGTGGAGTATAATGTAGCTGGACATTGTAAAGTCATACACACAATTATATTACTTCTTATTGACATTCAACCTGGGAATGAAAATTCAAGCAATTAATGTACAAACATGTATAAAACAAATCCTGCAACAAAGGACCAGGTGTGAATGTTCTAGGGGGTCTAAGTCTACCCCTAACCAGTTTGAATACACTGTTTGATTTCACCCCCAGACCCCAAAACACACCCCATTCAAAACAGTTTTAACAGCCCCCCACCCGATGCAACTCAATATTAAGAAGGCATACAGTCAGTGTACAGCCCAATGCACTACCCCCAGGATCACAACAAGCCCCTCACACATTGGACCACACACACACAATGTGAATGGAAATATATTATTATATTTTTATATATTACAATCACAAGAAAGGGTGTTGGTTATTTTAGTTTTCCAAGTAACATTTCTTGGACATGTCCTTACTTTAAAAAGAAGCATGTTTGGTCTTGTTTGAATCAGCCCAATTCTCTGGTTATAAATAAAATAACCATGATTGGCAGAATGTTTAATTCACATCTCACGACTTTACAACCATTTGGTCTGATCAAAGACCAGGACACCCTTTCAAATAGATACATCCTCTCAGCCTTGATGACTAAACTAATCAAAGATTAACACACACACACCACAGTAATCTGATCATGGTGACTCCACAGTAATAACATTTATAACTCATAAGTCACCAGGTGTGATTTACCTTTTGACAGATGAAACCCTACATCAACTACTAATGACATATGGGAGGAAGTGTGCATTTCACATATTAAGATATAATACAAGGATACTTCCTTTGTGTGTGTTGTACTTAGTCAATTGAAAATGTGCTTAAAGTTTTGAAAAAACAGCCTTTTGATGATCTGTTTTGAGTTTTGTATTAAGAGTTGTGAAATTCTACCACATACTTGTGAAAATAGTACAAAAGTGATTATAAAATCTATAATACATGGATACTTCCTTAAATGTACTTATTTTGTGTTATGCAGTTATGTTATTGAAACAGAATAAGTCTAATGAGAGAATAAATAAGTCAAGTCCAACCATTACCTCTCTCCTCTTTCACATCCCTCTATCATCACTCCATGGGTGTGTCCCAATAATCTCTCCTTCCTCCTGAAGTGTAGCATTCCTTCACTACTCCTCTCAAATGTAAAAGCATTGGATTGGTGTTGGCATGGGGTAGAGGGAGTTTACATATACCAGTCATTTCCTTTTAAATCCATGAAGGGAAGTGGACAAGTTCACACTTAGAAAGGAGATAATAGTTCCACACCCCATGTGTCCTGATAACTACAGGAATGAAACCATATTGAGGTTGTCTGCTTTCTATACGGTTTGATAGAGAGAGAGAGAGAGAGAGAGAGAGAGAGAGAGAGAGAGAGAGAGAGAGAGAGAGAGAGAGAGAGAGAGAGAGAGAGAGAGAGAGAGAGAGAGAGAGGACATCAGGTAAAGTTCTGGAGATGAGGGAATATGTGTGCAGAAAGAAACCCTCCAGTATGGTTAACCCCAGTTAGGGCCCAGTATGGACTATCAATACAAGTGACCATTTAGAATGTGACCCAGTTCAATGGGTCTTAACAGAACTGGGGGATGTCAGCCATGAAGTTGTCTAAACACAACTGGAATATAATTTGTTTGTGATTCATTGTTAATGGATTTTCCATTAGGAACACAGGGGGAAAACCTAACACAACAACACACATAACACACAACCAATAAAAACAAAGGGGAGGAAACCACTAAAGTCATTACCATATTGTCATTTTCTAACGACAGGGAGAAAACATGTAAAATCTAGAAGACTACTTTAGATCTGGTCAGAAGAAGCCTAGTGCACTACGTAGGAACAGGGAGAGATTTGGGACAGAGACAGTAACTCCTGTATGGAAATCTTCATTCTAATGACAGTGAGCAAATCTCCAATATCCACCCTATTCCCTATGTGAGTGCACTACTTTTAGATCTGGTCAGAAGTAGCCTAGTGCACTACGTAGGGAACAGGGTGTCATTTGGGCCAGAGTCAGTAACTCCCCTGGGTATGAATTGTCTCTCTATCTTATCTGTCTTCTATATGATGTTCTCCTCTCCTCCTCTCTTCTCTCCTCTATTCACTCTATTCTATCATCCACACCACATGCCAGCTTCAACACAATCCATTTACAAGTTAAAGACACACCTTGGAATAAATAGCAAAGGAAAACTACTACTAGATGTATTTTTTATTTCCCATCACCATGAATCATATTTAATAACTGAACAGTAGCAGACCTAACTTCATCTGTTCCTGACTCTGGGTAGTGGATTAAAAAGACCATCAATCTCCAATGATATTAAAGTACAATTCTGAACATTACTGATATACTGAGTGACAAGTCAAGATAGCTGATGTTTTTATTGTTTGGTTAATAGCACCACCTGCTGGACAGGTTTAATGTTGCTTGACTGAGCAGTACGGGAGAATAAAAGATGCCAAATTTAGGGCCGGTTTCCCGGACATCTCCATTGAACATGCTTTTAGTCTAGGACTAGGCTTCATCTGTGTCCGGGAAACCGGCCCACATAGTTCAATTAGCAAGTAAGTAACACTATCTGTTCCATGATACTGAGGAAAATTACATTGAGACAGAGAACCAATTGAGAAAACATTTCAATGGTTCTGAATGACAACCAACATACATTAACAGCATACATCATGATTAATGTAAATGTATAAGATTAAAACGTTGCACTTACAAATAATATGAATGCATTGAATTGTAATTCATAACATCTTCTGAAGATCAAATCAATCAAATCATTGTACATAAAAACAGAGCAGAATGAATCATCACATCTGGGGACCATCACCACCAGCATGACTAGTATCTATGTGGACCCTACTACAGTTTAACCAGCTCAGCTATAGACTACACCAGCATGACTAGTATCTATGTGGACCCTACTACAGTTTAACCAGCTCAGCTATAGACTACACCAGCATGACTAGTATCTATGTGGACCCTACTACAGTTTAACCAGCTCAGCTATAGACTACACCAGCATGACTAGTATCTATGTGGACCCTACTACAGTTTAACCAGCTCAGCTATAGACTACACCAGCATGACTAGTATCTATGTGGACCCTACTACAGTTTAACCAGCTCAGCTATAGACTACACCAGCATGACTAGTATCTATGTGGACCCTACTACAGTTTAACCAGCTCAGCAGTACCATTATTGAGCCAAAACCCAGGATAGAGGGGCTGAGTGAATGTGGTCTGGACTCTGTGGAGGAGGGTCATTGTGTCAGAGACACTGTAGAAGGACAGAGTACCTGCCTTGTGATCCAGGTCCACTCCTACTCTGGAGGACTGAGGGCCTGATACTTTAGTCACAACATTATTGTGTATGAACCAATAACCACCACTAGAGCACTCTAAACTCCAGGACTTGTTATTCTCTCCAAATCCACAATCTGTCCCTGTTCTACTGATGTCTTTATATGAGACTGCTGTATAAACATCCACCCCACTCCACTCCACCTCCCAGTAACAGCGTCCAGACAGACCCTCTCTACACAGAACCTGACGGTAGTCGGTGAATCTGTCTGGATGGTCAGGATATGGTTGGTCTTGGTCTGTATAGGTCACCTTTCTGTTCCCTTTAGACAGAGAGAGGTGTGTGCCTGCTGTGTTTGGGTCCAGTGTGAGCTGACAGGAATCTGGGAGAAGAGCAGAGCAGAGACCAATGAGGGGAGTTAGAACAATAAGTTAAGTCCAGATACTGTATCTACCCTGTCTTTGATTAGAGCACAGCAGAGATCAAATCAGAGAAATATGAGGAGTCAGATAGATACCCAGTCTTTGATTAGATCTACTATTGCTATATATTTCTAGAGGGATTGTTAGGAGTGTCAGTAAAAAGAGACTGTTAGTTACTTCAGAATAAAGAGACTCACATTGTAAGAACTGTTCTCTGGTCTTGGGCTCTGGAGGCAGTACAACATCCACTATATTCACTACAGACACACAAACACATTCACAGAGAGAGGGGAATGTTATCATCACACCATATTCCACATGTATATGACTAGTAGGGAACTTTCAATGGTCTAAAGTTGATGTTCTTATTATTTTCAACACACCTGTAGTGGAGATCTTGGTCCATTCTCCTTTAAGGACGTCTTCTAGTTTCTCTCTCAGTTCAGACACAGTCTTACTCACATCTCCAAAGTACTGAAGAGGACGGACAACGATGCTGGGGAAGTCTGAAGATACACTAGTACCGGAGAGAGACTGATAACTCTGGAGACAGAGAAAGTGAGAGGGAGCAGAACCAAATGATTGAGAGTTTTAGTTTCATATCACATGTATCAAGGCAGTTGAGTTACCTGGAGGAAATGGATGTGATCCTCTGTGTGTGAGAGCTGCTCCAGCTCAGTGCTTCTCTTCCTCAGCTCAGCTATCTCCTGCTCCAGTTGCTCCAGGAGTCCTTCAGCTTGACTCACTTGAGCCTTCTCTTGGGCTCTGATCAGCTCCCTTCACCTCAGAGCGCCTTCTCTCAATGGAGCGGATCAGCTCAGTAAAGATCTTATCACTGTCCCCCACTGCTGCCTGTGCAGAGCTCTGTTAAGAGAGAGAGAGAGAGAGACTGACTTGTCTTACTTTAATGAGCCATCCTCATTACACTAACACCCCCCTTCCTAAAAGCACATTGCGTGCCACCACAACCTCCACACAATCACATTATCCAGTACCCAACACCACAGTACAATACACCATCCAGCACCACATTCCAACCGGTCCATCCAACCCCCTCCTCTCCAGCCGTACAGACAGCCCCCTGAGCCCCCATACCTCCTGAAACATCTCCACACTGTTGATCATTTTGTACAACTCAAACTCAACCCTAAGGCGTCAACAGTAATGGCATTACCCTGGCAACACAGAAAAAACATGATGAACAGTCTGTCATTGCAGAAAACGGACACCACTCCCCAACTCCCAGGTCAACCCGAGCCAACCAGCTATTGGTATCCAGGGCTCCATGTAATACCCTCCACTGGACGACCCCTGACCTTTCCAGCACTGGGAGCTTATAGAGCCCCTCCACCTATACCCTGCCATGCTCTCAGCCCCCACAACCCCCTGCCACTGATGCCCCTTCACTCCCCACTAAGCTCAGAGTGTTAAAGTCAGTAAGTCCTCCGGACTCTCCTGCCAGTCCCCAGTCTCTGCTGTCACTTGCAGTGGTGGAAACGGTGGTGGCCCCTCCTCAGGCTGCTCCAGCCCTCAGTACTGCAGCATAGAAATCAGAGACCCCTGCTGTATTGAGTCTCTCCTGCCGCATGATGAAGAGCTGCTGATCCAGCCCCAAACCACCAGCCCTCCTCAACAGAGCACATGCTGGTTCCCTCCAGCCCACCTCCGTACGGTACAGAATCCTCTGCGCTGCTTTGAGTCAGAACGCTGCCACCCTGCTCTCCAGGTCCACCAGGCCTTGTCCCCCCTCCTGGACAGGCAGGTACAGCACTGCCGCCCTCAGCCAGTGATGCCCAGACCGGAAAGAAATCACTGGCCAATTTATGCCATAGGGAGGATGCCGCCAAGTTGTTGATGATCAGAACCCTCCCTCTGTATGACACTTGGGGAGAGGAGACACCAAACGTCCTGGTACGTAGCACGTTTGGTCCTTCTGTACAATAGAGTCCAGGTGGGACTTCAGTCTGTTAACGAGGACCTTGGTAAAGACCTTATATTCCACACAGAGCAATGCCACAGGCCTCCAGTTCTTTATGTCGCTCAAATCCCTATTTTGGGCAGGAGAGTCAAAGCCTCCCGTCTACAGCTTAGCGACAGCTCCCCACCCCGACGCACTCACGCAACACACGTTCTGTCCAATAATTCCCCAGAACTTTTCATAAAAATCCACAGGCAGACCGTCTGAGAGACAGCAGCTGAGAGTTTGTGAAAGGCCAGGGAAATGTCCATTTGATTTCTCTGTGACAGAGAGATTTGGAAAGGTCTGTGAGCAGAACACCGAGAACACCCAGGATCACAGAGTTCTGCCCTCTATAAATCAGAGTACAACTCCACAGCCGCGGCCTCATCTCCCCACAACAGAAGTTACCCACCCATCAGGCTCCCTCCTCTCCCCACAACAGAAGTTACCCACCCATCAGGCTCCTCATCTCCCCACAACAGAAGTTACCCGCCCATCAGGCTCCCTCATCTCCCCACAACAGAAGTTACCCACCCATCAGGCTCCCTCCTCTCCCCCACAACAGAAGTTACCCACCCATCAGGCTCCCTCATCTCCCCACAACAGAAGTTACCCACCCATCAGGCTCCCCTCATCTCCCCACAACAGAAGTTACCCACCCATCAGGCTCCCTCATCTCCCCACAACAGAAGTTACCCACCCATCAGGCTCCCCTCATCTCCCCCACAACAGAAGTTACCCCGCCCATCAGACAAACGTAAAACAAGGGATTTTCTTGGTTTCCCCACTGTGTTTTTCAACCCCTCTGGTGAAACAGAGAACTGAGCCCTGTACTATAATATAATATAATGTGCCATTTTGCAGACGCTTTTATCCAAAGCGACTTACAGTCATGCGTGCATATATATATATATTTTTTTGTGTGTATGGGTGGTCCCCGGGATCGAACCCACTACCCTGGCGTTACAACCCTCATTCTTCATCACGTGTTGTACTGACCTTACAAACCTTCCAGGATCAATAAAACAAGACTCCAGCAGAACCTTCTTTTTCCCCTTTAGTCTCCATCAGGAACCTAGAAAGTTCTCTCAGCGTATATACTGGGACCTCAGCCTGACTGGCTGTCAGCTCTGGATCCAATGAGCCGTCTGAAAACGAGACCGCCTTGTCCTCCGCTCCCAGACTCACCTCCCCCCTCTTCCTCCTCCTCCTCCTCCATTGGCACGGTACCGTCCTCCTCCTCCCCAGTCTCTGCCCACCTGCACTTCCCCCCCTGATCAGAGCCTCTTCCCCAATGACAGCCAATATTTCCTGGGATGAGCCCACCAAGCCTTTGCCCACCGGAGTCTCTGTTACTACAGAAACCTGCCTCAGCTCATGTAGCCCAGCTGCAAACCTCCCCACCACCGCTTTCTCCACGACCTGCGCACCACCACTTGGCCATGCACTACTACCGTGTAGCTCAGTTGATAGAGCATGGCGCTTGCAACGCCAGGGTTGTGGGTTCGTTTTCGCATGGGGGAACAGTATGAAAATGTATGCACTCACTAACTGTAAGTCGCTCTGGATAAGAGCATCTGCTAAATGACTAAAATGTAAAAAATGTACTCTCCTCCCTCCTGGTACGCCTGCCATTTTTTGCAATTCTGAGTAATCACTATTTTAGTACGGATTAGTGAGGAAAAACACTTTATTCAGTACTACTGCAGTTGCTTAATAATTCCAATAGATGGCAGCATAAGACCATGAATGACATTTCAGAAGATTAGTTTAGTTCTCTCCCTGGATACACCACCACTCCCCCTCACAGGAAAACTCCTGCCTGAGCTTTTTACTGTCCCTTTCCACACTGCTAACGCAAGAGGAAGGACTGAAAACACATTACTGTGAAGTAATATAATGATGATTCATGTTTATTATTACCTGTTTTTATGGTCATGTTTTGAAATTATACTTCATTACTATAATGATTATCAATACGCCTGAACATTAATTCAGTCACCTCTGGTCGACAAAAACGTATTTTCCTAGTACATTAATTGTCCAATTCATCAACCAGCATCGAGCACTCTGCCTTCTCACGCAAGCGAGGGGCATGTTGAGGTAAATATGCTAACCGCCACGGTTGCATTATGTAATTTATTGGTGGGCTGGAAGATGCAGTGTTTTTTCTTTTCTATTCAGAGGCTATTTACTCCCAATATGAGATAATTTTTGATAGAAGGTTTTTATAATGCATGTTTACTAGGGTTGAGGTTAGCGCATCTGAATAGGGATTATTTGGGTTCAATACCTGTCCTACCTATCAATCATATTGCTGCTTGTAGCCTATAACTGTTGATCCCCACACTAGAAACACCGAAAACTATCTGTGCTAGCAAACCCTGTGTTCCACCCCTCCCTGTGTAACCTTGAAGTTTGTTAAGAAACAAACACTTGTCTACGAAAAGAGACATGTTTAACGGATTCCGCTTGGCACCCAGCCGAGAGCACACGAAAACCACTTGCAAATTTACCAAAACTAACCAACTACTTGCGGTCTGTTCGTAAGTAATAAACGGAGGCAGATTAGCCACCACAACTCTTATCGAAAGAGGCGACATCTGCACCAACACACCCCTCCCAAAAATCCCACTGACAACAAGACAAACCTTTTTTCATTAACACAACCACCGCCTTGTTCATTCTGTATGCAGAGTGCAGATGTTCCGCTCCAACCTGTTCGCCGACCATGAGCAAAAACTTCCTCCACACCTTTCTCCGGGAACGCACCCGAAGCGACAGCGTTTCTTCTCCACTCGGTTGAGGCCATCACGCCGCCTAACAAACTACCCCTACTCCCCCTCAACTCTAAACGATAAACAGTGGAAACCAATAAACAAACCCTCCACCATCAGAAAATACATTCAGAAAATACGCAAGAACCAAAAGAAAAAAAGAATAGTAGCCCTCCTCACGAACCACAAAACTCTCACACAACCAACTTCTTCTTCTATGATATAATGGCGGTCCACAAACCAACGTTAAAGGTGCATGCCGCCACCTACTGTGCTGGAGTGTGTGGTCAATCACGGTTTCCAACATTTCTAAATCCTCCTACCTAACTCAGTACTTCTGAGAAAATAAAGAAGAGCCCTACTAACTTCTAATAGACCCTCCCCCATCCCCAAAATCCCTTCCAACCCCCCAACCCCGTCCAACCTCAATGACCCTACACTTCAATCTTTCCCTCTCTTCAACATACTTACAACAATATAACAACACATGCTCCACCGTTTCATCGACCGTACCTTCCAGACACAAACCATTCACATGCTTGCCAACCAGATGTAATGACGAGTTCAATGTACAATTTTCTAAGCGCAATCAAGTAAACACCACATCTTCCTTCCTAATCTGACTTTTGAATCTTGGTCCATCAACCTTTCTGTAAAACTGTAAACTATTCATATAAATGCCGGCCCTTGTGGTCAGAGTACCATCTCTTCTGCCACACATCTATCAAAATGGCTCTGATCTTACATTTGGCCTCATCTCTACCCAGTGGAACATTAATATCAATTATATCTAATTTCAAAGCTCTTTTAGCTAACTGGTCTACAATTTCATTCCCTTCCACACCCGTATGTGCTGGGACCCAGCAGAATCTCACTACTACACCCATTCTCTCAATTCTCCATAATAACATTAATACCTACAATAGCAGGTCACTCCTATTAGATTTACCAGATGATAAACTATTCAATACAGACAGAGAATCTGAGAATACTATAATTCTAACAGGTTGTACGTCCTCCAACCACTGGAGGGCAACTATTATCACCAACAGTTCAACTGAGTATACTGACAGTTCATCTGTTAGTCTTCTACATATCTGCACATCAAATTCAGGAACGTAAACTCCTGCTCCTGTGAGCCCACTATCTGGGTCCTTGGATCCATCTGTGAAAAAGCATTAAAAAAGCATAACAACTTTTACCAATGTAATTGTCAACCAATTTCACTATATCACTGACTTCTGACCAATCTTTCATTTTCTCTACCAAGGTTAGATCAACAACAGTGTCTGGGAGTAACCATGGAGGAACATCCCCTATCACCACAGAAGGGCCAACCTCCAACTCCCTCAAACCACTCTCATCAGCAAGCTTTCCAACTGTCCAACCAAAACCACTGCCTTGTCTACTAGTAAATTCCCAACAGTCATCTAGAACAGTAGCAGTGGGATGCTCAACCTCACAGCCTTTCAACCCAATAAGATAATGACCATTTTTACGCCGTACATACAAAGGCATCTCACCTGCCTCCACCAGTAAGGCACATACAGATGTTGATTTAAATGCACCAATACATCTCCTTAAAGCTATATACTGGATTCTGTCCAGCTTCTGAAGCCAAGTCTTTACCGCTGTTCCATAAAATGTACACCAGTAATCAATTGGCGTCCTGATCAGAGCTCTATAAATATCCATCAACAATTGGTTATGAATGGGGTGCTGACAGACAGAGACCCACACAACCAACTACTGCAAAAGTGATGGAATGAGAGAGGCAGAGACTATGTACATTGCCATAATGTAACGTTTCTTCTTCTTTGGAGTTTAACGCGGTTGGTATCCAATATGTTGCATTACCGCCCCCAACTGGACTATAATATAAATCCATTATACTTTGTGATACAAAATGGGAAAAGGGGAAATTATAATAATACAGAAAACACCCTTCCAACTAACCCTACACTCATTAAATACCCACTACCCCATTCCACTACTTTGACCCTATCTGCTCCTGCACCATGCCAACTGTCACGCCCTGGCTCTGGGGACACTGTTATGTTGAGCCAGGGTGTGTAGATATATGTATTCTATTTCATGTTGGGAGTTCTAGTTTGCTTATTTCTATGTTGGCCTGAGTGACTCCCAATCAGAGGCAACGAGTGTCAGCTGTCAGCTGGTTGTCTCTGATTGGGAGCCATATTTAAACAGTCTGTTTTTAATTCGTGTTTGTGGGATTTTGTTTCTAGTCTGTTTATGGTAGACCGTGAACTGTCACGTATCGTTTGTTGTTTTGATCGTGTCTCGTAATAAATAGTATGTTTGCCTGCAACGCTGCGCCTTGGTCCTCCTCTGTAGATGACGATCGTGACAGAAAATCCCACCACAACTGGACCAAGCAGCGAGTCGAGGAGCCATCGCCAGGGAAATCCCTAGCAGATCTCCGTGGCAGCCTCGACTGGGTCAAGCCGAGTGAAGAGCAGAGAGAGTGGACTTGGGAACAATGGAGGAAGAGCTTCGACTGGGTCAAGCCAATTGAGGAGCTGAATAGCGGGAGTTGGAGGCAGAAGAGCGAGAGTTGGGCGAGAACTATAGAGGCCTGGCCCACGGGGAGGAGAGACCCCCAGAAATTTTTTTAGGGGGGCTCACGACGTCGGGGCAGCAGGAGGCCGCGATAGAGCGGTCCAGTGGGTTCGCAGAGGAGGCCGCCAGGTTACGGGGGCCACTGGTCAAAGCAGGGAAGGAAGGTGTAGAGGCACGGCGAGAGATACTGGGGTGTGTTACCAGTCCGGTCCGGCCCATTCCAGATCCCGAGGTAGAGCCAGTGGTGTGTGTCCCCAGTACGGTCCGGCCTGTTCCGGCCCCTCGCACCAAGTGTGCGGTGCGCGTCGCCAGCCCGGTCCGGCCTGTCCCTGCTCCTCGCACCAAGCCTACGGTGTGCGTCGCCAGCCCAGTCCGGCCTGTCCCTGCTCCACGCACCAAGCCTACGGTGTGCATCGCCAGCCCAGTCCGGCCTGTCCCTGCTCCTCGCACCAAGCCTACGGTGTGCGTCGCCAGCCCAGTCCGGCCTGTCCCTGTTCCACGCACCAAGCCTACGGTGTGCGTCGCCAGCCCAGTCCGGCCTGTCCCTGCTCCACGCACCAAGCCTACGGTGTGCGTCGCCAGCCCAGTCCGGCCTGTCCCTGCTCCACGCACCAAGCCTACGGTGTGCGTCGGCAGCCCTTGGGCTGGACATGGGAGGAAGCGCCGGGAAAGGCCCTGGCGAAAGAGGAGCAGCGTGTCCAGGAGCAGGCAGCCTGGACATGGGAGGAGATATTGGACGGTAAAGGGTCCTGGACTTGGGGGAAATCCTGGCCGGGATGGATCGCCGGCCATGGAGTGAGACAGTGGAGAGGCGACGGAGAGAGGAGCAACGGTTGTGATCAGGGTCAGCCGTCGGACGGTCGAGAGGAAACCCCAGAAATTTTTTAGGGGGGGCACACGGCATGGACGACGGGGCTGACGGAGGCGAAAAAGGGGCGGATCCAGAAGGCCACCAGGCCAGGGGTACACCGCCCTGTACGTCCCAGTGCGGATGCCTCACACAGAGTGTGTGAGGGTAGGCATTCAGCCAGGACGGGTTGTGGCCGCTCTTCACTCCAGGCCTCCTATCCGTCTCCACAGCCCGGTTTGGCCTGTCCCTGCTCCACGCACCAAGCCTACGGTGTGCGTCACCAGCCCAGTCCGGCCAGTCCCTGCTCCACGCACCAAGCCTACGGTGTGCGTCGCCAGCCCAGTCCGGCCTGTCCCTGCTCCACGCACCAAGCCTACGGTGTGCGTCGCCAGCCCAGCCCGGCCTGTCCCTGCTCCATGCACCAAGTCTACGGTGCGCGTCGCCAGCCCGGCCCGGCCTGTTCCTGCCACTCGCACCAAGTATACGGTGCGCGTCGCCAGCCCGGCCCGGCCTGTTCCTGCCACTCGCACCAAGTCTACGGTGCGCGTCGCCAGCCCGGCCCGGCCTGTTCCTGCCACCGCACCAAGCCAGGGGTGCGAGTCGTCAGCCTGGTAAGGCCCGTCCCTCCTCCACGCACTCAAGCCAGGGGTCGCAGTCGTCAGCCTGGTAAGGCCCGTCCCTCCTCCACGCACCAAGCCAGGGGTGCGCGTGGTCAGCCTGGTAAGGCCCGTTCCTCCTCCACGCACCCAAGCCAGGGGATGCGCGTCGTCAGTCCAGCACAACCCGTGCCTGGGTCACCGGTGCCTGGTAAGGTACCGGTCAACTGCTCCACTATGGAGCTGAAGCTAACCGCTCCTGCTAAGTCCAGTTCGGCCCAGCCGGCGGGGCCAGACTGGACCAGGGGGCGCTATGGGGGGTGTATTGGAGGGTGGTGGTCAAGGCCGGAGCCAGAACCGCCGCCGAGGAGGTATGCCCGCCCAGCCCTCCCTGTTTTGTTTAGTTGAGGCGCAGTCGCAGTCCGCGCCTTTAGGGGGTACTGTCACACCCTGGCTCTGGGACTCAGCTATGTTGAGCCAGGGTGTGTTCATTCTATGTGTGTATTTCTATGTTGGTAATTCTGTTGTGTTGATTTCTATGTTTTGCCTGAGTGACTCCCAATCAGAGGCAACGAGTGTCAGCTGTTGGCTGGTTGTCTCTGATTGGGAGCCATATTTAAACTGTATGTTTTCCCTTTGTGGTTGTGGGTTTTGTTCCGTGTTCGGTCATTGATACCGTGGACGTCACGAGTCGTTTCTTGTTTTGTATTGAGTTTAAACTTTAACTAATTAAAGTATGTTTGTTCATCACGCTGCACCTTGGTCTGTTCCATATGACGATCATGACACCAACGGCCTGGGAGGACGGGACACCACCACTCAACACACCCTGTAACTCTTCTGAAGTCGAATCTTGTATGCCCAAATACTTCTCTGCAGCTGCCATCACAATATCCATTTTCTGTGATTGACAATCCATTTCTGCGGTATAGTTGATAACCATTGCTATGAACTCTAAGAAGCTAACTTTACTGAAGGATATATCACTCGTTGGCCTATCCCTCTGTGCTGGCACAGATCTACTACTCACAGGGATCCTCTCAGGATCTCTCACCCCTTGACCCATCCTCCTCTACTTTCTTCACTGCCTCAGCATACGACACCTTCTGCACTACTCTGACTCTAGCCACCTCAACCTGCCTCTCTCGCACCGGACACTTCCGATCCCCAGCAACATGGGCATCCCAACAGTTGACACACACAACTTTATCCACCGAAACTACACAATCCTCTATCCCATGCCCTCCTGCACACTTCCCACATCTTGGAATCTCCCTCCTACAAACTGCTGCAACATGACCATAAACGTTGCACCTGAATCAGCACAGTGGATTCGGCACAAAAGCTCTAACAGGATAACTGATATATCCTACCATGACTTTGTCGGGTAAAGACTCAAAACTCAAAAGGACTGACAGTGACTCCTCTGTTTCACCACGCTCACCACCGGGTCTGTGTTGCACCAAACGGCGGGAATCACAAACACCAGGAAGATTAAACTTGAATTGCTCCATCTCCACACTTAACGCTACCCCAGAAATCACTCCTTTCAATGGTGCCCTGTTCCTAAGAGCAAAGCAAGAAAACAGATCTTGACCCAAGTTGCGTGACACGGGGCGCCCACTCCCTCTGGTCAGAAGAAACACAAACAAATATCACAAGTCCACTACAGGTTACCTTCACTGATTCAACTGCACCCAACTCTTTTCCCACCCAACATGAAACCACAAATGGATCTGCCAAAAGGTATGGATCCACTTTCTCCAAAAAATGTAATTCCTACTGCACCAAATTCTTCTTTATCATGTCCATTGATGCCAGGCTCTGGTTCTGAGCTCTTCACCACACCTTCTACCTCACTTAACTCTCCCTCATTCATTTCCATTTCACCTCCAGAACTCAGTCTGGCGAATGGCTCACTCTGTTTGCACTTGAATTATAACATTTGATTTTGATTTTGATTTATTTTTATGTCTCTATTCCTTTTAAACTTTTGTGAGTGTAACGTTTACTGTTAATTTCTGATTTGTTTATTATTTATTTAACCTGCTTTGGTAATGTAACATATGTTTCCAATGCCAATAAAGCCCATTTAATTGAATGGAGAGAGAGAGCTCCCTGTTAATGTATAGCAGACATGAGTCGCTCATGGTTACTCATGGTTATGTGAAGAGGTAGAGCCGCTTGCGACTTTAAATCAGTCAGAACAATAGGGAATGTCCTTTTGGTCAAGATGATGGTTTCTCCCACAGTAGACCCGGGTTCATAACCCGTCAGTTACATTAAGCAGTCTATTCTCTGACAGGGGTCCAGACAGCCTGTTCCCAACAGTGGGATTGGATAGGGGCCTCTCTCTCTCTCTCTCTGACTGGAGGAGAGAAGTGAAATGGTGTGTCTCCTCTGGTCAACAATACTCACCTTGAGAGACTCCACAGCCTGTTGGAGCTCCTTCAGCTTCTTCTCTCTCTCCTGGAATCTCTGCTGGACCTTCTGCTGACTCATCCCCAGCTGCCTCTGTGGAGAATCACTCTTCAATGAGCTATCAAGCTTTATTTGTTCAGTAGATCAATAGTATAGTAATGTGACATAGGGCCCATAGAGAGGAAGGTCTAAAATCTTGTGGAAGTCCCTTTACCATATGACATTTTCTATGTTGCTATGTGAATGATTATAGTGTTTATGGTAGGTGTACATGTATCAAGGGGTTGAGACTGAACTTTGAACTCTTAAAAGGGCATTCGGAATGATAATAGTGTTTGACTTCAGAAAATGGTGATACATTTGGATCAAACTCAATATACTCAAGGTTTGTGTTCATATTTGTTCTGCTGAGGATCAATTTCATTTGATTTCTCTCATATTCAAACAGACTTAGTTCCTACTGTATCTTTAATTCTTTGTTTATCAGACAGTCACCAACAAGTAGTTCTGGTCTTACCTGTTTCTCAGTCCTCTCTGCTGCAGCTGACACTGTATCATGGCCTTTATGTTCATCCATTGTACACAGCATACAGATACACTGCTGATCGGCACGACAGTAAACCTCCAGCAGTTTGTCATGATGAGAGCAGATCTTATCCTGTAGTTGTGCGGTGGCTTTGACCAGCTTGTGCTTCTTGAAACCAGGAGATTCATAGTGAGGTTGGAGGTGAGTCTCACAGTAAGAGGCCAGACACACCAGACAGGACATGAGGGCTTTCTGCTTTCTGGTCCCAGTGCAGACATCACACGCCACATCTCCAGGTCCAGCATAGCACAGAGCAGGAGGGGGAACAGCCTGGAGTCCTGTCTTCTTCAGTTTCTCCACCAACTCAGCCAACATGTTATTTTTCCTCAGATTAGGCCTTGGAGTGAAGGTCTGTCTGCACTGAGGACAGCTATAGACCCCTTTCAGAACATCCTGATCCCAGCAGTCCTCAATACAGCTCCTACAGTAACTGTGTCCACAGGCAGTAGTGACCGGCTCCTTCAGTAGATCCAGACAGACAGAACAACAGAACTGGTCCTGATCCAGCAGAACTCCCTGCTGAGCCATTTGGACGGTTGTTCACTCTCACACAGACAGACGACACAGAGACTCAGATCAGTTTCGTTTCCACATAAGTGAGTTTTTGGGAGGGCGAGGACTTTCTGGATCTGCCAGATAGGTGAGGTTAGAGGGAGGGAGGGGGAGGGAGGGAGGGATAGAGAGAGAACTGCGTTCAACGTGGAGAGGGTGTCACGGTTCAGACAGACGACCAGAGGACCACAATTGCGTCACACCAGAAAGTTTATTAAACTTAAGGGAAAAAGGGAAGTAGGGAGTGAATGAAGGCTCCAGGGGTAACAGGGATCCCGTCCAATGCGCTGGGTCTGTGCCCCCCAGTGGCAGCGATGCGTCCTATGAAGCCGGTGGTGGGTGGTCCAGAAGTCCTGGGGGGAGACACAGACACACAGGGCGGAATGAAACCAGGCAGCAGTACAGTACAAGGGAAATCCAAAACACGTAGTAGCAAGGCAGAAGGCTGGTCAGAGTTACCGGGATTGAAGAGTAGTCAGGAGTCGTAATGGCAGAAGCAGGTCTGGATCTCCTGAGGCAGAAGAGTATCCAAAAACAGGCAGGTCCGGGGTCACAAAACCAGGGTGAGCCAGAAGCGCGAGCAAACAGGTTCCGGGTGTGAGCTTTGCAGACGATCTGACACCGGAGAGCTGAAAGACAGGGCCTTAAATACTGGGAGAGGTAGTGGGTAATGCAGCGCAGCTGGCAGAGTAATTAGAGCAGAGCAGAGCAGGGACAGGTGGAGCTAGTTAGGCTGAGTAGAGAGAGTGGTGAGCAGAGTGGAAGAAAATTAAGGTGGTAACCCGGTGGAGTGAGAGGCCCATGACAGAACCCCCCAAGGGGACGGCCCCAGAAGTCCCAAGAGCAACACCACGCCGGGCGGGAGGAGGGGAGCCGGAGGAGGGCTAGAACTCCTCCGAACGGTCCGAGTGAACGTCCTCATCCTCGGAGGAAGCCGGAGGGCCGTGGTCGGGAGATGGGACAGGTCCCGAGACAGGATCAGGCACAGGACAGGAAGCCGAGCGGGCCGGACGGTTAGGGACCCCTCTGGGGCGGCCCCTACGGATTGCAGGTTGATCAGGATGCCGTTGGTGGAAAGCGGTGATGAGAGTCCTATCCACAATCCGACTAGCTGGCACCCAGGTCCTTTCCTCAGGTCCATAGCCCTCCCAGTCAATGAGGTACTGGAGACCCCCTACCCCTCCGTCTGGACCGAAGCAGGCGGCGGACGGTGTAAACCAGACCACCATCGACGAGCCGTGGAGGAGGAGGACCAGGCGCAGCAGGGACCAGCGGACTCTCATGGATGGGCTTAATCTTGGACACATGGAAAGTGGGGTGCACCCTCAGGGAATTAGGCAGTTGGAGCCGGACAGCAGTTGGGCTAATCACTCTTATGATAGGGAATGGGCCAATGAACCGAGGTGCCAGCTTCTGCGACTCCACCCTGAGTGGCAGGTTCTTCGATGACAACCACACCCTTTGACCAACATGGTAGGTGGGAGCAGGAACTCTCCGACGGTTGGCCCCGGTAGTGTAGCTGGCAACGGACCTGAGGAGTGTGGCTCGGGCTTGTGACCAGGTGCGGCGACATCGACGGGCAAAAGCAAGTGCAGATGGGCAAGTAACCTCCTCCTCCTGGCTGGCAAATAGAGGAGGCTGGTATCCATAAACACATTGGAAAGGGGACATACCGATGGCAGAGCAGGTCAGAGAATTGTGTGCGTACTCCACCCATGTCAATTGCTGCGACCAGGGAGTGGGGGGGTTGCGTGAAGTCATGCATCGCAGTGCCTTCTCGAGCTCCTGATTAGCCCGCTCTGACTGCCCATTGGATTGGGGGATGGAATCCGGAAGTCAGACTGACTGTGGCTCCCAGCAGGTGACAGAACTCCTTCCAAAAAGCGGAGGAGAATTGTGGACCACGGTCAGAAACTACATCCTTAGGCAGTCCGTGGATCCGGAAGACGTGTTCCAGGACCACCTGGGCGGTCTCCTTGGCGGTTGGGAGCTTGGGGAGGGGAATGAAGTGTGCCATCTTGCTGAAACGGTCAACGATGGTGAGAATGACGGTCATGCCACTTGAAGGGGGGCAGCCCCGTGACAAAGTCAAGGGCGATGTGAGACCAGGGACGTCTGGGCACAGGCAGGGGCTGCAGCAATCCGGCTGGGGGCTGGCAGGACGACTTGTGTTGGTTGCAGATGGGGCAGGCTTGGACGAATTCCCGTACATCCTTCCTCAGAGAGGGCCACCAGAACCTCTGGGCGAGCAGGTTGTAAGTGCGGGTGGAGCCAGGGTGACAAGCTAGGCGGGAGTCATGTCCCCACTGAATGACCTGGGACCTCAGGTCTTCGGGGACAAAAAGGCGGTCAGCTGGGCAAGTGCTGGGACCTGGCTGGTTACGGAGAGCCTCCAGCACCTGTTCCTCAACAGCCCAGGTCAGAGCTGCAACGATGCAGGGACTTGGCAGAATCGACACAGGGTCCTTGGAGGGGTGTCATCCTTCTGGAATTGACGGGAGAGGGCGTCTGGCTTGGTGTTGCGTGATCCAGGCCGGTATGACAGAGTGAAATTAAACCTGGTGAAGAACAGGGCCCAGCGGGACTGCCTGGAGTTCAACCGTTTGGCCGTGCGGATGTACTCCAAGTTCTTATGATCGGTCCAAACGAGAAATGGAATGGTGGACCCCCTCCAGCCAGTGACGCCACTCCTCCAAAGCAAGCTTCACAGCCAGCAGCTCACGGTTCCCTATGTCGTAATTGCACTCAGAGGGGACAACCGACGTGAGAAAAAGGCACAGGGATGGAGCTTCCTATCCTCCGCAGCCCACTGAGAAATCACAGCACCAACTCCCACATCCGAGGCGTCCACCTCCACAATGAATTGCCGGTCCACATCAGGCATCTGGAGGATGGGAGGCGGAGGTGAACCTCACCTTGAGGGTACTGAAGGCTTTGTCGGCTGCTGGGGTCCAGGTGAAGGGTTGCTTGGTGCTGGTTAGAGCAGTGAGAGGGGCAGCAACGGTACTGTAGTTCCGGATAAACTTCCTATAGAAGTTAGCAAACCCCAGAAACTGTTGCAGCTTCTTTCTGTTCTCCGGAACTGGCCATGAAGTGACTGCTGATACCTTGGCAGGATCCATTTGGATACTTCCCTCTGCCACTATGTACCCCAGGAAGGCCACTGTCTTGACGTGAAACTCACATTTCTCTGCCTTGGCGTAGAGGGAATTCTCCAGAAGACGATGAAGGACTTGCTGGACATGGCGGGTGTGTTCAGACAGGTTTCTGGAGTAAATTAAGATGTCATCCAGGTAAACGAAGACAAACTTGTTTAACATGTCCCGCAGTACATCATTCACTAGAGCCTGGAACACAGCAGGAGCATTGGTGAGGCCAAAAGGCATAACCAGATACTCGTAGTGGCCTGTTGGTGTATTGAATGCGGTTTTCCATTCATCTCCCTCCCGGATCCGCACTAGGTGGTAAGCGTTTCTGAGATCCAACTTGGTAAAAACAGTGGCTCCCTGGAGCAACTCAAAAGCAGAGGTGAGCAGAGGCAGAGGGTAACGGTTTTTCACTGTGATGTCGTTGAGTCCCCTGTAGTCGATGCAGGGGCGAAGAGATCCGTCCTTCTTCCCCCACAAAGAAGAAGCCAGCACCAGCAGGAGATGAAGATGAACGGATTAATCCTGCGGACAGAGAGCCATTGATGTAGTCCTCCATGGACTTTCTTTCAGGAGCAGACAACGAATAAAGACGACCCCTTGGAGGAGCTGTTCCAGGGAGGAGTGTCGATGGCACAGTCGTACGGTCGGTGAGGGGGCAGAGATGTGGCTCTTGCTTTGTTAAACACCTCTCTGAGACCATGGTAGCATTCTGGGACATTGGAGAGGTCAGGAGCGGAGTTAGTAGGTACTGGCCGAGGGGGTAGTGCGGCAGCAAGCAGGCAGGTACGGTGGCAGTCCTCTCCCCCACTCCCTGATCACCCCGGTCACCCAGTCGAGCTGAGGGTTGTGCCGGCGGAGCCATGGGTAACCCAGGATGAGGGGTTGGCCTGGAGAGGGGAGCAGGTGAAACTGGATAGTTTCTTGATGGTTTCCGGACAGACCCATCGAGACCGGGGCCGTGACATGAGTGACCGATCCGAGTAAGTGTCCGTCCAGTGCCCGGGCAGGAATAGGAGGTGTCAAACGGAGGTTCTCCAGTCCCAGTTGGCGTGCCAGCTTGATGTCCATTATGTTGGCTTCGGCGCCAGAATCCACCAGAGCAGCCAGGGTGTGAGTAGAGTCAGAGAGGCGGAGGTGAACTTGCAGCAGGGGTTTGCGGTCGGAGGACTGGATGGTCATTGAACTCAACCGGACTCCCCCTACGCCCCGGTGAGCTTCGGCCCTTTAAAGGGCAGGTTACCACACGATGTCCATCACCTCCACAATAGAGGCAGAGGTTTGAGGTGAGCGGCGCTGGCGCTCTGCAGGAGTGAGGGAGGCTCGCCCAATCTCCATAGGCTCAGACTGATCAAGCTGACCTGGGTGAGTGGCAGTAGATGACAGGAGCCCAGTCGGATCTCTCCGAATGCCGGTAGTAGGTGGACCTTGGCGCCCCCTCTCACGGCAGACGGGTCTGTATCCTTCTGTCGATCCTGACAGTCAGTGCGATGGCTTCATCAAGAGTGGAAGGCAGTTCATGGGAGACCAACTCGTCCCTTGATATAGTCAGCCAAACTATGGAAGAACGCGTCCACCAACGATGGTGTGTTCCAAGAACTTCGTCTAGCCAGGGTTCGGAAGTCGATGGAATGGTCTGCGACTGTACGTCTGCCTTGTCGAATACTGAACAGTTCACGAGACGCCTCTGCGGTGGGTGAATCCAGGTCAAACACCTTCAGCATCTCCTCAGCAAACAGGTCGAAGGTTGCACAAGCGGGGTTTGACGTTCGAACTCTGCTGTTCCCCAGAGTCGAGCTCGGCCCGTCAGGTGAGTGATGGCATACCCAACTTTAGCCCCCTCCGTGGCGAAGGTCCTTGGCTGCAAGGAGAACTGAAGTCGGCAGCTAGTCAGGAATGGCCGGACCTGGGTTGAATCGCCGTTGAACCGCTCGGGGTTTCCAATCTTGGGTTCGGAGCAGCGGCTGCAATGACCGGGGCAGGTAACTCGGGGGCTGGGCTGGTGGGCAGACTGGCTGGGGTAAGGTTGGTGAGGAGTTGAATGATCATGGCGAGTTGTTGTTGCTGCTGCTGGAACTGCTGCTCATGCTCATCGGTTTCCATGTCGGGGAAAGTGTGCGCTGAGTCCATAATGGTCAGATCGTACTGTCACGGTTCAGACAGACGACCAGAGGACCACAATTGCGTCACACCAGAAAGTTTATTAAACTTAAGGGGAAAAGGGAAGTAGGGAGTGAATGAAGGCTCCAGGGGTAACAGGGATCCCGTCCAATGCGCTGGGTCTGTGCCCCCAGTGGCAGCGATGCGTCCTATGAAGCCGGTGGTGGGTGGTCCAGAAGTCCTGGGGGAGACACAGACACACAGGGCGGAATGAAACCAGGCAGCAGTACAGTACAAGGGAAATCCAAAACACGTAGTAGCAAGGCAGAAGGCTGGTCAGAGTTACCGGGATTGAAGAGTAGTCAGGAGTCGTAATGGCAGAAGCAGGTCTGGATCTCCTGAGGCAGAAGAGTATCCAAAAAACAGGCAGGTCCGGGGGTCACAAAACCAGGGTGAGCCAGAAGCGCGAGCAAACAGGTTCCGGGTGTGAGCTTTGCAGACGATCTGACACCGGAGAGCTGAAAGACAGGGCCTTAAATACTGGGAGAGGTAGTGGGTAATGCAGCGCAGCTGGCAGAGTAATTAGAGCAGAGCAGAGCAGGGACAGGTGGAGCTAGTTAGGCTGAGTAGAGAGAGTGGTGAGCAGAGTGGAAGAAAATTAAGGTGGTAACCCGGTGGAGTGAGAGGCCCATGACAGAGGGAGACAAATATTTTAGTTTCTAGGTTAGGGGCCCTTCATTTGGAATAAATCTAACAAATATGAGTTGTTAGAATATATAAAGGGTAACAGTTCCTATGAAGTACATATTATAATTATTATAATAAGCTTCATAATGCCTTATAATACACTTATGTGTTATAGCACTGATTATAAGTGTCTATAATAATTCATAAGTGGTTGTAATGGGGGGTTTGATATTGATACAATATACTGTAGTTTAAATGAATACTGTATGTATTGACTGATCATTGAGAATGAGGTAATACTTTACATTACAGTGTGGTTATTACTGTTAGGCCTAGGGTCAGGGTTAGAGTTACTACATTCAGCAGTAACCTAACCCTAGCCATATCTAGGACTAAAAAGAGAAGACGTTTTACAATCAGAGTTCTTTGTATCTCTTCTTAGTCAGACAGAAACCCCCCACATCTTATAGGTGGACGGGTTATGAACATATCCAATGAATTGTTTTCTGCAACCAGATGAAATGAAACTGCCTTTCAGCAGGAAAAGCTTCTCTAATAATCCTAACCATTGCTGGGTGTCTTCAGAGACTGAGGTATAGAGACACACTGTCAAGTCAAATCATCTGGCTGTGCTTTCATGTCAAAACATTTATTATTTTCTATTCATAAAATTCTATTGTATTATATTCTTTGATAACATATTCTATCCATAGGCTCCACTCTGTATAGTGTTAATGATGACTGTTTGTTCTGTACATTGATTGAATGGTTAGGACTATCTCACTGTATTCACTGTTTAAATCCCAAGAGACCAGGAGACCTAAAGGAAGCCTTCAACACTGTATCCCTTCATCCAGTCATAGTAAACAACCTCTGTCTGTCTGTCTGTACGTCTGTCTGTCTGTAAACACAGCCAACTTTTCTGCGGTGGTTGTTGTTGCTATCAGTGCTGCACAGCTATTTTCAGGTCTCTCCAGAGATGGTCGATCGGGTTCAACTCCAGGATCTGGCTGGACCACTCAAGGACATTCAGAGACTTGTCCCGAAGCCACTCCTGCGTCTTGGCTGTGTGCTTAGGGTTGTTGTCTTGTTGGAAGTTGAACCTTCGCCCCAGTCTGAGATCCTGAGCGCTCTGAAGCAGGTTTTCATCAAGGATCTCTCTGTACTTTGCTCTGTTCATTTTTCCCTCGATCCTGGCTATTCTCCCAGTCCGTGCCTCTGAAAAACATCCCCACAGCCTGATGCTGCCACCACCATGCTTCACCATAGGGATGGTGCCATGTTTTCTACAGACGTGACGCTTGGCATTCAGGCCAAAGAGTTCAATCTTGGTTTCATCAGACCAGAGAATCTTCTTTCTCATGGTCTGAGAGTACTTTAGGATCCTTTTGGCAAACTCCAAGCGGGCTGTCATGTGTCTTTTACTGAGGAGTGGCTTCCGGTCTGGCCACTCTACCATAAAGGCCTAATAGGTGGAGTGCTGCAGAGGTGGTTGTCCTTCTGGAAGTTTCTCCCATCTCCACAGAGGAACTCTGGAGCTCTGTCAGAGTTACCATCGGGTTCTTGGTCACTTCCCTGACCAAGGCCCTTCTCCCCCGATGCTCAGTTTGGCCAGGCGGCCAGCTCTAGGAAGAGTCTTGGTGGTTACAAACTTCCCTGACCAAGGCCCTTCTTGGTGGTTACAAACTTCTTCCATTTAAGAATGATGGAAGCCATTGTGATCTTGGGGACCTTCAATGTTGCAGAAATGTTTTGGGACCCTTCCCCAGATCTCTGCCTCAACACAATCCTGTCTCAGAGCTCTACGGACAATTCCTTCACCCTCATGGCTTGGTTTTTTCTCTGACATGCACTGTCAACTGTGGGACCTTATATAGACAGCTGTGTGCCTTTACAAATCATGTCCAATCAATTGAATTTACCACAGGTGGACTCCAATCAAGTTGTAGAAACACCTCAAGGATGATCAATGGAAACAGGATGGACCTGAGCTCAATTTTGAGTATCATAGCAAAGGGTCTGAATACTTATGTAAATAAGGTATTTCTGTCTTGTATTTTCAATAAGTGTGTAAAAATAAAAACCTGTTTTCGCTTTGTCATTATGTGGTATTGTGGGTAGAGTGATGAGGAAAATGTTTTATTTAATCAATTTTAGAATAAGGCTGTAACGTAATAAAATGTTGAAAAAGTCAAAGGGTGACCTAACAACTGGGTCTGTTTTAATGTCATGCTTGGTTGACCTAGCAACTGGGTCTGTTTTAATGTCATGCTTGGTTGACCTAGCAACTGGGTCTGTTTTAATGTCATGCTCGGTTGACCTAGCAACTGGGTCTGTTTTAATGTCATGCTTGGTTTACCTAGCAACTGGGTCTGTTTTAATGTCATGCTTGGTTGACCTAGCAACTGGGTCTGTTTTAATGTCATGCTCGGTTGACCTAGCAACTGGGTCTGTTTTAATGTCATGCTTGGTTGACCTAGCAACTGGGTCTGTTTTAATGTCATGCTTGGTTGACCTAGCAACTGGGTCTGTTTTAATGTCATGCTTGGTTGACCTAGCAACTGGGTCTGTTTTAATGTCATGCTTGGTTGACCTAGCAACTGGGTCTGTTTTAATGTCATGCTTGGTTGACCTAGCAACTGGGTTTGTTCTAATGTCATGCTTGGTTGACCTAGCAACTGGGTCTGTTTTAATGTCATGCTTGGTTGACCTAGCAACTGGGTCTGTTTTAATGTCATGCTTGGTTGACCTAGCAACTGGGTCTGTTTTAATGTCATGCTTGGTTGACCTAGCAACTGGGTCTGTTTTAATGTCATGCTTAGTTGACCTAGCAACTGGGTCTGTTTTAATGTCATGCTTGGTTGACCTAGCAACTGGGTCTGTTTTAATGTCATGCTTGGTTGACCTAGCAACTGGGTCTGTTTTAATGTCATGCTTGGTTGACCTAGCAACTGGGTCTGTTTTTAATGTCATGCTAGGTTGACCTAGCAACTGGGTCTGTTTTAATGTCATCCTTACTGTAGGTTATTTTTAAGGCGTTTACATACTGTAAACTCAATTTTTCCTTATTAAATTATTCTATAATATGTAGAGTATTTATTACATATTATAATAAGGTATACCACTGTATCATAGCCCAACAATGAGACATACGTGGACTTTTAGGAAACTCTATAAGCATCATTGAAGCTACAAAAATGTCAATGTTCAACCTTAACATGTGCTAACTACGCAACAGACCAGATGAACAGGAATTATATTTACTCTCATGGGTGGCTAAAAATAACTATCTGAAAGCCACACCCCTACTAAACTATGCCTACAGTCTTCTGATCTGACCTGCTGGGTCATATCTCAATAACCAAGCAACAATAACCCAACACCCAGCATCCATAACCCAGCAGTTTTTAAAGAAAACAACCCAACTAAGTGACCCAACGCCTGCAACCCAACATTTGGGTCAACCAAACAACCCAGCATTTTTTAGAGTGTGGGGACAGGTGTAGACACCTTTCAGATCATCCTGATCCCAGCTTTCTTTAATACAGCCCATACAGTAGCTGTGTCCACAGGCAGTAGTCACCGGATGCTTCAGTGGATCCAGACAGACGGAGCAACAGAACAGTTCTAGATTGTCAGCCATTTTAGTGCTTTCACCTGAAGGTTGAGCAACAGGGTGTCAAAGATTACTTTCTGTTTCATGGAACTCTACACCAGAGGACAGGGAGGGGCTTCCTCTTGACTGTGTACTCTGTATCTACAGGTTTTTGGGGGATGGAAGTCAAGCTAAGAAGATGACGTTGCATACAGCTGTGTCCACAGGGAATAGTAACTGGATCCTTTTGGTAGATCCAGACAGCAGAGTGGATATTTTAAAAGGGCCTCTGCAATGTCCATACAACAAACTGCACAGCAGAGTATCAGAGATAACTTTAATTTCTTTGAAAGTCTGAGTGGTGGGGGAGGCCTTTTAGATCTGTTTGGAGACGTTAGTCCTGGATGGATGCACTGAGGTATATAGGGATGGAAGCCATAGTGACGTGTAACCAAATATAAGGTTGTGGTAAAACATTACAACGTTTTAAAGGTTCCATAAATGTACAGTGACCTATTCAGAAGCCACAGTGGTGAATGATGAATATGTCAAATCAAAAGTTTTCTTTCATTTTCAGTCATGTAAAATGATCATAAATTGTAAAGAAACATGTGGATGCAGTGGGGTGCAAATACCTCTGTAGAATTAATTAAGCGAGAAATGGCGGTGGAAACGGTTTTATGCACAAATATTGATATAATAACCATCATATTGAAGTAAACTTGGAGTCACACGATGATATGTGATGTGGTCCTCCCACGACGACTCAGGAAACCATGCAGTTTATTAAGCTACAGATGAAATAAGTTATGCTGAACTTCACACTTTGGTGAAAGTTCACAGTGAAGAGCTTGATGCTCCTTTCCAATAAATATGGAGGGTCTTTTTGTCCATAATAATGTCATCATGTAGGTAGCCTGTCCAGAGTGGGCACGTTCAGCTATACAATGCACAACCAAATCTGACAAAACCATCGGTAGAGTTGAAAATGTGATGGAAACCCATTTAACAGAACGTTTTTAACCGGTACATGGGAATTTAACTGCAAAAATATATTAGTATTTTCTAAAATATATATTTGTATGTGCATTACGTCATCACGTGGTCCTCTGTAGCTCAGCTGGTAGAGCACGGCGCTTGTAACGCCAAGGTAGTGGGTTCGATCCCTGGACCACCCATACACAAAAAAATTATGCACGCATGACTGTAAGTCGCTTTGGATAAAAGCGTCTGCTAAATGGCATATTATATTATATTATCACGCACAGCCATTTATCTTCAACACGTCAATTTGATGGAAACATCTCTGCTGGTAAAATGACCATGTTTTTATGAAGATTTTACAATGTTCACATGAAAATCTGTCAGCCAGTCGAATGGAAACAGATTTTCATGCGAATATTCAAAAATCTGCATAAAAACAATATCCCAATAGAATTGAATGGTAAATTACATATCGAGATGACACAATACATTATTTACCATTCAATTCTATTGGGTACAACATCATCTGAAACACAACCGAAACACACTGCAAATGCATCCAACAAGAGTCCCAAGCTTGATGTAGTCATAGCCTGCTAGGAATATGGGACCAAATACTGAACTTTTGACAAAGTGTAATACACTATAAGTGAATTTGTCCAAATACTTATGACACCTACAAATGGAGGGCCTAGATAAATACAGTATATTTATTTCTAAACAGTAAAACAGACATGAATGAAAATACCCTCAAATAAAATGTGACATTCTGTACTGTCGCCTCATATAAAACATTTAATATCAAACCTAAAATGCTGGAGTATAGAGCCAAATTCATAGTTGAATAAATTCAAAAAACCAAGTTTTTCACAATTCCTGACATTTAATCCTAGTAAAAAGTCCCTGTCTTAGGTCACTTAGGATCACCACTTTATTTTAAGAAGGTGAAATGTCAGAATAATAGTAGAGAATGATTTATTTCAGCTTTTATTTCTTTCATCACATTCCCAGTGGGTCAGAAGTTTACATACACTCAATTAGTATTTGGTAGCATTGCCTTTAAATTGTTTAACTTGGGTCAAACGTTTCGGGTAGCCTTCCACAAGCTTCCCACAATAAGTTGGGTGAATGTTGGCCCATTCCTCCTGACAGAGCTGGTGTAACTGAGTCAGGTTTGTAGGCCTCCTTGCTCGCACACGCTTTTTCAGTTCTGCCAACACATTTTCTATAGGATTGAGGTCAGGGCTTTGTGATGGCCACTCCAATACCTTCACTTTGTTGTCCTTAAGCCATTTTGCCACAACTTTGGAAGTATGCTTGGGGTCATTGTCCATTTGGAAGACCCATTTGCAACCAAGCTTTAACTTCCTGACTGATGTCTTGAGATGTTGCTTCAATATATCCACATAATTGTCCTTCCTCATGATGCCATCTATTTTGTGAAGTGCACCAGTACCTCCTGCAGCAAAGCACCCCCACAGGATGATTGTCACGCTGTCGAACAGAGATGAGGACCAAGGCGCAGCGTTGCAGGCAAACATACTCTTTTATTAGAGACACGATCAAAAACAACAAAACGATGACGTGACAGTCAATGGTCAACATGAACAGACTAGAAACAAGAACCCACAAAAACAGACAGTTTAAATATGGCTCCCAATCAGAGACAACCAGCAAACAGCTGACACTCGTTGACTCTGATTGGGAGTCACTCAGGCCAACATAGAAATAGTGTACATAGATCTACACACCCTGGCTCAACATAACAGTGTCCCCAGAGCCAGGGCGTGACAGTACCCCCTAAAGGCGCGGACTCCGACCGCGCCAACTAAATACCACAGGGGAGGGACCGGGTGGGCACTCCGCCTTGGCGGCGGATCCGGCTCGGGCCTGATCCCCACTCCCTCTCCAACCCCCCAAAGTACCCCTGGTCCGGTCTGGCCCCGCTGGCCGGAGCTGGACTGCACACTGATGGAGCGGATTGCTCTAGCTCCGGCGTAACGCATCTGACCGGTGCCGACCAGGCACCAGTGGAACAGGCACGGGCCGTGCGGACTGACGACACGCACCCTGGCTTGGTGCGTGGAGCAGGAACGGACCGGACCGGCTGACGGCGCGCACCCTGGCTTAGTGCGTGGAGTAGCAACTGGCCGGACCGGGCTGACGATCGCACCCCTGGCTTGGTGCGTGGAGTAGCAACTGGCGGACCGGGCTGACGATACGCACCCCTGGCTTGTGCGTGGAGCAGGAATGGACCGGACCGGGCTGACGATACGCACCCCTGGCTTGGTGCGTGGAGTAGCAACTGGCCGGACCGGCTGACGGCAAGCGCACCACTGACTTGGTGTGGGGGAGCAGGAACGGGCCGAGCCGGGCTGACGAGCGCACCACTGACTTGGTGCGGGGAGCAGGAACGGGCCGAGCCGGGCTGAAGAAGCGCACCACTGATTTGGTGCGGGGAGCAGGAACGGGCCGGGCCGGGCTGACGGGGCTGCGCACCACTGACTTGGTGCGGGAAGCAGGAACGGGCCGTGCCGGGCTGACGAGCGCACCACTGACTTGGTGCGGGGAGCAGGAACAGACCGGACCGTACTGGGGACACACACCACTGGCCCCTACACCGGGATCTGGAACGGGCCGGACCGGACTGGTAACACACCCCAGTACCTCTCGCCGTGCCTCTACACCTTCCATCCCCTCTTCGACCAGTGGCCCCGTAACCTGGCGGCCTCCTCTGCCAACCCGCTGGGCGCTCTGATCGCGGCCTCCTGCTGCCCCGACGTCGTGAGCCCCCTAAAAATTTCTGGGAGTCTCTCTTCCCCGTGGGCCAGGCCTCTATAGTTCTCGCCCAACTCTCGCTCTTCTGCTTCCAATTCCCGCCATTCAGCTCCGCATTCGGCTTGACCCTGTCGAAGCTCTTCCTCCAGTGCTCCCAAGTCCACCCTCTCTGCTCCTCACTAGGCTGCTTGGTCCAGTTCTGGTGGGTTCTTCTGTCACGCTCGTCGAACAGAGATGAGGACCAAGGCGCAGCGTTGCAGGCAAACATACTCTTTATTAGAGACACGACCAAAAACAACAAAACGATGGTCTCTCCCTCCCTCCCCCCTTCTCTCTCTCTCCCCCTTCTCTCTCTCTCTCTCTCTCTCTCTCTCTCTCTCTCTCTCTCTTTCTCTCCCGAGTATCATTTCTTACTCGGCAGGATCCGTCCACGTTATCGGAGGGCTCCTGGCAAGCGGGGAGTCGCCGACCCGCGTTCAATGTGCCGGTCCGCTTTAGCGAGTGCGTCCCGTACGCCCCATGTCTTCTTTTTTTAATTTTCATATTTTTGAAAAAAATAATTTTACATATTTTTTTTTCTGCTTCAAAGTAGATTAAGTGAAGCTTCACCTCCATTCAGGCAGTTATCACACCCCCCACCCGGATTCGACCCCACTGGTCATTTAAATACGTGTTTGGCTACGGGCACGTGGTAAGTTATCGTTCACCTGGTAGTCAGTCTTTTTTTTCATTTTCATATTTATGAAAAAATATAATTTTTTTGGTAGTCATTTAGCAGACACTCTTATGATGCATATTTTCTTCATATTTTTTATTTTTTTATATATATATTTTTTCTAGCTTTATAAAAAACAAACGGATAAAAACCTGGTTTTCTAATATGTACGGGTTCATGAGGGTTGCCTAATCACACATGTGACATTTTGGAAGGATGTGACCTTTTTAACCCTTCGAAACAGCACCTATGACCACAATGTAAGGCACTTCCGGTTGTCACAGGAAGCTGTAATTAAACACATATCCTCATTGGGACAAGCTCTTACAGAATCCTGAGTTTCAGGTCAATCCGTGAAAAACTAAACTTTTTACAGAGGGTTGAATGTAGCGTTTCACTATCTGCTGGTGGATACATCTAAACCATGTTTAGGGTCAATCTTCCCACTTCCGGTTGCTCCAGGAAGCTTAAACTCAACACAGGTAATCCTTATAGTGGCCTGATGGGTTGACAAAGAAGACAGTTTGATATGGCAATATAAACCCACATAGGCATCAAGTTGAAGTTAGGCAGCAGGCAATGTATTTCTATATCCCCTGTGGAGGCTGGCCACTCTCTCCCCCTTTCTCCTAGCCTGCTGCACCTCATATGACATTTTGGAAGGATTTAACCTATTTGAAAAAGTTGAAAGACAACGTGGATCTACTGTGGTGTAGTTCTTCCCAGCATTGCAACCAAATCAGATTTGTATTACATATTGCCTGGAGTGATTTAAAAAGGAAAGAAAGCTCTAATCTTTACCCAAATGGTCTCAAATTATAGGCCTGATCACCCTGGACCAATGCCTGTTGGTAATTTCAGTAGAACCAAGCAACTCAAGTAGCTATTCAACCTCAAAACTACCTGGTTTTGCTATACATTCAAAACAGCAGTATAATGTGAAATTTATTGTGGGCATTTAAAAATGACAGAAAATCTTTTCCAAAATGGTCTCAAATGAGCTGTACTCTCAGGCCCATGGGAGAAAGGGTTTTACTAGGCAGGGAGTGTAGAACAAGATGCATGGAGCTCCAGAGGTCACAAGGTCAATGTGGGCCTGCATGGATGTCAGCAGGGCATGAGGGAGAAGGCCCAAGTGAATAGGTGTGTCTGTGTGAGTGTGTGTGTGAGTGATGTATGTTGTTAAGCTATGGAATTAATTGTACAGCACTGGATTGGTGTTGGCATGGGGTAGAGGGAGTTTACATATACCAGTCATTTCCTTTTAAATCCATGAAGGGAAGTGGACAAGTTCACACTTAGAAAGGAGATAATAGTTCCACACCTCATGTGTCCCGGATAACTACAGGAATGGAACCATATTGAGGTTGGCTGCTTTCTATACGGTTTGATGGGGAGAGAGAGAGAGAGAGAGACAGAGACAGAGACAGAGACAGAGACAGAGAGAGAGAGAGAGAGAGAGAGAGAGAGAGAGAGAGAGAGAGAGAGAGAGAGAGAGAGAGAGAGAGAGAGAGAGAGAGAGAGAGAGGACATCAGGTAAAGTTCTGGAGATGAGGGAATATGTTTGCAGAAAGAAACCCTCCAGTATGGTTAACCCCAGTTAGGCCCAGTATGGTCTATCAATACAAGTGACCATTTAGAATGTGACCCAGTTCAATGGGTCTTAACAGAACTGGGGGATGTCAGCCATGAATTTGTCTAAACACAACTGGAATATAATTTGTTTGTGATTCATTGTTAATGGATTTTCCATTAGGAACACAGGGGGAAAACCTAACACAACAACACACATAACACTCAACCAATAAAAACACAAAGGGGGAGGAAACCACTAAAATCATTACCATATTGTCATTTTCTAACGACAGGGAGAAAACATGTAAAATCTAGAAGACTACTTTAGATCTGGTCAAAAGAAGCCTAGTGCACTACGTAGGGAACAGGGAGAGATTTAGAACAGAGACCGTAACTCCTGTATGGAAATCTTCATTCTAATGACAGTGAGCAAATCTCCACCCTATTCCCTATGTAGTGCACTACTTTAGATCTGGTCAGAAGTAGCCTAGTGCACTACGTAGGGAACAGGGTGTCATTTGGGCCTGAGCCAGTAACAACCCCCTGGGTATTAATTGTCTCTCTATCTTATCTGTCTTCTATATGATGTTCTCCTCTCCTCCTCTCTTCTCTCCTCTATTCACTCTATTCTATCATCCACACCACATGCCAGCTTCAACACAATCCATTTACAAGTTAAAGACACACCTTGGAATAAATAGCAAAGGAAAACTACTACTAGATGGATTTTTTATTTCCCATCACCATGAATCATATTTAATAACTGAACAGTAGCAGACCTAACTTAATCTGTTCCTGACTCTGGATAGTGGATTAAAAAGACCATCAATCTCCAATGATATTAAAGTACAATTCTGAACATTACTGATATACTGAGTGACAAGTCAAGATATGTGCTGGGGTTTTTATTGTTTGGTTAATAGCAACACCTGCTGGACAGGTTTAATGTTGCTTGACTGAGCAGTATGGGAGAATAAAATATGCCAAATTTAGGGCCGGTTTCCCGGACATCTTCATTGAACATGCTTTTTAGTCTAGGACTAGGCTTCATCTGTGTCCGGGAAACCGGCCCATATAGTTCAATTAGCAAGTAAGTAACACTACCTGTTCCATGATACTGAGGAAAATTACATTGAGACAGAGAACCAATTGAGAAAACATTTCAATGGTTCTGAATGACAACCAACATACATTAACAGCATACATCATGATTAATGTAAATGTATAAGATTAAAACGTTGCACTTACAAATAATGAATGCATTGAATTGTAATTCATAACATCTTCTGAAGATCAAATCAATCAAATCATTGTACATAAAAACAGAGCAGAATGAATCATCACATCTGGGGACCATCACCACCAGCATGACTAGTATCTATGTGGACCCTACTACAGTTTAACCAGCTCAGCTATAGACTACACCAGCATGACTAGTATCTATGTGGACCCTACTACAGTTTAACCAGCTCAGCTATAGACTACACCAGCATGACTAGTATCTATGTGGACCCTACTACAGTTTAACCAGCTCAGCTATAGACTACACCAGCATGACTAGTATCTATGTGGACCCTACTACCGTTTAACCAGCTCAGCTATAGACTATACCAGCATGACTAGTATCTATGTGGACCCTACTACAGTTTAACCAGCTCAGCTATAGACTACACCAGCATGACTAGTATCTATGTGGACCCTACTACAGTTTAACCAGCTCAGCTATAGACTACACCAGCATGACTAGTATCTATGTGGACCCTACTACAGTTTAACCAGCTCAGCTATAGACTACACCAGCATGACTAGTATCTATGTGGACCCTACTACAGTTTAACCAGCTCAGCTATAGACTACACCAGCATGACTAGTATCTATGTGGACCCTACTACAGTTTAACCAGCTCAGCTATAGACTACACCAGCATGACTAGTATCTATGTGGGACCCTACTACAGTTTAACCAGCTCAGCTATAGACTACACCAGCATGACTAGTATCTATGTGGACCCTACTACAGTTTAACCAGCTCAGCTATAGACTACACCAGCATGACTAGTATCTATGTGGACCCTACTACAGTTTAACCAGCTCAGCTATAGACTACACCACAGCATGACTAGTATCTATGTGGACCCTACTACAGTTTAACCAGCTCAGCTATAGACTACACCAGCATGACTAGTATCTATGTGGACCCTACTACAGTTTAACCAGCTCAGCTATAGACTACACCAGCATGACAAGTATCTATGTGGACCCTACTACAGTTTAACCAGCTCAGCTATAGACTACACCAGCATGACTAGTATCTATGTGGACCCTACTACAGTTTAACCAGCTCAGCAGTCCCATTGAGATAAAACCCAGGATAGAGGGGGCTGAGTGAATGTGGTCTGGACTCTGTGGAGGAGGGTCATTGTATCAGAGACGCTGTAGAAGGACAGAGTACCTGCCTTGTGATCCAGGTACACTCCTACTCTGGAGGACTGAGGGCCTGATACTTCAGTCTCAACATTATTGTGTCTGAACCAATAACCACCACTATAACACTCTAAACTCCAGGACTTGTCATTCTCTCCAAATCCACCATCTGTCCCTGTTCTGCTGATGTCTTTATATGAGACTGCTGTATCAACACACCCCCCACTCCACTCCACCTCCCAGTAACAGCGTCCAGACAGACCCTCTCTACACAGAACCTGACAGTAGTCGGTGAATCTGTCTGGATGATCAGGATATGGTTGTTCTTGGCCTGTATAGGTCACCTTTCTGTTCCTTTTAGACAGAGAGAGGAGTGTGGCTGCTGTGTTTGGGTCCAGTGTGAGCTGACAGGAATCTGGGAGAAGAGCAGAGCAGAGACCAATGAGGGGAGTTAGAACAATAAGTGAAGTCAGATACTGTATCTACCCTGTCTTTGATTAGAGCACAGCAGAGATCAAATCAGAGAAATATGAGGAGTCAGATAGATACCCAGTCTTTGATTAGATCTACTATTGCTATATATTTCTAGAGGGATTGTTAGGAGTGTCAGTAAAAAGAGACTGTTAGTTACTTCAGAATAAAGAGACTCACATTGTGAAGAACTGTTCTCTGGTCTTGGGCTCTGGAGGCAGTACAACATCCACTATATTCACTACAGACACACAAACACATTCACAGAGAGAGGGAATGTTATCATCACACCATATTCCACATGTATATGACTAGTAGGGAACTTTCAATGGACTAAAGTTGATGTTCTTATTATTTTCAACACACCTGTAGTGGAGATCTTGGTCCATTCTCCTTTAAGGACGTTCTTCTAGTTTCTCTCTCAGTTCAGACACAGTCTTACTCACATCTCCAAAGTACTGAAGAGGACGGACAACGATGCTGGGTAAGTCTGAAGATACACTGGTACTGGAGAGAGACTGATAACTCTGGAGGGAGAGAGAGAGGGAGAGAGAGAGAGAGAGAGAGAGAGAGAGAGAGAGAACAGAACCAAATGATTGAGAGTTTCACATTAAGTTAATTTCATATCACATGTATCAAGGCAGTTGAGTTACCAGGAGGAAATGGATGTGATCCTCTGTGTGTGAGAGCTGCTCCAGCTCAGTGCTTCTCTTCCTCAGCTCAGCTATCTCCTGCTCCAGTTGCTCCAGGAGTCCTTCAGCTTGACTCACTTGAGCCTTCTCTTGGGCTCTGATCAGCTCCTTCACCTCAGAGCGCCTTCTCTCAATGGAGCGGATCAGCTCAGTAAAGATCTTATCACTGTCCTCCACTGCTGCCTGTGCAGAGCGCTGTTAAGAGAGAGAGAGAGAGAGAGAGAGAGAGACTGACTTGTCTTACTTTAATGAGCCATCCTCATTACACTAACACCCCCCTCCTAAAAACACATTGCGTGCCACCACAACCTCCACACAATCACATTATCCAGTACCCAACACCACAGTACAATACACCATCCAGCACCACATTCCAACCGTCCATCCAACCCCTCCTCTCCAGCCGATACAGACAGCCCCCCTGAGCCCCCCATACCTCCTGAAACATCTCCACACTGTTGATCATTTTGTACAACTCAAACTCAACCCTAAAGGCGTCAACAGTAATGGCATTACCCTGGCAACACAGAAAAACATGATGAACAGTCTGTCATTGCAGAAAACGGACACCCCTCCCCAACTCCCAGGTCAACCCGAGCCAACCAGCTATTGGTGTCCAGGGCTCCATGTAATACCCTCCACTGGACGACCCCTGACCTTTCCAGCACTGGGAGCTTATAGAGCCCCTCCACCTATACCCTGCCATGCTCTCAGCCCCCACAACCCCCTGCCACTGATGCCCCTTCACTCCCGCTAAGCTCCTGATGTGTCTAACCTTGACACTGAGGGAGTCAGAACGCTGCCACCCTGACCATAAAATGTTTACTAACTTGCGCTGCAGGTCCACAAGCAGAACGCCTGGAAGCTGCGGAGGTGCACTAATTTGCGTGCACTAATTTAAAATCACTAATTTGCGCTGCAGGTCCGCAAGCCATAGAGAGGATGCCACCAAGTTGTTGATGATCAGCACCGTCCCTCTGTATGCCACTTGGGAGATGAGCCTGCTCCACTTCGTCAGCCTCGACACCACCGCTTGTGACACTCCTTCCCAGTTCTTCCTATCCCAACCCTCCGAGCCCAGATACACCCCAAGCATCTTGGAGCCACTCACAGCCCCACTGCAACCCCCTGGAAGCTGCGGGAGGTGCCCTGTCCCTCCATGCCCCACATAACAGAGCCTCACTCTTGCCCCAGTTTACCTAAGCAGAAGACGCCCCCTCGTACACCCTCAAACTATTCTCCAGGGCCTGTAGGTTCTGCTCATCCCCTAACCAACACAGACGTCATCAGCGTATGCTGACACTGCTATGCCTGTCCCCAACCCTATGCCTGGCTCCCACACTCCCTGTAGCCTCCTGCGTAGCAGGCCCAGAAAGGGCTCAACAACAAGAGTGTATAGGGGCTGCCCTGACAGAGGGCATCCCTGGTGAATGCCCCTCCCTACCCAGACTGGCCTACTGAGCCCTCCCCACACCTTGACCATACATGAAGCCCCAGCGTACAACATTTGAACACAGGCCACAAAATTCTCCCCCACAACCAAAACAACACATTGAACAGATATTCATGGTCCACCCTATCAAAGGCTTTCTCCTGATTATGAACAGATTGTCTGTGATTAGGTGTCCTGATACACAGTTACCCGTCCATCTTATAGTCCACACAGAGCAATGCCACAGGCCTCCAGTTCTTTATGTCGCTCAAATCCCTATTTTGGGCAGGAGAGTCAAAGCCTCCCGTCTACAGCTTAGCGACAGCTCCCCCACCCTGACGCACTCACGCAACACACGTTCTGTCCAATAATTCCCCAGAACTTTTTATAAAAATCCACAGGCAGACCGTCTGAGAGACAGCAGCTGAGAGTTTGTGAAAGGCCAGGGAAAGGTCTATTTGATTTCTCTGTGACAGAGAGAGTTTGGAAAGGTCTGTGAGCAGAACCTGAGAACACCCAGGATAATAATAATAATAATATGCCATTTAGCAGACGCTTTTATCCAAAGCGACTTACAGTCATGTGCATACATTCTTACATATGGGTGGTCCCGGGGATCGAACCCACTACCCTGGCATTACAAGCGCCATGCTCTACCAATTGAGCTACAGAGGACCACAGAGTTCTGCCCTCTATAAATCAGAGTACAACTCCACAGCCTCATCTCCTCACAACAGAAGTTACCCACCCATCAGGTTCCCTCATCTCCCCACAACAGAAGTTACCCACCCATCAGGCTCCCTCATCTCCCCCACAACAGAAGTTACCCACCCATCAGGCTCCCTCATCTCCCCACAACAGAAGTTACCCGCCCATCAGACAAACGTAAAACAAGGGATTTTCTTGGTTTCCCCACTCTGTTTTTCCAACCCTCTGGTGAAACAGAACTGAGCCCTGTACTATAATATAATATAATGTGCCATTTTGCAGACACTTTTATCCAAAGCGACTTACAGTCATGCGTGCATATATATATATATATTTTTTGTTGTGTATGGGTGGTCCCGGGGATCGAACCCACTACCTTGGCGTTACAAGCGCCGTGCTCTACCAGCTGAGCTACAGAGGACCAGGTGCAGACACATTTATGAAAGCAAAGACAAGGTCATTATTTGGGCTCTAACCACTAACAACCTACCCTTACACACCTCTTTTGCTACCCCTGCACTAAGATTTCTGCCATGGCATTTAAATGTTTTTGGTTTACATATTCCCCAGTCTTTGCCGCCCGTCATGTTAAGGAAGTCTAACCGTGAAATCTCCATAAGAGGTGGGAGGGAAATCACCACAATCAGAAACCAGTAGAGAAGCCCATAAAGCCACCATGCCAGAAAAAAACATCAATTTAAGCAGATTCTGAAGACATGCCCTTAAGAACCCATGACCCATTTTTCTCAGCCTATACCACTTCCTGGGTGAGAGGACACCCAAACCCCTCATTCTTCATCACGGTTGTACTGACCTTACAAACCTTCCAGGATCAATCAAATAAGACTCCAGCAGAACCTTCTTTTTCCCCTTTAGTCTCCATCAGGAACCTAGAAAGTTCTCTCACCATATATACTGGGCCCTCAGCCTGACTGGCTGTCAGCTCTGGATCCAATGAGCCGTCTGAAAACGACACCACCTTGTCCTCCGCTCTCCCGTAGACTCACCTTCCCCCCTCTTCCTCCTCCTCCATTGGCACTGTACCATCCTCCTCCTCCCAGTCTCTGCCCCCTGCACTTCCCCATGATCAGTGCCTCTTCCCCAATGACAGGCAATATTTCCTGGGATGAGCCCACCAAGCCTTCGCCCACCGGAGTCTCTGTTACTACAGAAACCTGCCTCAGCTCATGTAGCCCAGCTGCAACCCCCCCCACCACCGCTTTCTCCACGGCTGCGCACCACCACTTGGCCATGCACTACTCTCCTCCTTCCTGGTACCACCACCACTTGGCCATGCACTACTCTCCTCCTTCCTGGTACCACCACCACTTGACCCTGCACTACTCTCCTCCTTCCTGGTACCACCACCACTTGACCCTGCTCTACTCTCCTCCCTCCTGGTACCACCACCACTTGACCCTGCTCTACTCTCCTCCCTCCTGGTACCCCTGCCATTTATTTTGCAATTCTGAGTAATCACTACTTTAGTAAGGATTAGTAAGGGAAAAAAACGTTATTCAGTACTACTGCAGTTGCTTAATAATTCCAATAGATGGCAGCATAAGACCATGAATGACATTTCAGAAGATTAGTTTAGTTCTCTCCCCTGGATACACCACCACTCCCCCTCACGAGGAAAACTCCTGCCTGAGCTTTTTACTGTCCCTTTTCCACACTGCTAACGCAAGAGGAAGGACTGGAAAACACATTACTGTGAAGTAATATAATGATGATTCATGTTTATTATTACCTGTTTTTATGGTCATGTTTTGAAATTATACCTCATTACTATAACGATTATCAATAAGCCTGAACATTAATTCAGTCACCTCTGCTTGACAAAAACATATTTTTCTAGTAAATGAATTGTCAAATTCATCAACCAGCATCGAGCCACTCTGCCTTCTCGAACAAGTAGCCAAATCAACAAGCCCCGACAAAAGCTTGAGCCGCCAGCGACAGCGAGCACTCTGTACTATAACGATTATCAATAAGCCTTTCGCACAAGCCAGGGGTATGTTGAGGTAGATTTGATAACCACGAGGGGTTGCATGACGTAATTGATTGGCGGGCTGGAAGATGCAGTGTTTTGTCTTTTCTATTCCGAGACTGTTTACTCCCAATATCAGATATTAAGAACGTTTTTATATAATGCATGTTTACTAGGGTTGAGGTTAGCGCATCTGACTAGTGATTATTTGGCCGGTGTTCAATACCTGCTAGAGTTAATATTTTGTTGCTCTCCCAAAAGCAACACAGGCCTAATACGAGATATATAGCTAACTGTAAAGTAATGAGTGACCTTTTTAGAAAATCATAGGACATAGTCTTTGGTTGCATGCTATTTTATGCTTGTAGCCTATAACTGATGCTTTGTGGTCTTATGCAGCCATCTATTGGAAATATTTAGCAATTAAAAGTTATTAATTCACGTAAAGACATTGGTGAGGCAGCTGAGAAATAAAGTGTATTTTTCGTATTAATTCTGGAGATCAGTCTCAAACCTGCCCCACCTATGACATGCCAATTGCTGGACTTTCACATAGAGGTTACTAGGTCACACCCAGTTCAAACCACATTTAAAAAATAAAACAAATGTGTTGTTTATCAAGTGTTCTGCCTTGCAATAATACCTATAATAAAATGACTAATAAAGGTTACATAGGTTTTATTTAAAAAATAACAATAAATGCTATTTAGTACTATAATGGTATTTACTAACATAAAAGTATTACTAAAATAGTTTCTAAACGTGTTCTAGGCTACCCTACCCTAGAATTAGGGTTAGGGTTAGAGTGAAGGCTAAAATAGGTTATAAGTAGGGTTAGAGTTTCTGTATAGCACTTTGTGACATCTGCTGATGTAAAAAGGACTTTATAAACACATTTGATTGATTGATTGTTAGGTTTAGGGTATTTAAAGCAAAAAAAAAATAGGTTTATAGCTCTCTTGCTCCTCCCTGTGGCATTCTGTGGGTACTACATACCTCATTCATGACACTTGCTAGGCTCATTATCTGAGGTAGCAACTGTGTCAGATCTATAAATCAATGAGCTACACCTATCCATTTAGTTTACAACTCAGTGAACCTGCGCAGCATTAGCTAAATTCAATGCCAACGAACTTATAGATGTCGACGCAAATCAAATTACCCAGCAGTAATATAGAAACAATCAATTTAATTTAAAAAAAAAAGGTTATTTCTTAATTGAAAATGTATTCTGGCTGTTTAAATCGGCCACATCTTGAAAAAGAGGACAGACATGCGTTTTGTTTAGGTTATACACCTTTTTCTGAAAGAAAATAGATTAACTGCTATGCGCCAACCATACGTAGCACTGTGGGTCACCACAACATGTACCCAGGTGAACAGTGAGTTTGCTCACCTAGTAGTCATAACCTTGTTAATAATAAGTTACCTGAGGTAAAAGCTACAATGTTAATACGGGCTGGTCTCATTACCAACAATAGTGAAGCTGGCATTGTGATGCAGAACAATGGGCTGGGAATATAACTTTCATTAGGCGAGTTGGTGCCACAGAGCTCAATACAACTAATAGGAGCTGGCAGGGGTGAAACATGCCCTATTATTTCTAAACTACGGCAAGCATCTGGGACATATGGTAATATTATGAAACTGGGCTCCATGGCGGATGCAATGAAGTAGTTTTATCAGAAAAAGGCGTTCAAAATTTATTGTGTCCAGCCTAGTCTTAGCCCCCGCTGCCGGCTGGTCGCGCTTGTCTGCACTAGCATTATGCCCCTACATCCCCACACTAGAAACACCCCAAACTATCTGTGCTAGCAAACCCTGCGTCCACCCCCTCCCCCTGTGTAACCTTGACGTTTGTTAAGAAACAAACACTTGTCTACGAAAAGTTACATTTTTAACGGATTCCGCTTTTGGCACCCAGCCGAGAGCATTTTTATTTTATTTATTTTTAAATTTACCAAAACTAACCAACTACTTGCGGTCTGTTCGTAAGTAATAAACGGAGGCTGGACTATAATATAAATCCATTATACTTTGTGACACAAAATGGGAAAAGGGGAAATTATAATAATACAAAAAAAACACCCTTCCAACTAACCCACACTCATTAAATACCCACTACCCCATTCCACTACTTTGACCCTATCTGCTCCTGCACCATGCCAACGGCCTGGGAGGACGGGACACCACCACTCAACACACCCTGTAACTCTTTGAAGTCTAATCTTGTATGCCCAAATACTTATCTGCAGCTGCCACCACAACATATGTTTTCTTTGATTTACGTTCCATTTCATGGGTATAGTTGATAACCATTGCTATGAACTCTAAGAAGCTAACTTTACTAAAAGCATATATCACTCAGTTGGCCTATCCTCTGTGCTGGCACAGATCTACTACTCACAGGGATCCTCTCAGGATCTCTCACCCCTTGACCCATCCTCCTCTACTTCCTTCACTGTCTCAGCATACGACACCTTCTGCACTACTCTGACTCTAGCCACCTCAACCTGCCTCTCTCGCACGGCAACATGGGCATCCCATCAGTTGACACACAAAACTTTATCCACCGAAACTACACAATCCTCTATCCCATGCCCTCCTGCACACTTCCCACATCTTGGATCTCCCTCCTACAAACTGCTGCAACATGACCATAAACGTTGCACCTGAATCAGTGCAGTGGATTCAGCCACAAAAGTTCTAACAGGATAACTGAATATCCTACCATGACTTTGTTGGGTAAAGACTCAAAACTCAAAAGGACTGACAGTGACTCTCTGTTTCACCACGCTCACCACCAGGTCTGTGTTGCACAAACGAAACACAAACAAATATCACTACAGGTTACCTTCACTGATTCAACTGCACCCAACTCCTTTCCCACCCACCCTGAAACTACAAACTGGATCTGCCAAAAGGTATGGATCCACGTTTCCTACAATGTATCTCCTACTGCACCAGATTCTTCTTTATCATGTCCATTGATGCCAGGCTTTGGTTCCGAGCTCTTCACCACACCTTCTACCTCCATTAACTCTCCCTCATTCATTTCCATTTCACCTCCAGAACTCCGGGTCTGGCGAATGGCTCACTCTGTTTGCACTTGAATTATAACATTTGAAATGTCTCTATTCCTATTCATCAATGTTTACTGTTCATTTCTGGTGGTTTATTTCACTTTTGTTTATTATCTATTTCACTTGCTGTGGCAATGTAAACATATGTTTCCCATGCCAATAAAGCCCTTTGAATTCAATTGAATTGAGAGAGAGCGAGAGCTCCATGTTAATGTATAGGGACATGAGTCAGTCATGGTTACTCAAGGTTATGTGATGAGAAAGCCCCCGCCTGCAACTTTAAAATCTGTGTCGGCCCTCAGCCCAATAGGGAATGTCCTCTTGGTGTAACGGTCAAGATGTTGGTTTCTCCCTCAGTAGACCTGGGTTCATATCCCGCCGGTTACATTAAGCAGTCTATTCTCTGAAAGGGGTCCAGACAGCCTGTTCCCAACAGTGGGGTCAGTGGGATTGGATAGGGGCCCTCTCTCTGACTGGAGGAGAGAAGTGAAATGGCGTGTCTCCTCTGGTCAACAATACTCACCTGAGAGACTCCACAGCCTGTTGGAGCTCCTTCAGGTCCTTCTCTCTCTCCTGGAATCTCTGCTGGACTTTCTGCTGACTCATCCCCAGCTGTCTCTGTGGGAGAATCACTCTTCAATGAGCTATCAAGCTTTATTTGTCCAGTAGATCAATAGTATAGTAATGGGACATAGGGCCCATAGAAGATAGGAATAATATGTTGAGGAAGTGTTTGTGTGAAATTATATTATTATATTGTTATGTGAATGATTATAGTTTTAACAGTGCACAAAACAGGGGAGCTGATTGGTGTTTGATAACGAATGATAATGGTGTTTGACTTTAGAAAATGGTGGATACATTTGGAGAATCTAAGTAACATATCTATATAATCAAGGTTTGTGTTCATATTTGTTCTGCCGTAAGATCGATATCATTTGATTTCTCTCATATTCAAACAGCCTTAGTTCCCCTACTGTCTTTAATTCTTTGTTTATCAGACAGTCACCAACAAGTAGTTCTGGTCTTACCTGTTTCTCAGTCCTCTCTGCTGCAGCTGACACTGTATCATGGCCTTTATGTTCATCCATTGTACACTGATAACAGATACACTGCTGATCGGTACGACAGTAAACCTCAGCAGTTTGTCATGATGAGAGCAGATCTTCTCCTGTAGTTGTGTGGTGCTTTGACCAGCTTGTGCTTCTTGAAAGCAGGAGATTCATAGTAAGGTTGGAGGTGAGTCTCACAGTAAGAGGCCAGACACACCAGACAGGACATGAGGGCTTTCTGCTTTCTGGTCCCAGTGCAGAAATCACACGCCACATCTCCAGGTCCAGCATAGCACAGAGCAGGAGGGGGAGCAGCCTGGAGTCCTGTCTTCTTCAGTTTCTCCACCATCTCAGCCAACATGTTATTTTTCCTCAGATTAGGCCTTGGGGTAAAAGTCTCTCTGCACTGAGGACAGCTATAGACCCCTTTCAGAACATCCTGATCCCAGCAGTCCTCAATACAGCTTCTACAGTAACTGTGTCCACAGGCAGTAGTGACCGGCTCCTTCAGTAGATCCAGACAGATCGAACAACAGAACTGGTCCTGGTCCAGCAGAACTCCGTGCTGAGCCATTTGGACGGTTGTTCACTCTCACACAGACAGACGACACAGAGACTCAGATCAGTTTCGTTTCACATAAGTTCGTTTTTGGGAGGGCGTGGACTTTCTGGATCTGCCAGATAGGTGAGGTTAGAGGGAGGGAGGGAGGGAGGGATAGAGAGAGAACTGCGTTCAACATGGAGAGGGAGACAAATATTTTAGTTTCTAGGTTAGGGCCCTTCATTTGGAATAAATCTAACAAATATGAGTTGTTAGAATATATAAAGGGTAACAGTTCCTATGAAGTACATATTATAATTATTTTAATAAGCTTCATAATGCCTTATAATACACTTATGTGTTATAACACTGATTATAAGTGTCTATAATAATTCATAAGTGGTTGTAATGGGGGGGTTTGATATTGATACAATATACTGTAGTTTAAATGAATACTGTATGTATTGACTGATCATTGAGAATGAGGTAATACTTTACATTACAGTGTGGGTATTACTGTTAGGCCTAGGGTCAGGGTTAGAGTTACTACATTCAGCAGTAACCCTAACCCTAGCCATATCTAGGACTTAAAAGAGAGAGACGTTTTATAATCAGAGTTCTTTGTATCTTCTTAGTCAGACAGAAACCCCCCACATATTATAGGTGGACGGGTTATGAACATATCCAATGAATTGTTTTCTGCAACCAGATGAAATTAAACTGCCTTTCAGCAGGAAAAGCTTCTCTAATAATCCTAACCATTGCTGGGTGTCTTCAGAGACTGAGGTATAGAGACACACTGTCAAGTCAAATCATCTGGCTGTGCTTTCATGTCAAAACATTTATTATTTTCTATTCATAAAATTCTATTGTATTATATTCTTTGATAACATATTCTATCCATAGGCTCCACTCTGTATAGTGTTAATGATGACTGTTTGTTCTGTACATTGATTGAATGGTTAGGACTATCTCACTGTATTCACTGTTTAAATCCCAAGAGACCAGGAGACCTAAAGGAAGCCTTCAACACTGTATCCCTTCATCCAGTCACAGTAAACAACCTCTGTCTGTCTGTCTGTACGTCTGTCTGTCTGTAAACACAGCCAACTTTTCTGCGGTGGTTGTTGTTGCTATCAGTGCTGCACAGCTATTTTCAGGTCTCTCCAGAGATGGTCGATCGGGTTCAACTCCAGGATCTGTCTGGACCACTCAAGGACATTCAGAGACTTGTCCAGAAGCCACTCCTGCTGTCTTGGCTGTGTGCTTAGGGTTGTTGTCTTATTGGAAGTTGAACCTTCGCCCCAGTCTGAGATCCTGAGCGCTCTGAAGCAGGTTTTCATCAAGGATCTCTCTGTACTTTGCTCTGTTCATTTTTCCCTCGATCCTGGCTATTCTCCCAGTCCGTGCCTCTGAAAAACATCCCCCACAGCCTGATGCTGCCACCACCATGCTTCACCATAGGGATGGGCCATGTTTTCTACAGACGTGACGCTTGGCATTCAGGCCAAAGAGTTCAATCTTGTTTCATCAGACCAGAGAATCTTTCTTTCTCATGGTCTGAGAGAGTACTTTAGGATCCTTTGGCAAACTCCAAGCGGGCTGTCATGTGTCTTTTACTGAGGAGTGGCTTCTGTCTGGCCACTCTACCATAAAGGCCTAATTGGTGGAGTGCTGCAGAGGTGGTTGTCCTTCTGGAAGTTTCTCCCATCTACACAGAGGAACTCTGGAGCTCTGTCAGAGTTACCATCGGGTTCTTGGTCACTTCCCTGACCAAGGCCCTTCTCCCCGATGCTCAGTTTTGGCCAGGCGGCCAGCTCTAGGGAAGAGTCTTGGTGGTTACAAACTTCTTCCATTTAAGAATGATGGAGGCCATTGTGATCTTGGGGACCTTCAATGTTGCAGAAATGTTTTGGGACCCTTCCCCAGATCTGTGCCTCAACACAATCCTGTCTCAGGGCTCTACAGACAATTCCTTCACCCTCATGGCTTGGTGTTGGCTCTGACATGCACTGTCAACTGTGGGACCTTATATAGACAGCTGTGTGCCTTTACAAATCATGTCCAATCAATTGAATTTACCACAGGTGGACTCCAATCAGTTGTAGAAACATCTCAAGGATGATCAATGGAAACAGGATGCACCTGAGCTCAATTTTGAGTCTCATAGCAAAGGGTCTGAATAATTATGTAAATAAGGTATTTCTGTCTTGTATTTTCAATAAGTGTGTAAAAATAAAAGCTGTTTTCGCTTTGTCATTATGTGGTATTGTGGCGTAGAGTGATGAGGAAAATGTTTTATTTAATCAATTTTAGAATAAGGCTGTAACGTAATAAAATGCTGAAAAGTCAAAGGGTCTGAATACTTTCCGAATGCACTGTATGGCAGCTAGAAATCACAACTGGATGGTCTTCAGAGATAGATGGGAGGGGCTTGGGTAGCTGAAGGCGGGGACTAAAACAAACAAAAGATAACTAATGTAAAATGTAGTGTCTGGGAAATGTAGTGTAGTATGTACATTTATAAGCTGGAAGTGGAAGCCTAAGTATTGTTGTCCATTAGTTTAGGAGGGGTGGTAGGGGTTAGGGGGAAAATAATAAAGAAGGAAAATATATTTAAAATAATATTTACAAACATATATATGGGGGATTGGAAATGATGCAGACAATTACACAGATAGATGCCCCAATATATCTGCAATATTAAAGCTGATCCTATAGCTGTACAGTTTGGTTGCGTGAATAACCCAATATGTTGGGTTGTTAGTATCAACAGAACACGGGTTAATTTAACCATCAGTTGGGTATTTTTACTCTCATGCTAGGTTGACCTAGCAACTGGGTCTGTTTTAATGTCAGGCTTGGTTGACCTAGCAACTGGGTCTGTTTTAATGTCATGCTTGGTTGACCTAGCAACTGGGTCTGTTTAATGTCATGCTTGGTTGCCCTAGCAACTTGGTCTGTTTTAATGTCATGCTTGGTTGCCCTAGCAACTGGGTCTGTTTTAATGTCATGCTTGGTTGACCTAGCAACTGGGTCTGTTTTAATGTCATGCTCGGTTGACCTAGCAACTGGGTCTGTTTTAATGTCATGCTTGGTTGCCCTAGCAACTGGGTCTGTTTTAATGTCATGCTTGGTTGCCTAGCAACTGGGTCTGTTTTAATATCATCCTTACTGTAGGTTATTTTAAGGCGTTTACATACTGTAAACTCAATTTTTCCTTATTAAATTCTTCTATAATATGTAGAGTATTTATTACATATTATAATAAGGTATAACACTGTATCATAGCCCAACAATGAGACATACGTGGACTTTTAGGAAACTCTATAAGCATCATTGAAGCTACAAAAATGTCAATGTTCAACCTTAACATGTGCTAACTACTTAACAGACCAGATGAACAGGAAATATATTTACTCTCATGGGTGGCTAAAAATAACTATCTGAAAGCCACACCCCTACTAAACTATGCCTACAGTCTTCTGATCTGACCTGATGGGTCATATCTCAATAACCAAGCAACAATAACCCAACACCCAGCATCCATAACCCAGCAGTTTTTTAAAGAAAACAACCCAGCTAAGTGACCCAACGCCTGCAACCCAACATTTGGGTCAACCAAACAACCCAGTATTGTTTAGAGTGTGGGACCAGGTGTAGAAACCTTTCAGATCATCCTGATCCCAGCTTTCTTTAATACAGCCCATACAGTAGCTGTGTCCACAGCAGGGGCGGTGTGTTCAATAGGGCGATATGGGCGACGCCACTGCCAAACGGGGAAAAGGAAGGGATTTTTTTTTCTAATCAATTATATCACGGCAACAGTAGTTATCAGTGTTGTAATCTAGACGCCTGATCTGCCACAGTGCCACTAAATGTCCAATCAGGGTAAAGTCGTGCTTCAAATGGCCCCCCACTTTTGGGGCGATTTCAGTCAGGTTGAAAATCGCCCAGAAGTCTGTCATAGACTCCCATGTAAAATCAATTTTTTTCAAATTTCAGAGCTTTCAATACAATCTCTATGGGTGTCTGAGGGCTTGCACTTACGCGCTTGGTCATACGTAACGTAACCATGAATGAACGTAACTAAGAAAAAACCGGGTAGCAGCCTCAATCAATTCACTACTATCAAAATGGCTAGGCTTCAGTCCAACTCGATTGTGTCTTTGAAAGAAGTTCCTTTTTGTCGGCCCGAACAAATGAAGATAAATTGGCAACGAAACAATTAGGACCTCCCAGACCAAATTTAATAATTCAACAGGTTTCTACTAAAGGGGGAAGTCCACACCCGAGGATTTTCCAAAAAATGGTACAAACGAAAAAATAACATTGCCACTCAACTGGATGAGGGATACAGGCTAGCTGTGCCGCCACAACGATGAGGTTAGTGTTGATAATCACAAGTTTACTGGAGAACTGAGACCAAGTAGAGACTTTGGACAGGGTGGATATGGTTATATTGCGATATTGTCAATACAGTATATCGTAAAGTATCACTATGTAACTCGATTTCTTTCACCCCAATCCCTCAAATTAACGGTAAATAACTGAATTGTTTGCCCCACATTTAGCTAAGATGATTAGCTAGCCAGCTAAAATGTTTTATTTAGTTAGCAGTCGCATCTACAATAGTTTACTGTCAATAACATGTTCTCCAAAAATGACGTGGTGTCTCCAATTGTGTTGACATTTTACAATTGCGATGCGCATCCATGAGTATCCACTTTCTAGCTCAGCTGGTAGAGCACGGCGCTTGTAACGCCAAGGTAGTGGGTTCGATCCCCGGGACCACCATACACAAAAATGTATGCACGCATGACTGTAAGTCGCTTTGGATAAAAGCGTCTGCTAAATGGCATAAATTATTATTATTCCAGCCTTGTGTAGGTCTCCAATCTTGTCCCTGACATCCTTGGAGAGCTCTTTGGTCTTGGCCATGGTGGAGAGTTTGGAATCTGATTGATTGATTGCTTCTGTGGACAGGTGTCTTTTATACAGGTAACAAGCTGAGATTAGGAGCACTCCCTGAGATCAGTCAATAAATGATTCTGGTATTGACTTATATGCTGCCCCTGTCTTCATGTTGTTGCTGGACATATCTTTTTAAAAATGTGTGTAGGTCACCTAAATCATCAGAAAAATTGCCCCCCCTGAGAATTTTTTCAGGAGCCGCCACTGGTCCACAGGCATAGTCACCGGATCCTTCAGTGGATCCAGACAGACGGAGCAACAGAACAGTTCTAGATTGTCAGCCATTTTAGTGCTTTCACCTGAAGGTTGAGCAACAGGGTGTCAAAAATGACTTTCTGTTTCATGGAACTCTACACCAGAGGACAGGGAGTGGCTTCCTCTTGACTGTGTACTCTGTATCTACAGGTTTTTTGGGGGATGGAAGTCAAGCTAAGAAGATGACGTTGCATACAGCTGTGTCCACAGGGAATAGTAACTGGATCCTTTGGTAGATCCAGACAGCAGAGTGGATATTTTAAAAGGGCCTCTGCAATGTCCATACAACAAACTGCACAGCAGAGTATCAGAGATAACTTTAATTTCTTTGAAAGTCTGAGTGGTGGGGGAGGCCTTTTAGATCTGTTTGGAGACGTTAGTCCTGGATGGATGCACTGAGGTATATAGGGATGGAAGCCATAGTGACGTGTAACCAAATATAAGGTTGTGGTAAACATTACAACGTTTTAAAGGTTCCATAAATGTACAGTGACCTATTCAGAAGCCACAGTGGTGAATGATGAATATGTCAAATCAAAAGTTTTCTTTCATTTTCAGTCATGTAAAATGATCATAAATTGTAAAGAAACATGTGGATGCAGTGGGGTGCAAATACCTCTGTAGAATTAATTAAGCGAGAAATGGCGGTGGAAACGGCTTTATGCACAAATATTGATATAATAACCATCATATTGAAGTAAACTTGGAGTCACACGATTGATATGTGGTGTGGTCCTCCACTACGACTCGGAAACCATGCAGTTTATTAAGCTACAGATGAAATAAGTTATGATGAACTTCACAGGGTGGTGAAAGTGCACGGTGATGAGCTTGATGCTCCTTTCCAATACATATCGAGGGTCTTTTTGTCCATAATAATGTCATCATGTAGGTAGCCTGTCCAGAGTTCGCTATATAATGCACAACCAAATCTGACAAAACCATCAGTAGAGAGTTGAAAATGTGATGGAAACCCATTTAACAGAACGTTTTTAACGGGTACATGGGAATTTAACTGCAAAAAATATATATTTGTATGTGCATTACGTCATCACGCACAGCCATTTATCTTCAACACGTCAATTTGATGGAAACATCTCTGCTGGTAAAATGACCATGTTTTTATGAAGATTTTACAATGTTCACATGAAAATCTGTCGCCAGTCGAATGGAAACAGATTTTCATGCGAATATTCAAAAATCTGCATAAAAACAAAATCCCAATAGAATTGAATGGTAAATTACATATCGAGTCATTTTGGAGTCACTTGTATTGTAAATAAGAACATAATATGTTTAAGTGACTCCAAAATGACACCATACATGATTTACCATTCAATTCTATTGCGACCAAGCTTTAACTTCCTGACTGATGTCTTGAGATGTTGCTTCAATACATCCACATAATTTTCCTTCCTCATGATGCCAATTATTTTGTGAAGCGCACGAGTCCCTCCTGCAGCAAAGCACCCCCACAGCATGATGCTGCCGCCCTGTGCTTCACGGTTGGGATGGTGTTCTTCGGCTTCGCAAGCGACCCCTTTTTCCTCCAAACATAATGATGGTCATTATGGCCAAACAGTTCTATTTTTGTTTCATCAGACCAGAGGAAATTTCTCCAAAATGTATGATCTTTATCCCCATGTGCAGTTGCAAACCGTAGTCTGGCTTTTTGGAGCAGTGGCTTCTTCCTTGCTGAGCAGCCTTTCAGGTTATGTCGATAAAGGACTCATTTTACTGTGGATATAGATACTTTTGTACCTGTTTCCTCCAGCATCTTCACAAGGTCCTTTGCTGTTGTTCTGGGATTGATTTGCACTTTTCGCACCAAAGTACGTTCATTCTCTCTCTCATCTCCTTCCTGAGCGGTATGACGGCTGCGTGGTCCCATGGTGTTTATACTTGCGTACTATTTGTACAGATGAACGTGGTACATTCAGGCGTTTGGAAATTGCTCCCAAGGATGAACCAGACTTGTGGAGGTCTACAATTGTTTTTCTGAGGTCTTGGCTGATTTCTTTTGATTTTCCCATGATGTCAAGCAAAGAGGCACTGAGTTTGAAGGTAGGCCTTGAAATACATCCACAGGTACACCTCCAATTGACTAAAATGATGTCAATTAGCCTATCAGAAGCTTCTAAAGCCATGACATCATTTTCTGGAATTTTCCAAGCTGTTTAAAGGCACAGTCAACTTAGTGTATGGAAACTTCTGAGCCACTGGAATTGTGATACAGTGAATTATAAGTGAAATAATCTGTCTGTAAACAATTGTTGGAAAAATTACTTGTCTCATGCACAAATTAGATGTCCTAAGCGACTTGCCAAAACTATAGTTTGTTAACAAGAAATTTGTGGAGTGGTTGAAAAACTAGTTTTAATGACTCCTAAGTGTATGTAAACTTCCAACTTCCGACTTCAACTGTAAATAAAGTATATTTATTTCTAAACAGTAAAACAGATAGGTATGAAAATACGCTCAAATAAAAGGTGACATTCTGTACTGTCGCCTCATATAAAACATTTAATATCAATTCTAAAATGCTGGAGTATAGAGCCAAATTCAAAGTTTAATAAATTAAAAAACCAAGGGTGGGTCAAAATTATTCCCATAATGTAGAAGTTTCAGTAGATTAGGAACTGCTTCCTATAAAGCTATGTGGAGTATAATGTAGCTGGACATTGTAAAGTCTGCTTCCTATAAAGCTATGTGGGAGTATAATGTAGCTGGACATTGTAAAGTCTGCTTCCTATAAAGCTATGTGGAGTATAATGTAGCTGGACATTGTAAAGTCTGCTTCCTATAAAGCTATGTGGAGTATAATGTAGCTGGACATTGTAAAGTCTGCTTCCTATAAAGCTATGTGGAGTATAATGTAGCTGGACATTGTAAAGTCTGCTTCCTATAAAGCTATGTGGAGTATAATGTAGCTGGACATTGTAAAGTCTGCTTCCTATAAAGCTATGTGGAGTATAATGTAGCTGGACATTGTCAAGTCTGCTTCCTATAAAGCTATATGTAGTATAATGTAGCTGGACATTGTAAAGTCTGCTTCCTATAAAGCTATTTGTAGTATAATGTAGCTGGACATTGTAAAGTCTGCTTCCTATAAAGCTATGTGGAGTATAATGTAGCTGGACATTGTAAAGTCTGCTTCCTATAAAGCTATGTGGAGTATAATGTAGATGGACATTGTAAAGTCATACATACAATTATATTACTTCTTATTGACATTCAACCTGGGAATGAAAATTTAAGCAATTAATGAACAAACATGTCTAAAACAAATCCTGCAACAAAGGACCAGGTGTGAATGTTCTAGGGGGTCTAAGTCTACCCCTAACCAGTTTGAATACACTGTTTGATTTCACCCCCAGACCCCAAAACACACCCCATTCAAAACAGTTTTAACAGCCCCCCACCCGATGCAACTCAATATTAAGAAGGCATACAGTCAGTGTACAGACCAATGCACTACCCCCAGGATCACAACAAGCCCCTCACACATTTGACCACACACACACAATGTGAATGGGAAATATATTATTATATTTTTATATATTACAATCACAAGAAAGGGTGTTGGTTATTTTAGTTTTCCAAGTAACATTTCTTGGACATGTCCTTACTTTAAAAATAAGCATGTTTGGTCTTGTTTGAATCAGCCCAATTCTCTGGTTATAAATAAAATAACCATGATTGACAGAATGTTTAATTCACATCTCTGGCTATTAATAGATTGTGGAACTATGAAAAATAGGGAATAATGTTCCCAACACACCCACCTCACAGTTCAATCAATCAATCAATTTTATTTTATATAGCCCTTCATACATCAGCTGATATCTCGAAGTGCTGTACAGAAACCCAGCCTAAAACCCCAAACAGCTAGTGATGCAGGTGTAGAAGCACGGTGGCTAGGAAAAACTCCCTAGAAAGGCCAAAACCTAGGAAGAAACCTAGAGAGGAACCAGGCTATGAGGGGTGGCCAGTCCTCTTCTGGCTGTGCCGGGTGGAGATTATAACAGAACCATGCCAAGATGTTCAAAAATGTTCATAAGTGACAAGCATGGTCAAATAATAATCAGGAATAAATCTCAGTTGGCTTTTCATAGCCGATCATTAAGAGTTTAAAAACAGCAGGTCTGGGACAGGTAGGGGTTCCATAACCGCAGGCAGAACAGTTGAAACTGGAATAGCAGCAAGGCCAGGCGGACTGGGGACAGCAAGGAGTCACCACGGCCGGCAGTCCCGACGTATGGTCCCTAGGGCTCAGGTCTCTCAGTTGGCAATTCATATCCGATCATTAAGAGTCGAAAACAGCAGGTCTGGGACAGGTAGGGGTTTCGTAACCGCAGGCAGAACAGTTGAAACTGGAACAGCAGCAAGGCCAGGCGGACTGGGGACAGCAAGGTGTCAGCATGCCCGATAGTCCCGACGTATGGTCCCAGGGCTCAGGTTCTCAGAGAGAAAGAGAGAACGAGAGAATTAGAGAGAGCATACTTGAATTCACACAGGACACTGGATAAGACAGGAGAAGTACTCTAGGTATAACCAACTGACCCCAACCCCCGACACATAAACTACTGCAGCATAAATACTGGAGGCTGAGACAGGAGCGGTCCGGAGACACTGTGGCCCCATCCGAAGAAACCCCGGACAGGGCCAAACAGGAAGGATATAACCCCACCCACTCTGCCAAAGCACAGCCCCCGCACCACTAGAGGGATATCCTCAACCACCAACTTACAATCCTGAGACAAGGCCGAGTATAGCCCACAAAGGTCTCCACCACAGCACAAACCAAGGGGGGCGCCAACCCAGACAGGAAGATCACGTCAGTAACTCAACCCACTCAAGTGACGCACCCCTCCCAGGGACGGCATGAAAGAGCACCAGCAAGCCAGTGACTCAGCCCCTGTAACAGGGTTAGAGGCAGAGAATCCCAGTGGAGAGAGGGGAACCGGCCTGGCAGAGACAGCAAGGGCGGTTCGTTGCTCCAGAGCCTTTCCGTTCACCTTCACACTCCTGGGCCAGACTACACTCAATCATATGACCTACTGAAGAGATAAGTCTTCAGTAAAGACTTGAAGGTTGAGACCGAGTCTGCTTCTCTCACATGGGTAGGCAGACTGTTCCATAAAAATGGAGATCTATAGGAGAAAGCCCTGCCTCCCGCTGTTTGCTTAGAAATTCTAGGGACAATTAGGTGGCCTGCGTCTTGTGACCGTGAGCGTACGTATTGGTATGTACGGCAGGACCAACTCGGAAAGATAGGTAGGAGCAAGCCCATGTAACGCTTTATAGGTTAACAGTAAAACCTTGAAATCAGCCCTTGCCTTAACAGGGAAGCCAGTGTAGGGAAGCTAGCACTGGAGTAATATGATCAAATTTATTGGTTCTAGTCAGGATTCTAGCAGCCGTATTTAGCACTAACTGAAGTTTATTTAGTGCTTTATCCGGGTAGCCGGGAAAGTAGAGCATTGCAGTAGTCTAACCTAGAAGTAACAAATGCATGGATTAATTTTTCTGCATCATTTTTGGACAGAAAATTTCTGATTTTTGCAATGTTACGTAGATGGAAAAAAGCTGTCCTTGAAACAGTCTTGATATGTTCGTCAAAAGAGAGATCAGGGTCAAGAGTAACGCCGAGGTCCTTCACAGTTTTATTTGAGACGACTTTACAACCATCAAGATGAATTGTCAGATTTAACAGAAGATCTCTTTGTTTCTTGGGACCTAGAACAAGCATCACTGTTTTGTCCGAGTTTAAGAGTAGAACGTTTTCAGCCATCCACTTCCTTATGTCTGAAACACAGGCTTCTAGCAAGGACAATTTTGGGGCTTCACCATGTTTCATTGAAATGTACAGCTGTGTGTCATCCGCATAGCAGTGAAAGTTAACATTATGTTTTCGAATAACATCACCAAGAGGTAAAATATATAGTGAAAACAATAGTGGTCCTAAAACGGAACCTTGAGGAACACCGAAATGTACAGTTGATTTGTCAGAGGACAGACCATTCACAGAGACAAACTGATATCTTTCCGACAGGTAAGATCTAAACCAGGCCAGAACTTGTCCGTGTAGACCAATTTGGGTTTCCAGTCTCTCCAAAAGAATGTGGTGATCGATGGTGTCAAAGGCAGCACTAAGGTCTAGTAGCACGAGGACAGATGCAGAGCCTCGGTCTGACGCCATTAAAAGGTCATTTACCACCTTCACAAGTGCAGTCTCAGTGCTATGATGGGGGTCTAAAACCAGACTGAAGCATTTCGTATACATTGTTTGTCTTCAGAAAGGCAAGTGAGTTGCTGCGCAACAGCTTTTTCTAAAATTTTTGAGAGGAATGGAAGATTCGATATAGGCCGATAGTTTTTTATATTTTCCGGGTCAAGGTTAGGCTTTTTCAAGAGAGGCTTTATCACTGCCACTTTTAGTGAGTTTGGTACACATCCGGTGGATAGAGAGCTGTTTATTATGTTCAACATAGGAGGGCCAAGCACAGGAAGCAGCTCCTTCAGCAGTTTAGTAGGAATGGGATCCAGTATGCAGCTTGAAGGTTTTGAGGCCATGATTATTTTCATCATTGTGTCAAGAGATATAGTACTAAAACACTTAAGTGTCTCTCCCGATCCCAGGCCCTCGCAGAGTTGTGCAGATCCAGGACAGCTAAGCCCTGGAGGAATACGCAGATTCAAAGAGGAGTCCGTAATTTGCTTTCTAATGGTCATGATCTTTTCCTCAAAGAAGTTCATGAATTTATTACTGCTGAAGTGAAAGCCATCCTCTCTTGGGGAATGCTGCTTTTTAGTTAGCTTTGCAACAGTATCAAAAGAAATTTTGGATTGTTCTTATTTTCCTCGATTAAGTTGGAAAAGTAGGATGATCGAGCAGCAGTGAGGGCTCTTCGGTACTGCACGGTACTGTCTTTCCAAGCTAGTCGGAAGACTTCCAGTTTGGTGTGGCGCCATTTCCGTTCCAATTTCCTGGTAGCTTGCTTCAAAGCTCGGGTATTTTCTGTATACCAGGGAGCTAGTTTCTTATGACAAATGTTTTTCGTTTTTAGGGGTGCAACTGCATCTAGGGTATTGTGCAAGGTTAAATTGAGTTCCTCAGTTAAGTGGTTAACTGATTTTTGTCCTCTGACGTCCTTGGGTAGGCAGAAGGAGTCTGGAAGGGCATCAAGGAATTTTTGTGTTGTCTGAGAATTTATAGCACGACTTTTGATGCTCCTTGGTTGGGGTCTGAGCAGATTATTTGTTGCGATTGCAAACGTAATAAAATGGTGGTCCGATAGTCCAGGATTATGTGGAAAAACATTAAGATCTACAACATTTATTCCATGGGACAAAACTAGGTCCAGAGTATGACTGTGGCAATGAGTAGGTCCAGAGACATGTTGGACAAAACCCACTGAGTCGATGATGGCTCCGAAAGACTTTTGGAGTGGGTCTGTGGACTTCTCCATGTGAATATTAAAATCACCAAAAATTAGGGAATATGATCTGCTATAACTACAAGGTCTGATAGGAATTCAGGAAACTCAGAGAGGAACGCTGTATATGGCCCAGGAGGCCTGTAAATAGTAGCTATAAAAAGTGATTGAGTAGGCTGCATAGATTTCATGACTAGAAGCTCAAAAGACGAAAACGCCATTTTTTTTTTGTAAATTGAAATTTGCTATCGTAAATATTAGCAACACCTCCGCCTTTGCGGGATGCACGGGGATATGGTCACTAGTGTAACCAGGAGGTGAGGCCTCATTTAACACAGTAAATTCATCAGGCTTAAGCCATGTTTCAGTCAGGCCAATCACATCAAGATTATGATCAGTGATTAGTTCATTGACTATGACTGCCTTTGAAGTGAGGGATCTAACATTAAGTAACCCTATTTTGAGATGTGAGGTATCACGATCTCTTTCAATAATGGCAGGAATGGAGGAAGTCTTTATCCTAATAAGATTGCTAAGGTGAACACCGCCATGTTTAGTTCTGCCCAACCTAGGTCGAGGCACAGACACAGTCTCAATGGGTATGGCTGAGCTGACTACACTGACTGTGCTATTGGCAGACTCCACTAAGCTGGCAGGTTGGCTAACAGCCTGCTGCCTGGCCTGCACCCTATTTCACTGTGGGGCTAGAGGGGTTAGAGCCCCATCTATGTTGGTAGATAAGATGAGAGCACCCCTCCAGCTAGGATGGAGTCCGTCACTCCTCAGCAGGTCAGGCTTGGTCCTGTTTGTGGGTGAGTCCCAGAAAGAGGGCCAATTATCCACAAATTCTATCTTTTGGGAGGGGCAGAAAACAGTTTTCAACCAGCGATTGAGTGCTGAGACTCTGCTGTAGAGCTCGTCACTCCCCCTAACTGGGAGGGGGCCAGAGACAATTACTCGATGCCGACACATCTTTCTAGCTAATTTACACGCTGAAGCTATGTTGCACTTGGTGACCTCTGACTGTTTCATCCTAACATCGTTGGTGCCGACGTGGATAACAATATCTCTATACTCTCTACACTCGCCAGATTTAGTTTTAGCCAGCACCAACTTTAGATTAGCCTTAACGTCGGTAGCCCTGCCCCCTGGTAAACAGTGTATGATCGCTGGGTGATTCGTTTTAAGTCTAATACTGCGGGTAATGGAGTCGCCAATGACTAGGGTTTTCAATTTGTCAGAGCTAATGGTGGGAGGCTTCGGCGTCTCAGACCCCGTAACGGGAGGAGTAGAGACAAGAGAAGACTCAGACTCGCTACATAATGGGGAAAACCGGTTGAAGGTTTCTGTCGGTTGAATGAGCGACACCGGTTGAGCATTCCAACAGCATTTCCCTCCAGAAGCCATGAGAAAGTTGTCCGGCTGCGGGGACTGTGCGGGGGGATTTATACTAACGTTACTATCTGTACTTACTGGTGGCACAGACGCTGTTTCTTCCTTTCCTACACTGAAATTACCCTTGCCTAACGATTGCGTCTGAAGCTGGGCTTGTAGCACAGCTATTTTCGCCGTAAGGCGATCGTTCTCCTGTATATTATGAGTACAGCGACTGCAATTAGAAGACATCATGTTAATGTTGCTACTTAGCTTCGGTTGTTGACGGTGTTGACGAACCATGTCCAGATAAAGCGTCCGGAGTGAAAAAGTTGAATGAGGGAAAAAAGTTACGATGGAAAAACTAAAAATATAAACGGTAATTAAAAACAAAACAAAAAAACATAAAGTTGTCAGCTAGCAAAATAAAGTAAAGTTGGCAGCAAAAACGCACAGCAACAAAAACGCACAGCAACACGTCTGTAGATTCAACACAGACCCTGTGTAGTTCCTACACAGACCCTGAGGCACCATGCAGGTCTGACACCAGAGGAGGCTGGTGGAAGGAGCTATAGGAGGACGGGCTCATTGTAATGGCTGGAATGGAATCAATGGAACGTATCAAACACAAACACATGAAACCACATGTTTGACTGAATTCCATTTATTCCATTCCAGACATCACAATGAGCCTGTCCTGCTATAGCTCCTCCCACCAGACTCCACTGCCTGACAACCATTCTATTGTCTTGAGGACTTTACAACCATTTGGTCTGATCAAAGACCAGGACACCCTTTCAAATAGATACATCCTCTCAGCCTTGATGACTAAACTAATCAAAGACTAAACACACACACACACACACACACACACCAGAGTAATCTGATCATGGTGACTCCACAGTAATAACATTTATAACTCATAAGTCACCAGGTGTGATTTACCTTTTGACAGATGAAACCCTACATCAACTACTAATGACTTATGGGAGGAAGTGAGCATTTCACATATTAAGATATAATACAAGGATACTTCCTTTGTGTGTTGTACTTAGTCAATTGAAAATGTGCTTAAAGTTTTGAAAAAACAGCCTTTTTGATGATCTGTTTTGAGTTTTGTATTAAGAGTTGTGAAATTCTACCACATACTTGTGAAAATAGTACAAAAGGGATTATATAATCTATAATACATGGATACTTCCTTAAATGTACTTATTTTGTGTTATGCAGTTATGTTATTGAAACAGAATACGTCTAATGCTTTCTATACGGTTTGAGGGGAGAGAGAGAGAGAGAGAAGAGAGAGAGAATAGAGAGAGAGAATAGAGAGAGAGAGAGAGAGAGAGAGAGAGAGAGAGAGAGAGAGAGAGAGAGAGAGAGAGAGAGAGAGAGAGAGAGAGAGAGAGAGAGAGAGCAGAGAGACAGAGAGACAGAGAGACAGAGAGACAGAGACAGAGACAGAGCGATAAGAGAGAGAGGACATCAGGTAAAGTTCTGGAGATGAGGGAATATGTGTGCAGAAAGAAACCCTCCAGTATGGTTAACCCCAGTTAGGCTCAGTATGGACTATCAATACAAGTGACCATTTAGAATGTGACCCAGTTCAATGGGTCTTAACAGAACTGGGGGATGTCAGCCATGAAGTTGTCTAAACACAACTGGAATATAATTTGTTTGTGATTCATTGTTAATGGATTTTCCATTAGGAACACAGGGGGAAAACCTAACACAACAACACACATAACACACAACCAATAAAAACAAAGGGGGAGGAAACCACTAAAGTCATTACCATATTGTCATTTTCTAACGACAGGGAGAAAACATGTAAAATCTAGAAGACTACTTTAGATCTGGTCAGAAGTAGCCTAGTGCACTACGTAGGGAACAGGGTGTCATTTGGGCCAGAGTCAGTAACTCCCTTGGGTATGAATTCTCTCTCTATCTTATCTGTCTTCTATATTATGTTCTCCTCTCCTCCTCTCTTCTCTCCTCTATTCACTCTATTCTATCATCCACACCACATGCCAGCTTCAACACAATCCATTTACAAGTTAAAGACACACCTTGGAATAAATAGCAAGGGAAAACTACTACTAGATGTATTTTTTATTTCCCATCACCATGAATCATATTTAATAACTGAACAGTAGCAGACCTAACTTCATCTGTTCCTGACTCTGGGTAGTGGATTAAAAAGACCATCAATCTCAATGATATTATAGTACAATTCTGAACATTACTGATATACTGAGTGACAAGTCAAGATATGTGCTGGGTTTTTATTGTTTGGTTAATAGCACCACCTGCTGGACAGGTTTAATGTTGCTTGACTGAGCAGTATGGGAGAATAAAAGATGCCAAACTTAGGGCCGGTTTCCCGGACATCTCCATTGAACATGCTTTTAGTCTAGGACTAGGCTTCATCTGTGTCCGGGAAACCGGCCCATATAGTTCAATTAGCAAGTAAGTAACACTACCTGTTCCATGATACTGAGGAAAATTACATTGAGACAGAGAACCAATTGAGAAAACATTTCAATGGTTCTGAATGACAACCAACATACATTAACAGCATACATCATGATTAATGTAAATGTATAAGATTAAAACGTTGCACTTACAAATAATATGAATGCATTGAATTGTAATTCATAACATCTTCTGAAGATCAAATCAATCAAATCATTGTACATAAAAACAGAGCAGAATGAATCATCACATCTGGGGACCATCACCATCAGCATGACTAGTATCTATGTGGACCCTACTACAGTTTAACCAGCTCAGCTATAGACTACACCAGCATGACTAGTATCTATGTGGACCCTACTACAGTTTAACCAGCTCAGCTATAGACTACACCAGCATGACTAGTATCTATGTGGACCCTACTACAGTTTAACCAGCTCAGCTATAGACTACACCAGCATGACTAGTATCTATGTGGACCCTACTACAGTTTAACCAGCTCAGCTATAGACTACACCAGCATGACTAGTATCTATGTGGACCCTACTACAGTTTAACCAGCTCAGCTATAGACTACACCAGCATGACTAGTATCTATGTGGACCCTACTACAGTTTAACCAGCTCAGCTATAGACTACACCAGCATGACTAGTATCTATGTGGACCCTACTACAGTTTAACCAGCTCAGCTATAGACTACACCAGCATGACTAGTATCTATGTGGACCCTACTACAGTTTAACCAGCTCAGCTATAGACTACACCAGCATGACTAGTATCTATGTGGACCCTACTACAGTTTAACCAGCTCAGCTATAGACTACACCAGCATGACTAGTATCTATGTGGACCCTACTACAGTTTAACCAGCTCAGCTATAGACTACACCAGCATGACTAGTATCTATGTGGACCCTACTACAGTTTAACCAGCTCAGCTATAGACTACACCAGCATGACTAGTATCTATGTGGACCCTACTACAGTTTAACCAGCTCAGCTATAGACTACACCAGCATGACTAGTATCTATGTGGACCCTACTACAGTTTAACCAGCTCAGCTATAGACTACACCAGCATGACTAGTATCTATGTGGACCCTACTACAGTTTAACCAGCTCAGCTATAGACTACACCAGCATGACTAGTATCTATGTGGACCCTACTACAGTTTAACCAGCTCAGCTATAGACTACACCAGCATGACTAGTATCTATGTGGACCCTACTACAGTTTAACCAGCTCAGCTATAGACTACACCAGCATGACTAGTATCTATGTGGACCCTACTACAGTTTAACCAGCTCAGCTATAGACTACACCAGCATGACTAGTATCTATGTGGACCCTACTACAGTTTAACCAGCTCAGCTATAGACTACACCAGCATGACTAGTATCTATGTGGACCCTACTACAGTTTAACCAGCTCAGCAGTACCATAGACCCTAAACCCAGGATAGAGGGGCTGAGTGAATGTGGTCTGGACTCTGTGGAGGAGGGTCATTGTGTCAGAGACACTGTAGAAGGACAGAGTACCTGCCTTGTGATCCAGGTCCACTCCTACTCTGGAGGACTGAGGGCCTGATACTTTAGTCACAACATTATTGTGTATGAAACAATAACCACCACTATAACACACTAAACTCCAGGACTTGTTATTGTATCCAAATGCACCATCTGTCCCTGTTCTGCTGATGTCTTTATATGAGACTGCTGTATAAACATCCTCCCCACTCCACTCCACCTCCCAGTAACAGCGTCCAGACAGACCCTCTCTACACAGAACCTGGCACCAGTTGGTGAATCTGTCTGGATGAACAGGATATGGTTGGACTTGGTCTGTATAGGTCACCTTTCTGTTCCCTTCAGACAGAGAGAGGTGTGTGCCTGCTGTGTTTGGGTCCAGTGTGAGCTGACAGGAATCTGGGAGAAGAGCAGAGCAGAGACCAATGAGGGGAGTTAGAACAATAAGTGAAGTCAGATACTGTATCTACCCTGTCTTTGATTAGAGCACAGCAGAGATCAAATCAGAGAAATATGAGGAGTCAGATAGATACCCAGTCTTTGATTAGATCTACTATTGCTATATATTTCTAGAGGGATTGTTAGGAGTGTCAGTAAAAAGAGACTGTTAGTTACTTCAGAATAAAGAGACTCACATTGTAAGAACTGTTCTCTGGTCTTGGGCTCTGGAGGCAGTACAACATCCACTATATTCACTACAGACACACAAACACATTCACAGAGAGAGGGAATGTTATCATCATACCATATTCCACATGTATATGACTAGTAGGGAACTTTCAATGGTCTAAAGTTGATGTTCTTATTATTTTCAACACACCTGTAGTGGAGATCTTGGTCCATTCTCCTTTAAGGACGTCTTCTAGTTTCTCTCTCAGTTCAGACACAGTCTTACTCACATCTCCAAAGTACTGAAGAGGACGGACAACGATGCTGGGTAAGTCTGAAGATACAGTGGTACCGGAGAGAGACTGATAACTCTGGGGGAGAGAGAGAGAGAGAGAACAGAACCAAATGATTGAGAGTTTTAATTTAATATCACATGTATCAAGGCAGTTGAGTTACCTGGAGGAAATGGATGTGATCCTCTGTGTGTGAGAGCTGCTCCAGCTCAGTGCTTCTCTTCCTCAGCTCAGCTATCTCCTGCTCCAGTTGCTCCAGGAGTCCTTCAGCTTGACTCACTTGAGCCTTCTCTTGGGCTCTGATCAGCTCCTTCACCTCAGAGCGCCTTCTCTCAATGGAGCGGATCAGCTCGGTAAAGATCTTATCACTGTCCTCCACTGCTGCCTGTGCAGAGCGCTGTTAAGAGAGAGAGAGAGAGAGAGACTGACTTGTCTTACTTTAATGAGCCATCCTCATTACACTAACACCCCCACCCCTAAAAGCACATTGCGTGCCACCACAACCTCCACACAATCACATTATCCAGTACCCAACACCACAGTACAATACACCATCCAGCACCACATTCCAACCGTCCATCCAACCCCTCCTCTCCAGCCGTACAGACAGCCCCCCTGAGCCCCCATACCTCCTGAAACATCTCCACACTGTTGATCATTTTGTACAACTCAAACTCAACCCTAAGGCGTCAACAGTAATGGCATTACCCTGGCAACACAGAAAAAACATGATGAACAGTCTGTCATTGCAGAAAACGGACACCCCTCCCAGTGGCGGCTCCTGAAAAAATTCTCAGGAGGGGCAATTTTTCTGATGATTTAGGTGACATTTTAAAAAAGATATGTCCAGCAACAACATGAAGACAGGGGCAGCATATAAGTCAATACCAGAAGCATTTATTGACTGATCTGGGGAGATGGATTCCAGTTTCTGTGACAGATTATAAATAATCTCTGATGCCTTTGTTATATTAGCTTTTGGTTGAATGTACTGTCGTAGTAAATATATAATGTTATAGCTTGGTCTGACTAAAATCTTGTGCATGACCCATTTTGTGTTGGGCCTTTGTATTCAATACAATGAACAAGAGTCCTATCTTGTCAGCCTTATCAGCAGGTGGCTAAGGATAACACCCACGCCATAGGTCTCTCAGTTCTTCCAACTCACGAGTTCTTGCCCTGAGGACACACACACACACACCCACACACACACACACACACACACACACACACACACACACATCATCACTGATAAACACACACACACATCATCACTGATAACAAACACACACACACACACACACACACTGATAACAAACACACACACACACACACAAATCCTCTTCTCTTAGGCTGAACATCTGAAGACAGAGAACCCGACTCAGAGCCAATGCAACAGTGACACTAGCCTGGAGGTGACCTCGCCCAACTCATCAGGACCAATCAGAAGATCAGTAATACTAGATTCAACCTACTTCATTTTATTGTATAAAATGTCAGCACACAATGTTTAGGGGCTCTTCTGATAAACTCCCCTACGAGTTTGACGAACGGGTCCGTGCACGCGATTCCAGATATCTTTACCTCTGAATAAACTGCCTTATATTATACAATTATCCACCTTGTCCAAAAGTCTCTACTTGGTCTCCGTTCTCCAGTAAACTTGTTTTATCAACAATAGTAAGGTTCAATGACACAGAAAGCAGTTCAATGTCGGGGTACAGAGTCGCTCTCTTACCAGGATCGCGGTCCGCTCTGACCAGGGGTGAAGCCGGCCGGCTCCACCTCTCTGTCCGGGACTCTGTCATCCAGCCAAGTCTCCCAGCTGTATTGGGATTCCGCTGCCAGCAGCGTTTTCATTATTTAGTCCGTTCGTAGCGGGTATGTACACGATCAACAAGATCAGTCCAAAACCGAAGATCAGTCCAAAGCAGAATGTTTGCAGAATGTTTGTAAACTAAGTCTACAAATTAAAAACATAAAATAACGCCACACTGCAGGTCACAACAGAGACGCTGCTAGCCGCCATTGTCTTAGTTACGTTCAACGTTACGTCACGTATGACGAAAGCGCGTAAGTGCAAGCCCACAGACACCCATAGAGAATGTATTGAAAGCTTTGAAATGTGAAACAAATAGATTTTACATGACAGGCTATGAGAGACTTCTGGGCGATTTTCAACCTGACTGAAATCGCCCAAAAAACGGGCGGGGCCATTTGAAGCACGACTTTAGCCTGATTTGACATTTAGTGGCTGGCAGATCAGACGTGAACACTGATAACTGCTGTTGCCGTGATATAATTGCTTAGAAAAAAATCCCTTCCTTTTTCCCGTTTGGCAGTGCGTCGCCCATATCGCCCTATTGAACAAGCCGTCCCTGACCCCTCCCCAACTCCCAGGTCAACCCGAGCCAACCAGCTATTGGTGTCCAGGGCTCCATGTAATACCCTCCACTGGACGACCCCTGACCTTTCCAGCACTGGGAGCTTATAGAGCACCCTCCACCTATACCCTGCCATGCTCTCAGCCCCCACAACCCCCTGCCACTGATGCCCCTTCACTCCCACTAAGCTCAGAGTGTTAAAAGTCAGTAAGTCCTCCAGACTCTCCTGCCAGTCCCCAGTCTCTGCTGTCACTTGCAGTGGTGGAAACGGTGGTGGCCCCTCCTCAGGCTGCTCCAGCCCTCAGTACTGCAGCATAGAAATCAGAGACCCCTGCTGTATTGAGTCTCTCCTGCCGCATGATGAAGAGCTGCTGATCCAGCCCCAAACCACCAGCCCTCCTCAACAGAGCACATGCTGGTTCCCTCCAGCCCACCTCCGTACGGTACAGTAGCCTCTGTGCTGCTGAGTCAGAACGCTGCCACCCTGACCAGAAAAAATTCACTAACTTGCGCTGCAGGTCCACAAGCAGACCACCGGGGCGTTGAGAATGGCCAATTTAAGCCATAGAGAGGATGCCACCAAGTTGTTGATGATCAGCACCATCCCTCTGTATGCCACTTGGGAGATGAGCCACCTCCACTTCGTCAGCCTCGACACCACCGCTTGTGACACTCCTTCCCAGTTCTTCCTATCCCAACCCTCCGAGCCCAGATACACCCCAAGCATCTTGAGCCACTCACAGCCCCACTGCAACCCCCTGGAAGCTGCGGAGGTGCCCTGTCCCTCCATGCCCCACATAACAGAGCCTCACTCTTGCCCCAGTTTCCCCTAAGCAGAAGACGCCCCCTCGTACACCCTCAAACTATTCTCCAGGGCCTGTAGGTTCTGCTCATCCCTAACCAACACAGACGTCATCAGCGTATGCTGCCACTGCTATGCCTGTCCCCAACCCTATGCCTGGCTCCCACACTCCCTGGAGCCTCCTGCGTAGCAGGCCCAGAAAGGGCTCAACAACAAGAGTGTATAGCTGCCCTGACAGAGGGCATCCCTGGTGAATGCCCCTCCCTACCCAGACTGGCCTACTGAGCCCTCCCCACACCTTGACCATACATGAAGCCCCAGCGTACAGCATTTGAACACAGGCCACAAAATTCTCCCCACAACCAAAACAACACATTGAACAGATATTCATGGTCCACCCTATCAAAGGCTTTCTCCTGATTATGAACAGATTGTCTGTGTTTGAGCATCCTGGTACACAGTACGTTTGGTCCTTGTGTACAATAGAGTCCAGGTGGGACTTCAGTCTGTTAGTGAGGACCTTGGTAAAGACCTTATAGTCCAAACAGAGCAATGCCACAGGCCTCCAGTTCTTTATGTCGCTCAAATCCCTATTTTGGGCAGGAGAGTCAAAGCCTCCCGTCTACAGCTTAGCGACAGCTCCCCCACCCCGACGCACTCACGTCCTGTACGTCCTGTAAAATAATTCCCCAGAACTTTTTATAAAAATCCACAGGCAGACCGTCTGAGAGACAGCAGCTGAGAGTTTGTGAAAGGCAGGGAAATGTCTATTTGATTTATCTGTGACAGAGAGAGTTTGGAAAGGTCTGTGAGCAGAACCTGAGAACACCCAGGATAATAATAATAATATGCCATTTAGCAGACGCTTTTATCCAAAGCGACTTACAGTCATGTGCATACATTTTTACATATGGGTGGTCCCGGGATCGAACCCACTACCCTGGAATTACAAGCACCATGCTCTACAGAGGACCACAGAGTTCTGCCCTCTATAAATCAGATTACAACTCCACAGCCGCAGCCTCATCTCCCCACAACAGAAGTTACCCACCCATCAGGCTCCCTCATCTCCCCACAACAGAAGTTACCCACCCATCAGGCTCCCTCATCTCCCCACAACAGAAGTTACCCACCCATCAGGCTCCCTCATCTTCCCACAACAGAAGTTACCCACCCATCAGGTTCCCTCATCTCCCCACAACAGAAGTTACCCACCCATCAGGCTCCCTCATCTCCCCCACAACAGAAGTTACCCACCCATCAGGCTCCCTCATCTCCCCACAACAGAAGTTACCCACCCATCAGGCTCCCTCATCTCCCCACAACAGAAGTTACCCACCCATCAGGTTCCCTCATCTCCCCACAACAGAAGTTACCCACCCATCAGGCTCCCTCATCTCCCCACAACAGAAGTTACCCACCCATCAGGCTCCCTCATCTCCCCACAACAGAAGTTACCCACCCATCAGGCTCCCTCATCTCCCCACAACAGAAGTTACCCACCCATCAGGCTCCCTCATCTCCCCCCACAACAGAAGTTACCCACCCATCAGGCTCCCTCATCTCCCCCACAACAGAAGTTACCCACCCATCAGGCTCCCTCATCTCCTCACAACAGAAGTTACCCACCCATCAGGCTCCCTCATCTCCCCACAACAGAAGTTACCCACCCATCAGGCTCCCTCATCTCCCCCACAACAGAAGTTACCCACCCATCAGACTCCCTCCTCTCCCCCACAACAGAAGTTACCCACCCATCAGGCTCCCTCATCTCCCCACAACAGAAGTTACCCGCCAATCAGGCTCCCTCATCTCCCCACAACAGAAGTTACCCACCCATCAGGCTCCCTCATCTCCCCACAACAGAAGTTACCCACCCATCAGGCTCCCTCATCTCCCCACAACAGAAGTTACCCACCCATCAGGCTCCCTCATCTCCCCACAACAGAAGTTACCCACCCATCAGGCTCCCTCATCCCCCCACAACAGAAGTTACCCACCCATCAGGCTCCCTCATCTCCCCCACAACAGAAGTTACCCGCCCATCAGGCTCCCTCATCTCCCCACAACAGAAGTTACCCACCCATCAGACTCCCTCCTCTCCCCCACAACAGAAGTTACCCACCCATCAGGCTCCCTCATCTCCCCACAACAGAAGTTACCCGCCAATCAGGCTCCCTCATCTCCCCACAACAGAAGTTACCCACCCATCAGGCTCCCTCATCTCCCCACAACAGAAGTTACCCACCCATCAGGCTCCCTCATCTCCCCACAACAGAAGTTACCCACCCATCAGGCTCCCTCATCTCCCCCACAACAGAAGTTACCCACCCATCAGGCTCCCTCATCTCCCCCCACAACAGAAGTTACCCACCCATCAGGCTCCCTCATCTCCTCACAACAGAAGTTACCCACCCATCAGGCTCCCTCATCTCCCCACAACAGAAGTTACCCACCCATCAGGCTCCCTCATCTCCCCCACAACAGAAGTTACCCACCCATCAGACTCCCTCCTCTCCCCCCACAACAGAAGTTACCCACCCATCAGGCTCCCTCATCTCCCCACAACAGAAGTTACCCGCCAATCAGGCTCCCTCATCTCCCCACAACAGAAGTTACCCACCCATCAGGCTCCCTCATCTCCCCACAACAGAAGTTACCCACCCATCAGGCTCCCTCATCTCCCACAACAGAAGTTACCCACCCATCAGGCTCCCTCATCTCCCACAACAGAAGTTACCCACCCATCAGGCTCCCTCATCCCCCCACAACAGAAGTTACCCACCCATCAGGCTCCCTCATCTCCCCACAACAGAAGTTACCCGCCCATCAGGCTCCCCTCATCTCCCCCACAACAGAAGTTACCCACCCATCAGGCTCCCTCATCTCCCCCCACAACAGAAGTTACCCACCCATCAGGCTCCCTCATCTCCCCCACAACAGAAGTTACCCACCCATCAGACTCCCTCCTCTCCCCCACAACATAAGTTACCCACCCATCAGGCTCCCTCATCTCCCCACAACAGAAGTTACCCACCCATCAGGCTCCCTCATCTCCCCCACAACAGAAGTTACCCACCCATCAGGCTCCCTCATCTCCCCCACAACAGAAGTTACCCACCCATCAGGCTCCCTCATCTCCCCCACAATAGAAGTTACCCACCCATCAGGCTCCCTCATCTCCCCACAACAGAAGTTACCCACCCATCAGGCTCCCTCATCTCCCCATAACAGAAGTTACCCACCCATCAGGCTCCCTCATCTCCCCCACAACAGAAGTTACCCACCCATCAGGCTCCCTCAAGTCCCCCACAACAGAAGTTACCCACCCATCAGGCTCCCTCATCTCCCCCACAATAGAAGTTACCCACCCATCAGGCTCCCTCATCTCCCCACAACAGAAGTTACCCACCCATCAGGCTCCCTCATCTCCCCACAACAGAAGTTACCCACCCATCAGGCTCCCTCATCTCCCCACAACAGAAGTTACCCACCCATCAGGCTCCCTCATCTCCCCACAACAGAAGTTACCCACCCATCAGGCTCCCTCATCTCCCCACAACAGAAGTTACTCCCCCTTCTGCTGTCCCCACCTCTCCCAAAAGCCTTGGAAGCTTGAGCAAAAAGTGACATCTTGGAAGAGCTTTACATGGAATTTCCAATAGGACACCTGCCTGGGCCCTGGTGAAACAGAGAGCTGAGCCCTGACTAGGTGCAGACACATTTTGGAAAGCAAAGACAAGGTCATTGATTTTGGCTCTAACCACTAACAACCTACCCTTACACACCTATTTTGCTACCCCTGCACTAAGATTTGTGCCATGGCTCAGCACCTGCGCCCCCTTACACCAGACCCCCAATACACTTCATTAATCACATCACTGTGTGTCTCTTGCTAAAATAATCACGTTTAAATGTTTTGGTTTGACATATTCCCCCAGTCTCTGCCGCCGTTCATGTTAAGGAAGTCTAACCGTGAAATCTCCATAAGAGGTGGGGAGGAAATCACCACAATCAGAAACCAGTAGAGAAGCCCATAAAGCCGCCATGCCAGAAAAAAACATAAATTTAAGCAGATTCTGAAGACATGCCCTTAAGAACCCATGACCCATTTTCTCAGCCTATACCGCTTCCTGGGTGAGAGGACACTAAACCCCTCATTCTTCATCACGTGTTGTACTGACCTTACCAACCTTCCAGGATCAATCAAATAAGACTCCAGCAGAACCTTCTTTTTCCCCTTTAGTCTCCATAAGGAACCTAGAAAGTTCTCTCAGCGTATATACTGGGCCCTCAGCCTGACTGGCTGTCAGCTCTGGATCCAATGAGCCGTCTGAAAACGAGACCGACTTGTCCTCCGCTCCTCTTCCTCCTCCTCCATTGGCACGGTACCCAAAACAATGGCATTTTGAAAGTTCTTAGAGCAGTCATTTATTTAACCAGTTTACTCTTTATCTACTACCATTTGCCTTTTTGTGTTTAACATTTTGTGGTTTGTAATCTAGCGGTTAAGAGCGTTGGGCAGTAACCGAAAGGTGTCTGGTTCGAATCCCCGAGCCGACTAGGTGAAAAAATCTGTCGATGTACCCTTGTACAGATTTAGGCACCTAACCCTAGTCGTTCTGAATAAGAGCGTCTGCTCAATGACTCACATGTAAATGTAAACTAGGCCTCTGTGAAAGCTTGGCAATAACTTATTTAATATACATTATTCCCAGACAGACTCCTCTGAAGACAGGCAGGCAGCACACTCCTGAAAACTAACTGCTCAGCAAAGCAAAGGCTATTTTGAGAGCTACCAGATTTATATATAAAAGTCCTAGCCAGTCCTACCTATCAATCATATTGCTGCTTGTAGCCTATAACTGATGATCCCCACACTAGAAACACCCAAAACTATCTGTGCTAGCAAACCCTGTGTTCCACCCCTCCCCTGTGTAACCTTGAGGTTTGTTAAGAAACAAACATTTGTCTACAAAAAGAGACATGTTTAACGGATTCCGCTTGGCACCCAGCCGAGAGCACACGAAAACCACTTGCAAATTTACCAAAACTAACCAACTACTTGGGGTCTGTTCGGAAGCAATAAACGGAGGCAGATTAGCCACCACAACTCTTATCGAAAGAGGCGACATCTGCACCAACACACCCCTCACAAAAATCCCCCTCACAACAAGACAAACCTTTTTCATTAACCCAACCACCGCCTTGTTCATTCTGGATGCAGAGTGCAGATGTTCCGCTCCAACCTGTTCGCCGACCATGAGCAAAACTTCCTCCACACCTTTCTCCGGAACGCACCCGAAGCGACAGCGTTTCTTCTCCACTCGGTTGAGGCCATCACGCCGCCCTAACAAACTACCCCTACTCCCCCCTCAACTCTAAACGATAAACAGTGGAAACCAATAAACAAACCCTCCACCATCAGAAAATAAATCCAGAAAATACGCAAGAACCAAAAGAAAAAATAATAGTAGCCCTCCTCACGAACCACAAAGTCTCTCACAGAACCAACTTCTTCTTCTATGATATAATGGCGGTCCACAAACCAACGTTAAAGGTGCATGCCGCCACCTACTGTGCTGGAGTGTGTGGTCAATCACGGTTTCCAACATTTCTAAATCCTCCTACCTAACTCAGTACTTCTGAGAAAATAAAGAAGAGCCCTACTAACTTCTAATAGACCCCCACATCCCCAAAATCCCTTCCAACCCCCCAACACCGTCCAACCCCAATGACCCTACACTTCAATCTTTCCCTCTCTTCAACATACTTACAAGAATATAACAACACATGTTCCACCGTTTCATCGACCGTACCCCCAGACTCAAACCATTCCCATGCTTGCCAACCAGATGTAATGACGAGTTCAATGTACAATGTCCTAAGCGCAATTGAGTAAACACCACCTCTTCCTTCCTAATCTGACTTTTGAATCTTGGTCCATCGACCTTTCTGTAAAACTGTCAACTATTCATATAAATGCCGGCCCTTGTGCTCAGAGTACCATCTCTTCTGCCACACATCTATCAAAATGGCTCTGATCTTACATTTGGCCTCACCTCTACCCAGTGGAACATTAATATCAATTATATCTAGTTTCAAAGCTCTTTTAGCTAACTGGTCTACAATTTCATTCCCTTCCACACCCGAATGTGCTGGGACCCAGCAGAATCTCACTACTAAACCCATTCTCTCAATTCTCCATAATAACATTAATACCTCCAATAGCAGGTCACTCCTATTAGATTTACCAGATGATAAACTATTCAATACAGACAGAGAATCTGAGCATACTATAATTCTAACAGGTTGTACGTCCTCCACCCACTGGAGGGCAACTATTATCACCAACAGTTCAACTGAGTATACTGACAGTTCATCTGTTAGTCTTCTACATATCTGCACATCTAATTCAGGAACGTAAACGCCTGCTCCTGTGAGCCCACTATCTGGGTCCTTGGATCCATCTGTGAAAAGTGGTAGAAAAGCATAAAATCTTCTACCAATGTAATTGTCAACCAGTTTCACTATATCACTGACTTCAGACCAATCTTTCCTTTTCTCTACCAAGGTTAGATCAACAACAGGGTCTGGGAGTAACCATGGAGGAACATCCCCTATCACCACAGAAGGGCCAACCTCCAACTCCCTCAAACCACTCTCATCAGCAAGCTTTCCAACTGTCCAACCAAAACCACTGCCTTGTCTACTAGTATATTCCCAACAGTCATCTAGAACAGTAGCAGTGGGATGCTCAACCTCACAGCCTTTCAACCCAATAAGATAATGACCATTTTTTACGCTGTATATCCAAAGGCATCTCTCCTGCCTCCACCAGTAAGGCACATACAGATGTTGATTTAAATGCACCAATACATATCCTTAAAGCTATATACTGGATTCTGTCAAGCTTCTGAAGCCAAGTCTTTACCTCTGTTTCATAAACTGTACACCGGTAATCAATTGTCGTCCTGATCAGAGCTCTATAAATATCTATCAACAATTGGTTATGAATGGGGTGCTGACAGGCAGAGACCCACACAACCAACTACTGCAAAAGTGATGGAATGAGAGAGGCAGAGACATCGTTACAACACTGTACATTGCCATAATATAAAGTTTCTTCTTCTTTGGAGTTTAACGGCGGTTGAAATCCAATATGTTGCATTACCGCCCCCAACTGGACTATAATATAAATCTATTTTACTTTGTGATACAAAATGGGAAAAGGGGAAAGGAACATTTAATTAAAAACCTTCCAACTAACCCTACACTCATTAAATACCCACTACCCCATTCCACTACTTTGACCCTATCTGCTCCTGCACCATGCCAACGGCCTGGGAGGACGGGACACCACCACTCAACACACCCAGTAACTCTTCTGAAGTCTAATCTTGTATGCCCAAATACTTCTCTGCAGCTGCCACCACAATATCTATTTTCTGTGATTTACTTTCCATTTCTACGGTACAGTTGATAACCATTGCTATGAACTCTAAGAAGCTAACTTTACTGAAGCATATATCACTCGTTGGCCTATCCCTCTGTGCTGGCACAGATCTACTACTCACAGGGATCCTCTCAGGATCTCTCACCCTTGACCCATTCTCCTCTACTTCCTTCACTGCCTCAGCATATGACACCTTCTGCACTACTCTGACTCTAGCCACCTCAACCTGCATCTCTCGCACCGGACACTTCCGATCCCCAGCAACATGGGCATCCCAACAGTTGACACACACAACTTTATCCACCGAAACTACACAAACCTCTATCCATTGCCCTCCTGCACACTTCCCACATCTTGGAATCTCCCTCCTACAAACTGCTGCAACATGATCATAAACATTGCACCTGAATCAGTGCAGTGGATTCGGCACAAAGTTCTAACAGGATAACTGATATATCCTACCATGACTTTCTCTGTTAAAGACTCATAACTCAAAAGGACTGACTCCTCTGTTTCACCACGCTCACCACCGGGTCTGTGTTGCACCAAACGGCGGGAATCACAAACACCAGCAGTCTTCAACCTTAATTGCTCCACTTCTACACTTAACGCTACCCCAGAAATCACTCCTTTCAATGGTGCCCTGTTCCAAAGAGCAAAGCAAGAAACAGATCTTGACCCAAGTTGCGTGACACGGAGCGCCCACTCCCTCTGGTCAGAAGAAACACAAACAAATATCCCAAGTCCACTACAGGTTACCTTCACTGATTCAACTGCACCCAACTCCTTTCCCACCCACCCTGAAACCAAAAATTTAACTCCTACTGCACCAGATTCTTCTTTATCATGTCCATTGATGCCAGGCTCTGGTTCTGAGCTCTTCACCACACCTTCTACCTCACTTAACTCTCCCTCATTCATTTCCATTTCACCTCCAGAACTCAGTCTGAGCGAATGGCTCATTCTGTTTTCACTTGAATTATAACATTTGAAAGTCTCTATTCCTTTGAAACTTTTGTGAGTGTAATGTTTACTGTTAACTTCTGGTGGTTTATTTCACTTTTGTTTATTATCTATTTCACTTGCTGTGGCAATGTAAACATGTTTCCCATGCCAATAAAGCCATTTGAATTCAATTGAATTGAGAGAGAGCGAGAGCTCCATGTTAATGTATAGGGGACATGAGTCGGTCATGGTTACTAATGGTTATGTGATGAGGTAGCCCCGCCTTCAACTTCAAAATCAGTGTCGGCCCTCAGCCCAATAGGGAATGTCCTCTTGGTGTAACGGTCAAGATGTTGTTTTCTCCCTCAGTAGACCCGGGTTCATATCCCACGGGTTACATTAAGCAGTATATTCTCTGAAAGGGGTCCAGACAGCCTGTTCCCAACAGTGGAGCCAGTGGGATTGGATAGGGGGCCCCTCTCTCTCTGACTGGGGGAGAGATGTGAAATGGTGTGTCTCCTCTGGCCAACAATACTCACCTTGAGAGACTCCACAGCCTGTTGGAGCTCCTTCAGGTCCTTCTCTCTCTCCTGGAATCTCTGCTGGACTTTCTGCTGACTCATCCCCAGCTGCCTCTGTGGAGAATCACTCTTCAATGAGCTATCAAGCTATATTTGTCCACTAGATCAATAGTATAGTAATGGGACATAGTACCCATAGAAGTTAGGGATTAATATGTTGAGGAAGAGTCTGTGTGAAATTATATTACTATGTTATGTGAATGATTATAGTTTTAACAGTGCACAAAACAGGGGAGCTGATTGGGTGTTTGATAACAAATGATAATGGTGTTTGATAACGAATGATAATGGTGTTTGACTTTAGAAAATGGTGATACATTTGGAGACTCTGGGTTAACATATCTATATAATCAAGGTTTGTGTTCATATTTGTTCTGCCGTGGATCGATTTCATTTGAATGATCTCATATTCAAACAGCCTTAGTTCCTACTGTATCTTTAATTATTTGTTTATCAGACAGTCACCAACAAGTAGTTCTGGTCTTACCTGTTTCTCAGTCCTCTCTGCTGCAGCTGACACTGTATCATGGCCTTTATGTTCATCCATCACACACTGATAACAGATACACTGCTGATCGGTACGACAGTAAACCTCCAGCAGTTTGTCATGATGAGAGCAGATCTTCTCCTGTAGTTGTGCGGTGGCTTTGACCAGCTTGTGCTTCTTCAAAGCAGGAGATTCATAGTGAGATTGGAGGTGAGTCTCACAGTAAGAGGCCAGACACACCAGACAGGACATGAGGGCTTTCTGCTTTCTGGTCCCAGTGCAGAAATCACACGCCACATCTCCAGGTCCAGCATAGCACAGAGCAGGAGGGGGAGCAGCCTGGAGTCCTGTCTTCTTCAGTTTCTCCACCAACTCAGCCAACATGTTATTTTTCCTCAGATTAGGCCTTGGAGTGAAGGTCTCTCTGCACTGAGGACAGCTATAGACCCCTTTCAGAACATCCTGATCCCAGCAGCCCTCAATACAGCTCCTACAGTAACTGTGTCCACAGGCAGTAGTGACCGGCTCCTTCAGTAGATCCAGACAGACAGAACAACAGAACTGGTCCTGGTCCAGCAAAACTCCCTGCTGAGCCATTTGGACAGTTGTTCACTCTCACACAGACAGACGACACAGAGAATCAGATCAGTTTCGTTTCCTCAGAAGAAAGTTTGTGGGAGGGGGAGGGACTTCCTGGTTCTGCCAGAAGGGTGGGGTTAGAGGGAGGGAGGGGTTAGAGGGAGAGAGAGAGAGAGAGAGAGAGAGAGAGAGAGAGAGAGAGAGAGAGAGAGAGAGAGAGAGAGAGAGAGAGAGAGAGCGAGAGAGAGGGAGAGAGAGAGAGAGAAAGAGAGAGAGAGAGAGAGAGAGAGAGAGAGGGAGAGTGAGAGAGAGAGAGAGAGAGAGAACTGTCCACAATGTTAATAGAGACAAAGATTTGTGTTCCTAGGTTAGGGCCCTTAATATGGAATACATTAAATAGAGTGGTTAGAATATATAAAGGGTATCAGTATCTATGAAGTACATATGTATAATGCTTTTAATGAATTGTGTAATGCCTTAAACTTGCGTGCTATGACACCAACTATAACCATCCATAATAACTAATACGTGGTTGTAAAACTGTACAATGTGTTATAGATAATTAGCTACAATGGGGGAGGGGGGACTTGAAATGGATACAATGTACTGTAGCTGAAATGAATACCGTATGTATTGACTGATCATTGAGAATGATGTAACACTTTACATTACAGTGTGTTTATTGGTGTGTAATTATTCCTGTTAGTACAGTGGTGTAAAAGTACTGTGATGCCTCATTCTTACACTGTACTAGCAGCAGTAACCCTAGCCAGTAATAAGGCTACTGTAATGGAAAGTGTTATAGGAAATATAAAGGAAGGATTTATACATGTCATCTATGATATACTCTATGTAATGATATGTCTATGTCTTCTATATGGTGTTCTATACTGTATGTAATGATATGTCTATGTCTTCTATATGGTGTTCTATACTGTATGTAATGATATGTCTATGTCTTCTATATGGTGTTCTATACTGTATGTAATGATATGTCTATGTCTTCTATATGGTGTTCTATACTGTATGTAATGATATGTCTATGTCTTCTATATGGTGTTCTATACTGTATGTACTGATATGTCTATGTCTTCTAGATGGTGTTCTATACTGTATGTAATGATATGTCTATGTCTTCTAGATGGTGTTCTATACTCTATGTAATGATATGTCTATGTCTTCTATATGGTGTTCTATACTGTATGTAATGATATGTCTATGTCTTCTATATGGTGTTCTATACTGTATGTAATGATATGTCTATGTCTTCTAGATGGTGTTCTATACTGTATGTAATGATATGTCTATGTCTTCTATATGGTGTTCTATACTGTATGTAATGATATGTCTATGTCTTCTAGATGGTGTTCTATACTGTATGTAATGATATGTCTATGTCTTCTATATGGTGTTCTATACTGTATGTAATGATATGTCTATGTCTTCTATATGGTGTTCTATACTGTATGTAATGATATGTCTATGTCTTCTATATGGTGTTCTATACTCTATGTAATGATATGTCTATGTCTTCTAGATGGTGTTCTATACTGTATGTAATGATATGTCTATGTCTTCTATACGGTGTTCTATACTGTATGTAATGATATGTCTATGTCTTCTAGATGGTGTTCTATACTGTATGTAATGATATGTCTATGTCTTCTATATGGTGTTCTATACTGTATGTAATGATATGTCTATGTCTTCTAGATGGTGTTCTATACTGTATGTAATGATATGTCTATGTCTTCTATATGGTGTTCTATACTGTATGTAATGATATGTCTATGTCTTCTATATGGTGTTCTATACTGTATGTAATGATATGTCTATGTCTTCTATATGGTGTTCTATACTGTATGTAATGGTATGTCTATGTCTTCTAGATGGTGTTCTATACTGTATGTAATGATATGTCTATGTCTTCTATATGGTGTTCTATACTGTATGTAATGATATGTCTATGTCTTCTATATGGTGTTCTATACTGTATGTAATGATATGTCTATGTCTTCTAGATGGTGTTCTATACTGTATGTAATGATATGTCTATGTCTTCTATATGGTGTTCTATACTGTATGTAATGATATGTCTATGTCTTCTATATGGTGTTCTATACTGTATGTAATGATATGTCTATGTCTTCTATATGGTGTTATATACTGTATGTAATGATATGTCTATGACTTCTATATGGTGTTCTATACTGTATGTAATGATATGTCTATGTCTTCTAGATGGTGTTCTATACTGTATGTAATGATATGTCTATGTCTTCTATGTGGTGTTCTATACTGTATGTAATGATATGTCTATGCCTTCTATATGGTGTTCTATACTGTACTTAATGATATGTCTATGTCTTCTAGATGGTGTTCTTTACTGTATGTAATGATATGTCTATGTCTTCTATATGGTGTTCTATACTGTATGTAATGATATGTCTATGTCTTCTATATGGTGTTCTATACTGTATGTAATGATATGTCTATGTCTTCTATATGGTGTTCTATACTGTATGTAATGATATGTCTATGTCTTCTATATGGTGTTCTATACTGTATGTAATGATATGTCTATGTCTTCTATATGGTGTTCTATACTATATGTAATGATATGTCTATGTCTTCTAGATGGTGTTCTATACTGTATGTAATGATAAGTCTATGTCTTCTATACGGTGTTCTATACTGTATGTAATGATATGTCTATGTCCTCTAGATGGTGTTCTATACTGTATGTAATGATATGTCTATGTCTTCTATATGGTGTTCTATACTGTATGTAATGATATGTCTATGTCTTCTAGATGGTGTTCTATACTGTATGTAATGATATGTCTATGTCTTCTATATGGTGTTCTATACTGTATGTAATGATATGTCTATGTCTTCTAGATGGTGTTCTATACTGTATGTAATGATATGTCTATGTCTTCTATATGGTGTTCTATACTGTATGTAATGGTATGTCTATGTCTTCTAGATGGTGTTCTATACTGTATGTAATGATATGTCTATGTCTTCTATATGGTGTTCTATACTGTATGTAATGATATGTCTATGTCTTCATATGGTGTTCTATACTGTATGTAATGATATGTCTATGTCTTCTATATGGTGTTCTATACTGTATGTAATGATATGTCTATGTCTTCTATATGGTGTTCTATACTGTATGTAATGATATGTCTATGTCTTCTATATGGTGTTCTATACTGTATGTAATGATATGTCTATGACTTCTATATGGTGTTCTATACTGTATGTAATGATATGTCTATGTCTTCTAGATGGTGTTCTATACTGTATGTAATGATATGTCTATGTCCTCTAGATGGTGTTCTATACTGTATGTAATGATATGTCTATGTCTTCTATATGGTGTTCTATACTGTATGTAATGATATGTCTATGTCTTCTAGATGGTGTTCTATACTGTATGTAATGATATGTCTATGTCTTCTATATGGTGTTCTATACTGTATGTAATGATATGTCTATGTCTTCTATATGGTGTTCTATACTGTATGTAATGATATGTCTATGTCTTCTATATGGTGTTCTATACTGTATGTAATGGTATGTCTATGTCTTCTAGATGGTGTTCTATACTGTATGTAATGATATGTCTATGTCTTCTATATGGTGTTCTATACTGTATGTAATGATATGTCTATGTCTTCTATATGGTGTTCTATACTGTATGTAATGATATGTCTATGTCTTCTATATGGTGTTCTATACTGTATGTAATGATATGTCTATGTCTTCTATATGGTGTTCTATACTGTATGTAATGATATGTCTATGTCTTCTATATGGTGTTCTATACTGTATGTAATGATATGTCTATGACTTATATATGGTGTTCTATACTGTATGTAATGATATGTCTATGTCTTCTAGATGGTGTTCTATACTGTATGTAATGATATGTCTATGTCTTCTATGTGGTGTTCTATACTGTATGTAATGATATGTCTATGTCTTCTATATGGTGTTCTATACTGTACTTAATGATATGTCTATGTCTTCTAGATGGTGTTCTATACTGTATGTAATGATATGTCTATGTCTTCTATATGGTGTTCTATACTGTATGTAATGATATGTCTATGTCTTCTATATGGTGTTCTATACTGTATGTAATGATATGTCTATGTCTTCTATATGGTGTTCTATACTGTATGTAATGATATGTCTATGTCTTCTACATGGTGTTCTATACTGTATGTGATGATATGTCTATGTCTTCTATATGGTGTTCTATACTGTATGTAATGATATGTCTATGTCTTCTATATGGTGTTCTATACTGTATGTAATGATATGTCTATGTCTTCTATATGGTGTTCTATACTGTATGTAATGATATGTCTATGTCTTCTATATGGTGTTCTATACTGTATGTAATGATATGTCTATGTCTTCTACATGGTGTTCTATACTGTATGTGATGATATGTCTATGTCTTCTAGATGGTGTTCTATACTGTATGTAATGATATGTCTATGTCTTCTATATGGTGTTGTATACTCTATGTAATGATATGTCTATGTCTTCTAGATGGTGTTCTATACTGTATGTAATGATATGTCTATGTCTTCTATATGGTGTTCTATACTGTATGTAATGATATGTCTATGTCTTCTATATGGTGTTCTATACTCTATGTAATGATATGTCTATGTCTTCTATATGGTGTTCTATACTCTATGTAATGATATGTCTATGTCTTCTATATGGTGTTCTATACTGTATGTAATGATATTTCTATGTCTTCTATATGGTGTTCTATACTCTATGTAATGATATGTCTATGTCTTCTAGATGGTGTTCTATACTGTATGTAATGATATGTCTATGTCTTCTAGATGGTGTTCTATACTGTATGTAATGATATGTCTATGTCTTCTAGATGGTGTTCTATACTGTATGTAATGATATGTCTATGTCTTCCAGATGGTGTTCTATACTGTATGTAATGATATGTCTATGTCTTCTAGATGGTGTTCTATACTGTATGTAATGATATGTCTATGTCTTCTATATGGTGTTCTATACTGTATGTAATGATATGTCTATGTCTTATAAATGGTGTTCTATACTGTATGTAATGATATGTCTATGTCTTCTATGTGGTGTTCTATACTGTATGTAATGATATGTCTATGTCTTCTATATGGTGTTCTATACTGTACTTAATGATATGTCTATATCTTCTAGATGGTGTTCTATACTGTATGTATGTTCTATACGGTTTGATGGGAGAGAGAGAGAGAGAGAGAGAGAGAGAGAGAGAGAGGCAGAGAGAGAGAGAGAGAGAGAGGCAGAGAGAGAGAGAGAGAGAGAGAGAGAGAGAGAGAGAGAGAGAGAGAGGGCAGAGAGAGAGAGGACATCAGGTAAAGTTCTGGAGATGAGGGAATATGTGTGCAGAAAGAAACCCTCCAGTATGGTTAACCCCAGTTAGGCCCAGTATGGACTATCAATACAAGTGACCATTTAGAATGTGACCCAGTTCAATGGGTCTTAACAGAACTGGGGGATGTCAGCCATGAAGTTGTCTAAACACAACTGGAATATAATTTGTTTGTGATTCATTGTTAATGGACTTTCCATTAGGAACACAGGGGGAAAACCTAACACAACAACACACATAACACACAACCAATAAAAACAAAGGGGGAGGAAACCACTAAAGTCATTACCATATTGTCATTTTCTAACGACAGGGAGAAAACATGTAAAATCTAGAAGACTACTTTAGATCTGGTCAGAAGAAGCCTAGTGCACTACGTAGGGAACAGGGAGAGATTTGGGACAGAGACAGTAACTCCTGTATGGAAATCTTCATTCTAATGACAGTAAGCAAATCTCCACCCTATTCCCTATGTAGTGCACTACTTTAGATCTGATCAGAAGTAGCCTAGTGCACTACGTAGGGAACAGGGTGTCATTTGGGCCAGAGTCAGTAACTCCCCTGGGTATGAATTGTCTCTCTATCTTATCTGTCTATGCTTGGTTGACCTAGCAACTGGGTCTGTTTTAATGTCCAGACAGCATGTACCCAACAGTGAGGTCAGTGGGATTGGAGAGAGTCCCCTCCCCTCTCTCTGTCTCCTCCCGAGTATCATTTCTTACTCGGCAGGATCCGTCCACGTTTTCGGAGGGCTCCTGGCAAGCGGGGAGTCGCCGACCCGCGTTCAATGTGCCGGTCCGCTTAGCGAAAGGGTCCCCGCACGCCCCCATGTCTTCTTTTTTTCATTTTCATATTTTTTTTCTGCTTCAAAGTAGATTAAGTGAAGCTTCACCTCCATTCAGGCAGTTATCACACCCCCCACCCGGATTCGACTCCCACTGGTCATTTAAAGACGTGTTTGGCTACGGGCACGTGGTAAGTTATGCGTTCACCTGGTAGTCGTCTTTTTTTTCTTTTTCATATTTATGAAAAAAAATATATATATATATATTTTTTGGTAGTCATTTAGCAGACACTCTTATCCAGAGCGACTTACAGTTAGTGATGCATATTTTCTTCATATTTTTTATTTTTTTATATATTTTTTCTAGCTTTATAAAAAGCAAACGGATAAAAACCTGGTTTTCTAATATGTACGGGTTCATGAGGGTTGCCTAATCACACATGTGACATTTTGGAAGGATGTGACCTTTTTAACCCTTCGAAACAGCACCTATGACCACAATGTAAGGCACTTCCGGTTGTCACAGGAAGCTGTAATTAAACACATATCCTCATTGGGACAAGCTCTTACATAATCCTGAGTTTCAGGTCAATCCGTGAAAAACTAAACTTTTTACAGAGGGTTGAATGTAGCGTTTTCACTATCTGCTGGTGGATACATCTAAACCATGTTTAGGGTCAATCTTCCCACTTCCGGTTGCTCCAGGAAGCTTAAACTCAACACAGGTAATCCTTATAGTGGCCTGATGGGTTGACAAAGAAGACAGTTTGATATGGCAATATAAACCCACATAGGCATCAAGTTGAAGTTAGGGCAGCAGGCAATGTATTTCTATATCCCCTGTGGAGGCTGGCCACTCTCTCCCCCTTTCTCCTAGCCTGCTGCACCTCATATGACATTTTGGAAGGATTTAACCTATTTGAAAAAAAGTTGAAAGGCAACGTGGATCTACTGTGGTGTAGTTCTTCCCAGCATTGCAACCAAATCAGATTTGTATTACATATTGCCTGGAGTGATTTAAAAAGGAAAGAAAGCTCTAATCTTTACCCAAATGGTCTCAAATTATAGGCCTGATCACCCTGGACCAATGCCTGTTGGTAATTTCAGTAGAACCAAGCAACTCAAGTAGCTATTCAACCTCAAAACTACCTGGTTTTGCTATACATTCAAAACAGCAGTATAATGTGAAATTTTTTTATGGGCATTTAAAAATGACAGAAAATCTTTTCCAAAATGGTCTCAAATGAGCTGTACTCTCAGGCCCATGGGAGAAAGGGTTTTACTAGGCAGGGAGTGTAGAACAAGATGCATGGAGCTCCAGAGGTCACAAGGTCAATGTGGGCCTGCATGGATGTCAGCAGGGCATGAGGGAGAAGGCCCAAGTGAATAGGTGTGTCTGTGTGAGTGTGTGTGTGAGTGATGTATGTTGTTAAGCTATGGAATTAATTGTACAGCATTGGATTGGTGTTGGCATGGGGTAGAGGGAGTTTACATATACCAGTCATTTCCTTTTAAATCCATGAAGGGAAGTGGACAAGTTCACACTTAGAAAGGAGATAATAGTTCCACACCTCATGTGTCCTGATAACTACAGGAATGGAACCATATTGAGGTTGGCTGCTTTCTATACGGTTTGATGGGGAGAGAGAGAGAGAGAGAGAGAGAGAGGCAGAGAGAGAGAGAGAGAGAGGCAGAGAGAGAGAGAGAGAGAGAGAGAGAGAGAGAGAGAGAGAGAGAGAGAGAGAGAGGCAGAGAGAGAGAGGACATCAGGTAAAGTTCTGGAGATGAGGGAATATGTGTGCAGAAAGAAACCCTCCAGTATGGTTAACCCCAGTTAGGCCCAGTATGGACTATCAATACAAGTGACCATTTAGAATGTGACCCAGTTCAATGGGTCTTAACAGAACTGGGGGATGTCAGCCATGAAGTTGTCTAAACACAACTGGAATATAATTTGTTTGTGATTCATTGTTAATGGACTTTCCATTAGGAACACAGGGGGAAAACCTAACACAACAACACACATAACACACAACCAATAAAAACAAAGGGGGAGGAAACCACTAAAGTCATTACCATATTGTCATTTTCTAACGACAGGGAGAAAACATGTAAAATCTAGAAGACTACTTTAGATCTGGTCAGAAGAAGCCTAGTGCACTACGTAGGGAACAGGGAGAGATTTGGGACAGAGACAGTAACTCCTGTATGGAAATCTTCATTCTAATGACAGTGAGCAAATCTCCACCCTATTCCCTATGTAGTGCACTACTTTAGATCTGATCAGAAGTAGCCTAGTGCACTACGTAGGGAACAGGGTGTCATTTGGGCCAGAGTCAGTAACTCCCCTGGGTATGAATTGTCTCTCTATCTTATCTGTCTATGCTTGGTTGACCTAGCAACTGGGTCTGTTTTAATGTCCAGACAGCATGTACCCAACAGTGAGGTCAGTGGGATTGGAGAGAGTCCCCTCTCCCTCTCTCTGTCTCCTCCCGAGTATCATTTCTTACTCGGCAGGATCCGTCCACGTTTTCGGAGGGCTCCTGGCAAGCGGGGGAGTCGCCGACCCGCGTTCAATGTGCCGGTCCGCTTAGCGAGTGCGTCCCCGCACGCCCCCATGTCTTCTTTTTTTCATTTTCATATTTTTGAAAAAATAATTTTTCATATTTTTTTTCTGCTTCAAAGTAGATTAAGTGAAGCTTCACCTCCATTCAGGCAGTTATCACACCCCCCACCCGGATTCGACCCCACTGGTCATTTAAAGACGTGTTTGGCTACGGGCACGTGGTAAGTTATGCGTTCACCTGGTAGTCGTCTTTTTTTCATTTTCATATTTATGAAAAAAATATATATATTTTTTTTGGTAGTCATTTAGCAGACACTCTTATCCAGAGCGACTTACAGTTAGTGATGCATATTTTCTTCATATTTTTTATTTTTTTATATATTTTTTCTAGCTTTATAAAAAAGCAAACGGATAAAAACCTGGTTTTCTAATATGTACGGGTTCATGAGGGTTGCCTAATCACACATGTGACATTTTGGAAGGATGTGACCTTTTTAACCCTTCAAACAGCACCTATGACCACAATGTAAGGCACTTCCGGTTGTCACAGGAAGCTGTATTTAAACACATATCCTCATTGGGACAAGCTCTTACATAATCCTGAGTTTCAGGTCAATCCGTGAAAAACTAAACTTTTTACAGAGGGTTGAATGTAGCGTTTTCACTATCTGCTGGTGGATACATCTAAACCATGTTTAGGGTCAATCTTCCCACTTCCGGTTGCTCCAGGAAGCTTAAACTCAACACAGGTAATCCTTATAGTGGCCTGATGGGTTGACAAAGAAGACAGTTTGATATGGCAATATAAACCCACATAGGCATCAAGTTGAAGTTAGGGCAGCAGGCAATGTATTTCTATATCCCCTGTGGAGGCTGGCCACTCTCTCCCCCTTTCTCCTAGCCTGCTGCACCTCATATGACATTTTGGAAGGATTTAACCTATTTGAAAAAAGTTGAAAGGCAACGTGGATCTACTGTGGTGTAGTTCTTCCCATCATTGCAACCAAATCAGATTTGTATTACATATTGCCTGGAGTGATTTAAAAGGAAAGAAAGCTCTAATCTTTACCCAAATGGTCTCAAATTATAGGCCTGATCACCCTGGACCAATGCCTGTTGGTAATTTCAGTAGAACCAAGCAACTCAAGTAGCTATTCAACCTCAAAACTACCTGGTTTTGCTATACATTCAAAACAGCAGTATAATGTGAAATTTTTTTATGGGCATTTAAAAATGACAGAAAATCTTTTCCAAAATGGTCTCAAATGAGCTGTACTCTCAGGCCCATGGGAGAAAGGGGTTTTACTAGGCAGGGAGTGTAGAACAAGATGCATGGAGCTCCAGAGGTCACAAGGTCAATGTGGGCCTGCATGGATGTCAGCAGGGCATGAGGGAGAAGGCCCAAGTGAATAGGTGTGTCTGTGTGAGTGTGTGTGTGAGTGATGTATGTTGTTAAGCTATGGAATTAATTGTACAGCATTGGATTGGTGTTGGCATGGGGTAGAGGGAGTTTACATATACCAGTCATTTCCTTTTAAATCCATGAAGGGAAGTGGACAAGTTCACACTTAGAAAGGAGATAATAGTTCCACACCTCATGTGTCCTGATAACTACAGGAATGGAACCATATTGAGGTTGGCTGCTTTCTATACGGTTTGATGGGAGAGAGAGAGAGAGAGAGAGAGAGAGAGAGAGAGGCAGAGAGAGAGAGAGAGAGAGAGAGAGGCAGAGAGAGAGAGAGAGAGAGAGAGAGAGAGAGAGAGAGAGAGAGAGAGAGAGGCAGAGAGAGAGAGGACATCAGGTAAAGTTCTGGAGATGAGGGAATATGTGTGCAGAAAGAAACCCTCCAGTATGGTTAACCCCAGTTAGGCCCAGTATGGACTATCAATACAAGTGACCATTTAGAATGTGACCCAGTTCAATGGGTCTTAACAGAACTGGGGGATGTCAGCCATGAAGTTGTCTAAACACAACTGGAATATAATTTGTTTGTGATTCATTGTTAATGGACTTTCCATTAGGAACACAGGGGGAAAACCTAACACAACAACACACACAACACACAACCAATAAAAACAAAGGGGGAGGAAACCACTAAAGTCATTACCATATTGTCATTTTCTAACGACAGGGAGAAAACATGTAAAATCTAGAAGACTACTTTAGATCTGGTCAGAAGAAGCCTAGTGCACTACGTAGGGAACAGGGAGAGATTTGGGACAGAGACAGTAACTCCTGTATGGAAATCTTCATTCTAATGACAGTGAGCAAATCTCCACCCTATTCCCTATGTAGTGCACTACTTTAGATCTGATCAGAAGTAGCCTAGTGCACTACGTAGGGAACAGGGTGTCATTTGGGCCAGAGTCAGTAACTCCCCTGGGTATGAATTGTCTCTCTATCTTATCTGTCTATGCTTGGTTGACCTAGCAACTGGGTCTGTTTTAATGTCCAGACAGCATGTACCCAACAGTGAGGTCAGTGGGATTGGAGAGAGTCCTCTCCCCTCTCTCTGTCTCCTCCCCGAGTATCATTTCTTACTCGGCAGGATCCGTCCACGTTTTCGGAGGGCTCCTGGCAAGCGGGGAGTCGCCGACCCGCGTTCAATGTGCCGGTCCGCTTAGCGAAAGTGCGCCCGCACGCCCCATGTCTTCTTTTTTTTCATTTTCATATTTTTGAAAAAATAATTTTTCATATTTTTTTTCTGCTTCAAAGTAGATTAAGTGAAGCTTCACCTCCATTCAGGCAGTTATCACACCCCCCACCCGGATTCGACCCCACTGGTCATTTAAAGACGTGTTTGGCTACGGGCACGTGGTAAGTTATGCATTCACCTGGTAGTCGTCTTTTTTTCATTTTCATATTTATGAAAAAAATATATATATATTTTTTTGGTAGTCATTTAGCAGACACTCTTATCCAGAGCGACTTACAGTTAGTGATGCATATTTTCTTCATATTTTTTATTTTTTTATATATTTTTTCTAGCTTTATAAAAAAGCAAACGGATAAAAACCTGGTTTTCTAATATGTACGGGTTCATGAGGGTTGCCTAATCACACATGTGACATTTTGGAAGGATGTGACCTTTTTAACCCTTCGAAACAGCACCTATGACCACAATGTAAGGCACTTCCGGTTGTCACAGGAAGCTGTAATTAAACACATATCCTCATTGGGACAAGCTCTTACATAATCCTGAGTTTCAGGTCAATCCGTGAAAAACTAAACTTTTTACAGAGGGTTGAATGTAGCGTTTTCACTATCTGCTGGTGGATACATCTAAACCATGTTTAGGGTCAATCTTCCCACTTCCGGTTGCTCCAGGAAGCTTAAACTCAACACAGGTAATCCTTATAGTGGCCTGATGGGTTGACAAAGAAGACAGTTTGATATGGCAATATAAACCCACATAGGCATCAAGTTGAAGTTAGGGCAGCAGGCAATGTATTTCTATATCCCCTGTGGAGGCTGGCCACTCTCTCCCCCCCCTTTCTCCTAGCCTGCTGCACCTCATATGACATTTTGGAAGGATTTAACCTATTTGAAAAAAGTTGAAAGGCAACGTGGATCTACTGTGGTGTAGTTCTTCCCAGCATTGCAACCAAATCAGATTTGTATTACATATTGCCTGGAGTGATTTAAAAGGAAAGAAAGCTCTAATCCTTACCCAAATGGTCTCAAATTATAGGCCTGATCACCCTGGACCAATGCCTGTTGGTAATTTCAGTAGAACCAAGCAACTCAAGTAGCTATTCAACCTCAAAACTACCTGGTTTTGCTATACATTCAAAACAGCAGTATAATGTGAAATTTTTTGTGGGCATTTAAAAATGACAGAAAATCTTTTCCAAAATGGTCTCAAATGAGCTGTACTCTCAGGCCCATGGGAGAAAGGGTTTTACTAGGCAGGGAGTGTAGAACAAGATGCATGGAGCTCCAGAGGTCACAAGGTCAATGTGGGCCTGCATGGATGTCAGCAGGGCATGAGGGAGAAGGCCCAAGTGAATAGGTGTGTCTGTGTGAGTGTGTGTGTGAGTGATGTATGTTGTTAAGCTATGGAATTAATTGTACAGCATTGGATTGGTGTTGGCATGGGGTAGAGGGAGTTTACATATACCAGTCATTTCCTTTTAAATCCATGAAGGGAAGTGGACAAGTTCACACTTAGAAAGGAGATAATAGTTCCAATTGAGAAAACATATCAATGGTTCTGAATGCCAACCAATACACATCAGAAACATACATCATGATTAATGTGATAGAACCTGCTCTTACCATGAGAAACAGATTCCCCAATCTTCTCCTCCTCTTCTTCATCTTTAATGTTGACATTCAGCTCCAATGTAGGGAATGTCCTCTTGGTGTAACGGTCAAGCTGTTGCTTTCTCCCCGCGGTAGACCTGGTTCATATCCCGTCGGTTACATTAAGCAGTCTATTCTCTGAAAATAGTCCAGACAGCATGTACCCAACAGTGAGGTCAGTGGGATTGGAGAGAGTCCCCTCTCCCTCTCTCTGTCAGCTGGGTAAACACCTCCCGAGTATCATTTCTTACTCGGCAGGATCCGTCCCACGTTCGGAGGGCTCCTGGCAAGCGGGGAGTCGCCGACCCGCGTTCAATGTGCCGGTCCGCTTAGCGAAAGTGCGTCCCGTACGCCCCCATGTCTTCTTTTTTTCATTTTCATATTTTTGAAAAAATAATTTTTCATATTTTCTTTTCTGCTTCAAAGTAGATTAAGTGAAGCTTCACCTCCATTCAGGCAGTTATCACACCCCCACCCGGATTCGACCCACTGGTCATTTAAAGACGTGTTTGGCTACGGGCACGTGGTAAGTTATGCGTTCACCTGGTAGTCGTCTTTTTTTCATTTTCATATTTATGAAAAAAATATATATATTTTTTTTTTGGTAGTCATTTAGCAGACACTCTTATCCAGAGCGACTTACAGTTAGTGATGCATATTTTCTTCATATTTATTTATTTTTTTATATATTTTTTTTCTAGCTTTATAAAAAAACAAATGGATAAAAACCTGGTTTTCTAATATGTACGGGTTCATGAGGGTTGCCTAATCACACATGTGACATTTTGGAAGGATGTGACCTTTTTAACCCTTCGAAAACAGCACCTATGACCACAATGTAAGGCACTTCCGGTTGTCACAGGAAGCTGTAATTAAACACATATCCTCATTGGGACAAGCTCTTACAGAATCCTGAGTTTCAGGTCAATCCGTGAAAAACTAAACTTTTTACAGAGGGTTGAATGTAGCGTTTCCACTATCTGCTGGTGGATACATCTAAACCATGTTTAGGGTCAATCTTCCCACTTCCGGTTGCTCCAGGAAGCTTAAACTCAACACAGGTAATCCTTATAGTGGCCTGATGGGTTGACAAAGAAGACAGTTTGATATGGCAATATAAACCCACATAGGCATCAAGTTGAAGTTAGGACAGCAGGCAATGTATTTCTATATCCCCTGTGGAGGCTGGCCACTCTCTCCCCCCTTTCTCCTAGCCTGCTGCACCTCATATGACATTTTGGAAGGATTTAACCTATTTGAAAAAAGTTGAAAGGCAACGTGGATCTACTGTGGTGTAGTTCTTCCCAGCATTGCAACCAAATCAGATTTGTATTACATATTGCCTGGAGTGATTTAAAAAGGAAAGAAAGCTCTAATCCTTACCCAAATGCTCTCAAATTATAGGCCTGATCACCCTGGACCAATGCCTGTTGGTAATTTCAGTAGAACCAAGCAACTCAAGTAGCTATTCAACCTCAAAACTACCTGGTTTTGCTATACATTCAAAACAGCAGTATAATGTGAAATTTTTTTGTGGGCATTTAAAAATGACAGAAAATCTTTTCCAAAATGGTCTCAAATGAGCTGTACTCTCAGGCCCATGGGAGAAAGGGTTTTACTAGGCAGGAGTGTAGAACAAGATGCATGGAGCTCCAGAGGTCACAAGGTCAATGTGGGCCTGCATGGATGTCAGCAGGGCATGAGGGAGAAGGCCCAAGTGAATAGGTGTGTCTGTGTGAGTGTGTGTGTGAGTGATGTATGTTGTTAAGCTATGGAATTAATTGTACAGCATTGGATTGGTGTTGGCATGGGGTAGAGGGAGTTTACATATACCAGTCATTTCCTTTTAAATCCATGAAGGGAAGTGGACAAGTTCACACTTAGAAAGGAGATAATAGTTCCACACCTCATGTGTCCTGATAACTACAGGAATGGAACCATATTGAGGTTGGCTGCTTTCTATACGGTTTGATGGGAGAGAGAGAGAGAGAGAGACAGAGACAGAGACAGAGACAGAGAGAGAGAGAGAGAGAGAGAGAGAGAGAGAGAGAGAGAGAGAGAGAGAGAGAGAGAGAGGACATCAGGTAAAGTTCTGGAGATGAGGGAATATGTGTGCAGAAAGAAACCCTCCAGTATGGTTAACCCCAGTTAGGCCCAGTATGGACTATCAATACAAGTGACCATTTAGAATGTGACCCAGTTCAATGGGTCTTAACAGAACTGGGGGATGTCAGCCATGAAGTTGTCTAAACACAACTGGAATATAATTTGTTTGTGATTCATTGTTAATGGATTTTCCATTAGGAACACAGGGGGAAAACCTAACACAACAACACACATAACACACAACCAATAAAAACAAAGGGGGGAGGAAACCACTAAAGTCATTACCATATTGTCATTTTCTAACGACAGGAGAAAACATGTAAAATCTAGAAGACTACTTTAGATCTGGTCAGAAGAAGCCTAGTGCACTACGTAGGGAACAGGGAGAGATTTGGGACAGAGACAGTAACTCCTGTATGGAAATCTTCATTCTAATGACAGTGAGCAAATCTCCACCCTATTCCCTATGTAGTGCACTACTTTAGATCTATCAGAAGTAGCCTAGTGCACTACGTAGGAACAGGGTGTCATTTGGGCCAGAGTCAGTAACTCCCCTGGGTATGAATTCTCTCTCTATCTTAGAACATGCTTTTAGTCTAGGACTAGGCTTAATCTGTGTCGGGAAACCGGCCCATATAGTTTAAGTAGAAAGTAAGTTATTCCAGCTTGTAGTGGGCTGACTAGTCCTTGGGAATTGTCCTTTTGTTCCTGGACCATTTTCCATGCAGCTCCAGGTGACAGAGAACACATCAATTGGGTCGAGCCTACAAGCTGTTCAATGATACTGAGGAAAATTACATAGAGACAGAGAACCAATTGAGAAAACATATCAATGGTTCTGAATGCCAACCAATACACATCAGAAACATACATCATGATTAATGTGATAGAACCTGCTCTTACCATGAGAAACAGATTCCCCAATCTTCTCCTCCTCTTCTTCATCTTTAATGTTGACATTCAGCTCCAATGTAGGGAATGTCCTCTTGGTGTAACGGTCAAGCTGTTGCTTTCTCCCGCGGTAGACCTGGTTCATATCCCGTCGGTTACATTAAGCAGTCTATTCTCTGAAAATAGTCCAGACAGCATGTACCCAACAGTGAGGTCAGTGGGATTGGAGAGAGTCCCCTCTCCCTCTCTCTGTCAGCTGGGTAAACACCTCCCGAGTATCATTTCTTACTCGGCAGGATCAGTCCACGTTTTCGGAGGGCTCCTGGCAAGCGGGGAGTCGCCGACCCGCGTTCAATGTGCCGGTCCGCTTAGCGAAGTGCGTCCCCGCACGCCCCCATGTCTTCTTTTTTTCATTTTCATATTTTTGAAAAAATAATTTTTCATATTTTTTTTCTGCTTCAAAGTAGATTAAGTGAAGCTTCACCTCCATTCAGGCAGTTATCACACCACCCCACCCGGATTCGACCCCACTGGTCATTTAAAGACGTGTTTGGCTACGGGCACGTGGTAAGTTATGCGTTCACCTGGTTTTTTTCATTTTCATATTTATGAAAAAAATATATATATATTTTTTTTGGTAGTCATTTAGCAGACACTCTTATCCAGAGCGACTTACAGTTAGTGATGCATATTTTCTTCATATTTTTTATTTTTTTTATATATTTTTTTCTAGCTTTATAAAAAAACAAACGGATAAAAACCTGGTTTTCTAATATGTACGGGTTCATGAGGGTTGCCTAATCACACATGTGACATTTTGGAAGGATGTGACCTTTTTAACCCTTCGAAACAGCACCTATGACCACAATGTAAGGCACTTCCGGTTGTCACAGGAAGCTGTAATTAAACACATATCCTCATTGGGACAAGCTCTTACAGAATCCTGAGTTTCAGGTCAATCCGTGAAAAACTAAACTTTTTACAGAGGGTTGAATGTAGCGTTTTCACTATCTGCTGGTGGATACATCTAAACCATGTTTAGGGTCAATCTTCCCACTTCCGGTTGCTCCAGGAAGCTTAAACTCAACACAGGTAATCCTTATAGTGGCCTGATGGGTTGACAAAGAAGACAGTTTGATATGGCAATATAAACCCACATAGGCATCAAGTTGAAGTTAGGGCAGCAGGCAATGTATTTCCTATATCCCCTGTGGAGGCTGGCCACTCTCTCCCCCTTTCTCCTAGCCTGCTGCACCTCATATGACATTTTGGAAGGATTTAACCTATTTGAAAAAAGTTGAAAGGCAACGTGGATCTACTGTGGTGTAGTTCTTCCCAGCATTGCAACCAAATCAGATTTGTATTACATATTGCCTGGAGTGATTTAAAAAGGAAAGAAAGCTCTAATCTTTACCCAAATAGTCTCAAATTATAGGCCTGATCACCCTGGACCAATGCCTGTTGGTAATTTCAGTAGAACCAAGCAACTCAAGTAGCTATTCAACCTCAAAACTACCTGGTTTTGCTATACATTCAAAACAGCAGTATAATGTGAAATTTTTTGTGGGCATTTAAAAATGACAGAAAATCTTTTCCAAAATGGTCTCAAATGAGCTGTACTCTCAGGCCCATGGGAGAAAGGGTTTTACTAGGCAGGGAGTGTAGAACAAGATGCATGGAGCTCCAGAGGTCACAAGGTCAATGTGGGCCTGCATGGATGTCAGCAGGGCATGAGGGAGAAGGCCCAAGTGAATAGGTGTGTCTGTGTGAGTGTGTGTGTGAGTGATGTATGTTGTTAAGCTATGGAATTAATTGTACAGCATTGGATTGGTGTTGGCATGGGGTAGAGGGAGTTTACATATACCAGTCATTTCCTTTTAAATCCATGAAGGGGAAGTGGACAAGTTCACACTTAGAAAGGAGATAATAGTTCCACACCCCATGTGTCCTGATAACTACAGGAATGGAACCATATTGAGGTTGGCTGCTTTCTATACGGTTTGATGGAGAGAGAGAGAGAGAGAGAGACAGAGACAGAGAGAGAGACAGAGACAGAGACAGAGACAGAGACAGAGACAGAGACAGAGACAGAGAGAGAGAGAGAGCAAGAGACAGAGAGACAGAGAGACAGAGAGACAGAGAGACAGAGAGACAGAGAGACAGAGAGAGACAGAGAGACAGAGAGAGACAGAGAGACAGAGAGAGACAGAGAGAGACAGAGACAGAGAGAGAGAGAGAGAGAGAGAGAGAGAGAGAGAGAGAGAGAGAGAGAGAGAGACAGAGAGAGAGAGAGAGAGAGAGAGAGAGAGAGAGAGGGACATCAGGTAAAGTTCTGGAGATGAGGGAATATGTGTGCAGAAAGAAACCCTCCAGTATGGTTAACTCGAGTTAGGCCCAGTATGGACTATCAATACAAGTGACCATTTAGAATGTGACCCAGTTCAATGGGTCTTAACAGAACTGGGGGATGTCAGCCATGAAGTTGTCTAAACACAACTGGAATATAATTTGTTTGTGATTCATTGTTAATGGATTTTCCATTAGGAACACAGGGGGAAAACCTAACACAACAACACACATAACACACAACCAATAAAAACAAAGGGGGAGGAAACCACTAAAGTCATTACCATATTGTCATTTTCTAACGACAGGGAGAAAACATGTAAAATCTAGAAGACTACTTTAGATCTGGTCAGAAGAAGCCTAGTGCACTACGTAGGGAACAGGGAGAGATTTGGGACAGAGACAGTAACTCCTGTATGGAAATCTTCATTCTAATGACAGTGAGCAAATATCCACCTATTCCCTATGTAGTGCACTACTTTAGATCTGGTCAGAAGTAGTCTAGTGCACTACGTAGGGAACAGGGTGTCATTTGGGCCAGAGTCAGTAACTCCCCTGGGTATGAATTCTCTCTCTATCTTATCTGTCTTCTATATTATGTTCTCCTCTCCTCCTCTCTTCTCTCCTCTATTCACTCTATTCTATCATCCACACCACATGCCAGCTTCAACACAATCCATTTTACAAGTTAAAGACACACCTTGGAATAAATAGCAAAGGAAAACTACTACTAGATGGATTTTTTATTTCCCATCACCATGAATCATATTTAATAACTGAACAGTAGCAGACCTAACTTCATCTGTTCCTGACTCTGGATAGTGGATTAAAAAGACCATCAATCTCCAATGATATTAAAGTACAATTCTGAACATTACTGATATACTGAGTGACAAGTCAAGATATCTGCTGGGTTTTTATTGTTTGGTTAATAGCACCACCTGCTGGACAGGTTTAATGTTGCTTGACTGAGCAGTATGGGAGAATAAAAGATGCCAAACTTAGGGCCGGTTTCCCGGACATCTCCATTGAACATGCTTTTTAGTCTAGGACTAGGCTTCATCTGTGTCCGGGAAACCGCCCATATAGTTCAATTAGCAAGTAAGTAACACTACCTGTTCCATGATACTGAGGAAAATGACATTGAGACAGAGAACCAATTGAGAAAACATTTCAATGGTTCTGAATGACAACCAACATACATTAACAGCATACATCATGATTAATGTAAACGTATAAGATTAAAAACGTTGCACTTACAAATAATATGAAAGCATTGAATTGTAATTCATAACATCTTCTGAAGATCAAATCAATCAAATCATTGTACATAAAAACAGAGCAGAATGAATCATCACATCTGGGGACCATCACCACCAGCATGACTAGTATCTATGTGGACCCTACTACAGTTTAACCAGCTCAGCTATAGACTACACCAGCATGACTAGTATCTATGTGGACCCTACTACAGTTTAACCAGCTCAGCTATAGACTACACCAGCATGACTAGTATCTATGTGGACCCTACTACAGTTTAACCAGCTCAGCTATAGACTACACCAGCATGACTAGTATCTATGTGGACCCTACTACAGTTTAACCAGCTCAGCTATAGACTACACCAGCATGACTAGTATCTATGTGGACCCTACTACAGTTTAACCAGCTCAGCTATAGACTACACCAGCATGACTAGTATCTATGTGGACCCCTACTACAGTTTAACCAGCTCAGCTATAGACTACACCAGCATGACTAGTATCTATGTGGACCCTACTACAGTTTAACCAGCTCAGCTATAGACTACACCAGCATGACTAGTATCTATGTGGACCCTACTACAGTTTAACCAGCTCAGCAGTCCCATTGAGAGAAACCCCAGGATAGAGGGGCTGAGTGAATGTGGTCTGGACTCTGTGGAGGAGGGTCATTGTGTCAGAGACACTGTAGAAGGACAGAGTACCTGCCTTGTGATCCAGGTCCACTCCTACTCTGGAGGACTGAGGGCCTGATACTTTAGTCCCAACATTATTGTGTCTGAACCAATAACCACCACTATAACACTCTAAACTCCAGGACTTGTTATTGTATCCAAATCCACCATCTGTCCCTGTTCTGCTGATGTCTTTATATGAGACTGCTGTATCAACACCCCCCCCACTCCACTCCACCTCCCAGTAACAGCGTCCAGACAGACCCTCTCTACACAGAACCATACTGTAGTTGGTGAATCTGTCTGGATGATCAGGATATGGTTGGACTTGGCCTGTATAGGTCACCTTTCTGTTCCCTTCAGACAGAGAGAGGAGTGTGCCTGCTGTGTTTGGGTCCAGTGTGAGCTGACAGGAATCTGGGAGAAGAGCAGAGCAGAGACCAATGAGGGGAGTTAGAACAATAAGTGAAGTCAGATACTGTATCTACCCTGTCTTTGATTAGAGCACAGCAGAGATCAAATCAGAGAAATATGAGGAGTCAGATAGATACCCAGTCTTTGATTAGATCTACTATTGCTATATATTTCTAGAGGGATTGTTAGGAGTGTCAGTAAAAGAGACTGTTAGTTACTTCAGAATAAAGAGACTCACATTGTAAGAACTGTTCTCTGGTCTTGGGCTCTGGAGGCAGTACAACATCCACTATATTCACTACAGACACATAAACACATTCACAGAGAGAGGGAATGTTATCATCACACCATATTCCACATGTATATGACTAGTAGGGAACTTTCAATGGTCTAAAGTTGATGTTCTTATCATTTTCAACACACCTGTAGTGGAGATCTTGGTCCATTCTCCTTTAAGGACGTCTTCTAGTTTCTCTCTCAGTTCAGACACAGTCTTACTCACATCTCCAAAGTACTGAAGAGGACGGACAACGATGCTGGGTAAGTCTGAAGATACACTGGTACCGGAGAGAGACTGATAACTCTGGAGAGAGAGAGAGAGAACAGAACCAAATGATTGAGAGTTTTAATTTCATATCACATGTATCAAGGCAGTTGAGTTACCTGGAGGAAATGGATGTGATCCTCTGTGTGTGAGAGCTGCTCCAGCTCAGTGCTTCTCTTCCTCAGCTCAGCTATCTCCTGCTCCAGTTGCTCCAGGAGTCCTTCAGCTTGACTCACTTGAGCCTTCTCTTGGGCTCTGATCAGCTCCTTCACCTCAGAGCGCCTTCTCTCAATGGAGCGGATCAGCTCGGTAAAGATCTTATCACTGTCCTCCACTGCTGCCTGTGCAGAGCGCTGTTAAGAGAGAGAGAGAGAGAGAGACTTGTCTTACTTTAATGAGCCATCCTCATTACACTAACACCCCCACCCCCTAAAAGCACATTGCGTGCCACCACAACCTCCACACAATCACATTATCCAGTACCCAACACCACAGTACAATACACCAACCAGCACCACATTCCAACCGTCCATCCAACCCCTCCTCTCCAGCCGTACAGACAGCCCCCTGAGCCCCCATACCTCCTGAAACATCTCCACACTGTTGATCATTTTGTACAACTCAAACTCAACCCCTAAGGCGTCAACAGAAATGGCATTACCCTTGCAACACAGAAAAAACATGATGAACAGTCTGTCATTGCAGAAAACGGACACCCCTCCCCAACTCCCAGGTCAACCCGAGCCAACCAGCTATTGGTGTCCAGGGCTCCATGTAATACCCTCCACTAGACGACCCCTGACCTTTCCAGCACTGGGAGCTTATAGAGCCCCTCCACCTATACCCTGCCATGCTCTCAGCCCCCACAACCCCCTGCCACTGATGTCCCTTCACTCCCGCTAAGCTCCTGATGTGTCTAACCTTGATTTCTCTGTGACAGAGTTTGGAAAGGTCTGTGAGCAGAACCTGAGAACACCCAGGACCCCAGAGTTCTGCCCTCTATAAATCAGAGTACAACTCCACAGCCGCGGCCTCATCTCCTCACAACAGAAGTTACCCACCCATCAGGCTCCCTCCTCTCCCCCACAACAGAAGTTACCCACCCATCAGGCTCCCTCATCTCCCCACAACAGAAGTTACCCACCCATCAGGCTCCCTCATCTCCCCCACAACAGAAGTTACCCACCCATCAGGCTCCCTCATCTCCCCACAACAGAAGTTACCCACCCATCAGGCTCCCTCATCTCCCCACAACAGAAGTTACCCACCCATCAGGGTCCCTCATCTCCCCCACAACAGAAGTTACCCACCCATCAGGCTCCCTCATCTCCCCCACAACAGAAGTTACCCACCCATCAGGCTCCCTCATCTCCCCACAACAGAAGTTACCCACCCATCAGGCTCCCTCATCTCCCCCACAACAGAAGTTACCCAGCCATCAGCCTCCCTCATCTCCCCCACAACAGAAGTTACCCACCCATCAGGCTCCCTCATCTCCCCCACAACAGAAGTTACCCACCCATCAGTCTCCCTCATCTCCCCCACAACAGAAGTTACCCACCCATCAGGCTCCCTCATCTCCCCCACAACAGAAGTTACCCACCCATCAGGCTCCCTCATCTCCCCACAACAGAAGTTACCCACCCATCAGGCTCCCTCATCTCCCCACAACAGAAGTTACCCACCCATCAGGCTCCCTCATCTCCCCCACAACAGAAGTTACCCACCCATCAGGCTCCCTCATCTCCCCACAACAGAAGTTACCCGCCCATCAGGCTCCCTCATCTCCCCCACAACAGAAGTTACCCACCCATCAGGCTCCCTCATCTCCCCACAACAGAAGTTACCCACCTATCAGGCTCCCTCATCTCCCCCCACAACAGAAGTTACCCACCCATCAGGCTCCCTCATCTCCCCCACAACAGAAGTTACCCACCCATCAGGCTCCCTCATCTCCCCCACAACAGAAGTTACCCACCCATCAGGCTCCCTCATCTCCCCACAACAGAAGTTACCCGCCCATCAGACAAACGTAAAACAAGGGATTTTCTTGGTTTCCCCACTCTGTTTTTCCAACCCCTCTGGTGAAACAGAGAACTGAGCCCTGTACTATAATATAATATAATGTGCCATTTTGCAGACGCTTTTATCCAAAGCGACTTACAGTCATGCGTGCATATATATAAAAATTTTTTGTTGTTGTGTATGGGTGGTCCCGGGGATCGAACCCACTACCCTGGCGTTACAAGCGCCGTGCTCTACCAGCTGAGCTACAGAGGACCAGGTGCAGACACATTCATGAAAGCAAAGACAAGGTCATTATTTGGGCTCTAAACACTAACAACCTACCCTTACACACCGCTTTTGCTACCCCTCCACTAAGATTTCTGCCATGGCATTTGAATGTTTTTGGTTTACATATTCCCCCAGTCTCTGCCGCCGTTCATGTTAAGGAAGTCTAACCGTGAAATCTCCATAAGAGGTGGGAGGGAAATCACCACAATCAGAAACCAGTAGAGAAGCCCATAAAGCCGCCATGCCAGAAAAAAACATCAATTTAAGCAGATTCTGAAGACATGCCCTTAAGAACCCATGACCCATTTTCTCAGCCTATACCGCTTCCTGGGTGAGAGGACACTAAACCCCTCATTCTTCATCAGGTGTTGTACTGACCTTACAAACCTTCCAGGATCAATAAAATAAGACTCCAGCAGAACCTTCTTTTTCCCTTTTAGTCTCCATCAGGAACCTAGAAAGTTATCTCAGCGTATATACTGGGCCCTCAGCCTGACTGGCTGTCAGCTCTGGATCCAATGAGCCGTCTGAAAACGAGACCGCCTTGTCCTCCGCTCCCGCAGACTCACCTCCCCCTCTTCCTCCTCCTCCATTGGCACGGTACCGTCCTCCTCCTCCCCAGTCCCTGCCCCCTGCACTTCCCCCCTGATCAGTGCCTCTTCCCCAATGACAGGCAATATTTCCTGGGATGAGCACACCAAGCCTTCGCCCACCGGAGTCTCTGTTACTACAGAAACCTGCCTCAGCTCATGTAGCCCAGCTGCAACCCTCCCCACCACCGCTTTCTCCACAGCCTGCGCACCACCACTTGGCCATGCACTACTACCGTGTAGCTCAGTTGGTAGAGCATGGCGCTTGCAACGCCAGGGTTGTGGGTTCGTTTCACAGGAAAACTCCTGCCTGAGCTTTTTACTGTCCCTTTCCACACTGCTAACGCAAGAGGAAGGACTGAAAAAGCATTTAACACATTACTGTGAAGTAATATAATGATGATTCATGTTTATTATTACCTGTTTTTATGGTCATGTTTTGAAATTATACTTCATTACTATAATGATTATCAATAAGCCTAAACATTAATTCAGTCACCTCTGGTCGACAAAAACGTATTTTCCTAGTACATTAATTGTCAAATTCAACAACCAGCATCGAGCACTCTGCCTTCTCACGCAAGCGAGGGGCATGTTGAGGTAAATATGCTAACCGCTACGGTTGCATTATGTAATTTATTGGTGGGCTGGAAGATGCAGTGTTTTTTCTTTTCTATTCAGAGGCTATTTACTCCCAATGAGATAATTTTATATAGAAGGTTTTTATAATGCATGTTTACTAGGGTTGAGGTTAGCGCATCTGAGTAGGGATTATTTGGGTTCAATACCTGTCCTACCTATCAATCATATTGCTGCTTGTAGCCTATAACTGATGATCCCCACACTAGAAACACCCAAAACTATCTGTGCTAGCAAACCCTGTGTTCCACCCCTCCCCTGTGTAACCTTGAAGTTTGTTAAGAAACAAACACTTGTCTACGAAAAGAGACAACATGTTTAACGGATTCCGCTTGGCACCCAGCCGAGAGCACACGGAAACCACTTGCAAATTTACCAAAACTAACCAACTACTTGGGGTCTGTTCGGAAGCAATAAACGGAGGCAGATTAGCCACCACAACTCTTGTCGAAAGAGGCGAAATCTGCACCAACACACCCCTCACAAAAATCCCACTCGCAACAAGACAAACCTTTTTCATTAACACAACCACCACCTTGTTCATTCTGGATGCAGAGTGCAGATGTTCTGCTCCAAGCTGTTCGCCGACCATGAGCAAAACTTCCTCCACACCTTTCTCCGGAACGGACCCGAGCGACAGCGTTTCTTCTCCACTCGGTTGAGGCCATCACGCCGCCCTAACAAACTACCCCTACTCCCCCTCAACTCTAAACGATAAACAGTGGAAACCAATAAACAAACCCTCCACCATCAGAAAATAAATTCAGAAAATACGCATGAACTACAAGAAAAAAGAATAGTAGCCCTCCTCACGAACCACAAAACTCTCACACAACCAACTTCTTCTTCTATGATATAATGGCGGTCCACAAACCAACGTTAAAGGTGCATGCCGCCACCTACTGTGCTGGAGTGTGTGGTCAATCACGGTTTCCAACATTTCTAAATCCTCCTACCTAACTCAGTACTTCTGAGAAAATAAAGAAGAGCCCTACTAACTTCTAATAGACCCTCCCCCATCCCCAAAATCCCTTCCAAACCCCCCCAACCCCCGTCCAACCTCAATGACCCTACACTTCAACCTTTCCCTCTCTTCAACATACTTACAACAATATAACAACACATGCTCCACCGTTTCATCGACCGTACCCTCCAGACACAAATCATTCCCATGCTTGCCAACCAGATGTAATGACGAGATCAATGTACAATGTCCTAAGCGCAATCTAGTAAACACCACATCTTCCTTCCTAATCTGACTTTTGAATCTTGGTCCATCGATCTTTCTGTAAAACTGTCAACTACTCATATAAATGCCGGCCCTTGTGCTCAGAGTACCATCTCTTCTGCCACACATCTATCAAAATGGCTCTGATCTTACATTTGGCCTCACCTCTACCCAGTGGAACATTAATATCAATTATATCTCGTTTCAAAGCTCTTTTAGCTAACTGGTCTACAATTTCATTCCCTTCCATACCCGAATGTGCTGGGACCCAGCAGAATCTCACTACTAAACCCATTCTCTCAATTCTCCATAATAACATTAATACCTCCAATAGCAGGTCACTCCTATTAGATTTACCAGATGATAAACTATTCAATACAGACAGAGAATCTGACCATACTATAATTCTAACAGGTTGTACGTCCCTCCACCCACTGGAGGGCAACTATTATCGCCAACAGTTCAACTGAGTATACTGACAGTTCATCTATTCGTCTTCTACATATCTGCACATCAAATTCAGGAACGTAAACGCCTGCTCCTGTGAGCCCACTATCTGGGTCCTTGGATCCATCTGTGAAAAAGCGGTAAAAAAGCATAAAATCTTCTACCAATGTAATTGTCAACCAGTTTCTCTATATCACTGACTTCTGACCAATCTTTCCTTTTCTCTACCAAGGTTAGATCAACAACAGGGTCTAGGAGTAACCATGGAGGAACATCCCTATCACCACAGAAGGGCCAACCTCCAACTCCCTCAAACCACTCTCATCAGCAAGTTTTCCAACTGTCCAACCAAAACCACTGCCTTGTCTACTAGCATATTCCCAACAGTCATCTAGAACAGTAGCAGTGGGATGCTCAACCTCACAGCCTTTCAACCCAATAAGATAATGACCATTTTTACGCTGTATATCCAAAGGCATCTCTCCTGCCTCCACCAGTAAGGCACATACAGATGTTGATTTAAATGCACCAATACATATCCTTAAAGCTATATACTGGATTCTGTCCAGCTTCTGAAGCCAAGTTTTGCCTTGTTCGATAAACTATACACCCGTAATCAGTTGTCGTCCTGATCAGAGCTCTATAAATATCCATCAACAATTGTCTGTCAGCACCCTATTCATAACCAGAGACCCACACAACCAACTACCATGAAAGTTAATGAATGAGAGAGACATGAACATCGTTACAATACTGTACATAGACATAATGTAACGGTTCTTCTTCTTTGGAGTTTAACGGCGGTTGGCATCCAATATGTTGCATTACCGCCCCCAACTGGACTATAATATAAATCCATTATACTTTGTGACACAAAATGGGAAAAGGGGAAATTATAATAATTAAAAAAACACCCTTCCAACTAACCCTACACTCATTAAATACCCACTACCCCATTCCACTACTTTGACCCTATCTGCTCCTGCACCATGCCAACGGCCTGGGAGGACGGGACACCACCACTCAACATACCCTGTAAGTCAAATCTTGTATGCCCAAATACTTCTCTGCAGCTGCCACCACAACATCTATTTTCAGTGATTTACGTTCCATTTCTGCGGTACAGTTGATAACCATTGCTATGAACTCTAAGAAGCTAACTTTCCTAAAGCATATATCACTCGTTGGCCTATCCCTCTGTGCTGGCACAGATCTACTACTCACAGGGATCCTCTCAGGATCTCTCACCCTTGACCCATCCTCCTCTACTTCCTTCACTGCCTCAGCATACGACACCTTCTGCACTACTCTGACTCTAGCCACCTCAACCTGCCTCTCTCGCACCGGACACTTCCGATCCCCAGCAACATGGGCATCCCAACAGTTGACACACACAACTTTATCCACCGAAACTACACAATCCTCTATCCCCTCCTGCACAATTCCCACATCTTGGAATCTCCCTCCTACAAACTGCTGCAACATGACCATAAACGTTGCACCTGAATCAGCACAGTGGATTCGGCACAAACTTTATTCACCAGAACAATCTTTTATCCCATTCTCTTCCACACACATAAAACATCTTGGAATTTCTCTCCCACAAACTGCTGCGAAATGACCATAAACGTTGCACCTGAATTTATGGATTTGGCACAAAAGCTCGAATCAAGATAACTGATATATCATAACATGACTTTCTCTGTTAAAGACTCATAACTCAAAAGGACTGACTCCTCTGTTTCACCACGCTCACCACCGGGTCTGCGTTGCACCAAACGGCGGGAATCACAAACACCAGCAGTCTTCAACCTTAATTGCTCCACTTCTACACTTAACGCTACCCCAGAAATCACTCCTTTCAATGGTGCCCTGTTCCTAAGAGCAAAGCAAGAAACAGATCTTGACCCAAGTTGCGTGACACGGAGCGCCCACTCCCTCTGGTCAGAAGAAACACAAACAAATATCACAAGTCCACTACAGGTTACCTTCACTGATTCAACTGCACCCAACTCCTTTCCCACCCACCCTGAAACCACAAATGGATCTGCCAAAAGGTATGGATCCACTTTGTCCTACAGTGTATCTCCTACTGCACCAGATTCTTCTTTATCATGTCCATTGATGCCAGGCTCTGGTTCTGAGCTCTTCACCACACCTTCTACCTCACTTAACTCTCCCTCATTCATTTCCATTTCACCTCCAGAACTCAGTCTGGCGAATGGCTCACTCTGTTTGCACTTGAGTTATAACATTTGATTTTGATTTTGATTAATTTTTATGTCTCTATTCCTTTTAAACTTTTGTGAGTGTAACGTTTACTGTTAATTTCTGATTTGTTTATTATTTATTTTACTTGCTTTGGTAATGTAACATATGTTTCCAATGCCAATAAAGCCCATTTAATTGAATCGAGAGAGAGAGCTCCCTGTTAATGTATAGCAGACATGAGTCGCTCATGGTTACTCATGGTTATGTGAAGAGGTACAGCCGCTTGCGACTTTAAATCAGTCAGAACAATAGGGAATGTCCTTTTGGTCAAGATGATGGTTTCTCCCACAGTAGAACCGGGTTCATAACCCGTCAGTTACATTAAGCAGTCTATTCTCTGAAAGGGGTCCAGACAGCCTGTTCCCAACAGTGGAGCCAGTGGGATTGGAGACGGGCCCCTCTCTCTCTCTCTCTCTGACTGGAGGAGAGAAGTGAAATGGTGTGTCTCCTCTGGTCAACAATACTCACCTTGAGACACTCCACAGCCTGTTGGAGCTCCTTCAGGTCCTTCTCTCTCTCCTGGAATCTCTGCTGGACTTTCTGCTGACTCATCCCCAGCTGCCTCTGTGGAGAATCACTCTTCAATGAGCTATCAAGCTTTATTTGTCCAGTAGATCAATAGTATAGTAATGGGACATAGGGCCCATAGAAGATAGGGATTAATATGTTGAGGAAGAGTCTGTGTGAAATTATATTATTATATTGTTATGTGAATGATTATAGTTTTAACAGTGCACAAAACAGGGGAGCTGATTGGGTGTTTGATAACGAATGATAATGGTGTTTGATAACGAATTACAATGATGTTTGATAATGAATGATAATGATGTTTGATAATGGTGTTTGACTTTAGAAAATGGTGATACATTTGGAGAATCTGGGTTAACATATCAATATACTCAAGGTTTGTGTTCATATTTGTTCTGCCGTGGATCGATTTAATTTGAATGATCTCATATTCAAACAGCCTTAGTTCCTACTGTATCTTTAATTCTTTGTTTATCAGACAGTCACCAACAAGTAGTTCTGGTCTTACCTGTTTCTCAGTCCTCTCTGTTGCAGCTGACACTGTATCATGGCCTTTATGTTTATCCATCACACACAGATAACAGATACACTGCTGATCGGTACGACAGTAAAACTCCAGCAGTTTGTCATGATGAGAGCAGATCTTCTCCTGTAGTTGTGCGGTGGCTTTGACCAGCTTGTGCTTCTTGAAAGCAGGAGATTCATAGTGAGGTTGGAGGTGGAGTCTCACAGTAAGAGGCCAGACACACCAGACAGGACATGAGGGCTTTCTGCTTTCTGGTCCCAGTGCAGACATCACACGCCACATCTCCAGGTCCAGCATAGCACAGAGCAGGAGGGGGGAGCAGCCTGAGTCCAGTCTTCTTCAGTTTCTCCACCATCTCAGCCAACATGTTATTTTTCCTCAGATTAGGCCTTGGAGTGAAGGTCTCTCTGCACTGAGGACAGCTATAGACCCCTTTCAGAACATCCTGATCCCAGCAGCCCTCAATACAGCTCCTACAGTAACTGTGTCCACAGGCAGTAGTGACCGGCTCCTTCAGTAGATCCAGACAGACAGAACAACAGAACTGTTCCTGGTCCAGCTGAGCCATTTGGATGGTTGTTCACTCTCACACAGACAGACGACACAGAGACTCAGATCAGTTTCGTTTCCACAGAAGTGAGTTTTTGGGAGGGCGTGGACTTCCTGGTTCTGCCAGATAGGTGAGGTTAGAGGGAGGGAGGGAGGGAGGGAGGGAGGGAGGGATAGAGAGAGAACTGCATTCAACATGGAGAGGGAGACAAATATTTTAGTTTCTAGGTTAGGGCCCTTCATTTGGAATAAATCTAACAAATATGAGTTGTTAGAATATATAAAGGGTAACAGTTCCTATGAAGTACATATTATAATTATTATAATAAGCTTCATAATGCCTTATAATACACTTATGTGTTATAACACTGATTATAAGTGTCTATAATAATTCATAAGTGGTTGTAATGGGGGGTTGATATTGATACAATATACTGTAGTTTAAATGAATACTGTATGTATTGACTGATCATTGAGAATGAGGTAATACTTTACATTACAGTGTGGGTATTACTGTTAGGCCTAGGGTCAGGGTTAGAGTTACTACATTCAGCAGTAACCCTAACCCTAGCCATATCTAGGACTAAAAAGAGAAGACGTTTTACAATCAGAGTTCTTTGTATCTCTTCTTAGTCAGACAGAAACCCCCCACATATTATAGGTGGACGGGGTTATGAACATATCCAATGAATTGTTTTCTGCAACCAGATGAAATGAAACTGCCTTTCAGCAGGAAAAAGCTTCTCTAATAATCCTAACCATTGCTGGGTGTCTTCAGAGACTGAGGTATAGAGACACACTGTCAAGTCAAATCATCTGGCTGTGCTTTCATGTCAAAACATGTATTCTTTTCTATTCATAAAATTATATTGTATTATATTCTTTGATAATATATTATATCCATAGGCTCCACTCTGTATAGTGTTAATGATGACTGTTTGTTCTGTACATTGATTGAATGGTTAGGACTATCTCACTGTATTCACATATTAAATCCCAAGAGACCAGGAGACCTAAAGGAAGCCTTCAACACTGTATCCCTTCATCCAGTCATACTAAACAACCTCTGTCTGTCTGTATGTCTGTCTGTCTGTAAACACAGCCAACTTTTCTGCGGTGGTTGTTGTTGCTATCAGTGCTGCACAGCTATTTTCAGGTCTCTCCAGAGATGGTCGATCGGGTTCAACTCCAGGATCTGGCTGGACCACTCAAGGACATTCAGAGACTTGTCCCGAAGCCACTCCTGCGTTGTCTTGGCTGTGTGCTTAGGGTTGTTGTCTTGTTGGAAGTTGAACCTTCGCCCCAGTCTGAGATCCTGAGCGCTCTGAAGCAGGTTTTCATCAAGGATCTCTCTGTACTTTGCTCTGTTCATTTTTCCCTCGATCCTGGCTATTCTCCCAGTCCGTGCCTCTGAAAAACATCCAAACAGCCTGATGCTGCCACCACCATGCTTCACCATAGGGATGGTGCCATGTTTTCTACAGACGTGACGCTTGGCATTCAGGCCAAAGAGTTCAATCTTGGTTTCATCAGACCAGAGAATCTTCTTTCTCATGGTCTGAGAGTACTTTAGGATCCTTTTGGCAAACTCCAAGCGGGCTGTCATGTGTCTTTTACTGAGGAGTGGCTTCCTTCTGGCCACTCTACCATAAAGGCCTGATTGGTGGAGTGCTGCAGAGGTGGTTGTCCTTCTGGAAGGTTCTCCCATCTCCACAGAGGAACTCTGGAGCTCTGTCAGAGTTACCATCGGGTTCTTGGTCACTTCCCTGACCAAGGCCCTTCTCCCCCGATGCTCAGTTTGGCCAGGCGGCCAGCTCTAGGAAGAGTCTTGGTGGTTACAAACTTCTTCCATTTAAGAATGATGGAGGCCATTGTGATCTTGGGGACCTTCAATGTTGCAGAAATGTTTTGGGACCCTTCCCCAGATCTGTGCCTCAACACAATCCTGTCTCAGGGCTCTACGGACAATTCCTTCACCCTCATGGCTTGGTTTTTGCTCTGACATGCACTGTCAACTGTGGGACCTTATATAGACAGCTGTGTGCCTTTACAAATCATGTCCAATCAATTGAATTTACCACAGGTGGACTCCAATCAAGTTGTAGAAACATCTCAAGGATGATCAATGGAAACAGGATGCACCTGAGCTCAATTTTGAGTCTCATAGCAAAGGGTCTGAATAATTACATAAATAAGGTATTTCTGTCTTGTATTTTCAATAAGTGTGTAAAAATTAAAACCTGTTTTCACTTTGTCATTATGTGGTATTGTGGGTAGAGTGATGAGGAAAATGTTTTATTTAATCAACTTTAGAATAAGGCTGTAACGTAATAAAATGTTGAAAAAGTCAAAGGGTCTGAATACTTTCCGAATGCACTGTATGGCAGCTAGAAATCAAAACTGGATGGTCTTCAGAGATAGATGGGAGGGGCTGAGGGTAGCTGAAGGCGGAGACTAAAAACAAACAAAAGATAACTAATGTAAAATGTAGTGTCTGGGAAATGTATGTAGTATGTACATTTATAAGCTGGAAGTGGAAGCCTAAGTATTGTTTGTCCATTAGTTTAGGAGGGGTGGTAGGGTTAGGGGAAAATAATAAAGAAGGAAAATATATTTAAAATAATATTTACAAAACATATATATGGGGGATTGGAAATGATGCAGACAATTACACAGATAGAAGCCCCAATATATCTGCAATGTTAAAGCTGGTCCTATAGCTGTAGGGTGGCTTTGACCAGCTGGTGCTTCTTCAAAGCAGGAGATTCATAGTGAGGTTGGAGGTGAGTCTCACAGTAAGAGGCCAGACACACCAGACAGGACATGAGGGCTTTCTGCTTTCTGGTCCCAGTGCAGACATCACACGCCACATCTCCAGGTCCAGCATAGCACAGAGCAGGAGGGGGGGAGCAGCCTGGAGTCCTGTCTTCTTCAGTTTCTCCACCACTTAGGCGAGCACAGCACTCCTGTTCAGAATAGGTCTTGGGGTGAAGGTATGTCTGCACTGCACTCAATCTGGTTTATTTAGTACCCCAGCGCAGGTTAAGTAGTGGAAAGAACATGTTGGGTTATTTTGACCCAGACAGTTTGGTTGCGTGAATAACCCAATATGTTGGGTTGTTAGTATTAACAGAACACGGGTTAATTTAACCATCAGTTGGGTATTTTTACTCTCATGCTTGATTGACCTAGCAACTGGGTCTGTTTTAATGTCATCCTTACTGTAGGTTATTTTAAGGTGTTTACATACTGTAAACTCAATTTTTCCTTATTAAATTCTTCTATAATATGTAGAGTATTTATTACATATTATAATAAGGTATACCACTGTATCATAGCCCAACAATGAGACATACGTGGACTTTTAGGAAACTCTATAAGCATAATTGAAGCTACAAAAATGTCAATGTTCAACCTTAACATGTGCTAACTACGCAACAGACCAGATGAACAGGAATTATATTTACTCTCATGGGTGGCTAAAAATCACTATCTGAAAGCCACACCCCTACTAAACTATGCCTACAGTCTTCTGATCTGACCTGATGGGTCATATCTCAATAACCAAGCAACAATAACCCAACACCCAGCATCCATAACCCAGCAGTTTTTAAAGAAAACAACCCAACTAAGTGACCCAACGCCTGCAACCCAACATTTGGGTCAACCAAACAACCCAGTATTTTTAGAGTGTGGGGACAGGTGTAGACCCCTTTCAGATCATCCTGATCCCAGCTTTCTTTAATACAGCCCATACAGTAGCTGTGTCCACAGGCAGTAGTCACCGGATCCTTCAGTGGATCCAGACAGACGGAGCAACAGAACAGTTCTAGATTGTCAGCCATTTTAGTGCTTTCACCTGAAGGTTGAGCAACAGGGTGTCAAAGATAACTTTCTGTTTCATGGAACTCTACACCAGAGGACAGGGAGTGGCTTCCTCTTGACTGTGTACTCTGTATCTACAGGTTTTTGGGGGATGGAAGTCAAGCTAAGAAGATGACGTTGCATACAGCTGTGTCCACAGGGAATAGTAACTGGATCCTTTGGTAGATCCAGACAGCAGAGTGGATATTTTAAAAGGGCCTCTGCAATGTCCATACAACAAACTGCACAGCAGAGTATCAGAGATAACTTTAATTTCTTTGAAAGTCTGAGTGGTGGGGGAGGCCTTTTAGATCTGTTTGGAGACATTAGTCCTGGATGGATGCACTGAGGTATATAGGGATGGAAGCCATAGTGACGTGTTTATTTTTTTATTTTTTTTATTTCACCTTTATTTAACCAGGTAAGCCAGTTGAGAACAGGTTCTCATTTACAACTGCGACCTGGCCAAGATAAAGCAAAGCAGTGCAATAAAAACAACACAGAGTTACACATGGGGTAAAAAACATAAAGTCAAAAATACAACAGAAAATATATATACAGTGTGTGCAAATGTAGCAAGTTATGGAGGTAAGGCAATAAATAGGCTATAGTGCAAAATAATTACAATAGTATTAACACTGGAATGCTAGATGTGCAAGAGATTATGTGCAAATAGAGATACTGGGGTGCAAAATAAATAACAATATAGGGATGAGGTAGTTGGGTGGGCTAATTTCAGATGGGCTGTGTACAGGTGCAGTGATCGGTAAGGTGCTCTGACAACTGATGCTTAAAGTTATTGAGGGAGATAAGAGTCTCCAGCTTCAGAGATTTTTGCAATTCGTTCCAGTCATTGGCAGCAGAGAACTGGAAGGAATGGCGGCCAAAGGAGGTGTTGGCTTTGGGAATGACCAGTGAGATAGCCTTGGTTTCTCAAATGACTGCCTCGCCTGGTTCACCAACTACTTCTCAGATAGAGTTCAGTGTGTCAAATCGGAGGGCCTGTTGTCTGGACCTATGGCAGTCTCTATGGGGGTGCCACAGGGTTCAATTCTTGGGCCGACACTTTTCTCCGTGTATATCAATGATGTCGCTCTTGCTGCTGGTGACTCTCACCAGCAGCAAGAGCGAGTGCTGGTGGGTGCTGCTATGGTGACCAATGAGCTAAGATAAGGCGGGATTTGCCTAGCAGTGATTTATAGATGGCCTGGAGCCAGTGGGTTTGACGACGAACATGTAGTGAGGACCAGCCAACAAGAGCGTACAGGTCACAGTGGTGGGTAGTGTATGGGGCTTTGGAGACAAAACGGATGGCACTGTGATAGACTACATCCAATTTGCTGAGTAGAGTGTTGGAGGCTATTTTGTAAATGACATCGCCGAAGTCAAGGATCGGTAGGATAGTCAGTTTTACGAGGGCATGTTTGGCAGCATGAGTGAAGGAGGCTTTGTTGCGAAATAGGAAGCCGAATCTAGATTTAACTTTGGATTGGAGATTCTTTATGTGAGTCTGGAAGTTGAGTTTACAGTCTAACCAGAAAACTAGGTATTTGTAGTTGTCCACATACTCTAGGTCAGACCCACGTAGAGTGGTGATTCTAGTCGGGTGGGCGGGTGCCAGCAGCGTTCGATTGAAAAGCATGCATTTAGTTTTACTAGTGTTTAAGAGCAGTTGGAGGCTACTGAAGGAGTGTTGTATGGCATTGAAGCTCGTTTGGAGGTTTGTTAACACAGTGTCCAATGAAGGGCCAGATGTATACAAAATGGTGTCGTCTGCGTAGAGGTGGATCTGAGAGTCAACAGCAGCAAGAGCTGGTAACCAAATATAAGGTTGTGGTAAAACATTACAACGTTTTAAAGGTTCCATAAATGTACAGTGACCTATTCAGAAGCCACAGTGGTGAATGATGAATATGTCAAATCAAAAGTTCTCTTTCATTTTCAGTCATGTAAAATGATCATTCATTGTAAAGAAACATGTGGATGCAGTGGGGTGCAAATACCTCTGTATAATTAATTAAGCGAGAAATGGCGGTGGAAATGGCTTTATGCACAAATATTGATATAATAACCATCATATTGAAGTAAACTTGGAGTCACACGATGATATGTGGTGTGGTCCTCCACTACGACTCGGGAAACCATGCAGTTTATTAAGCTACAGATGAAATAAGTTATGCTGAACTTCACAGGGTGGTGAAAGTGCACGGTGATGAGCTTGATGCTCCTTTCAATAAATATCGAGGGTCTTTTTGTCCATAATAATGTCATCATGTGGTAGCCTGTCCAGAGTGGGCACGTTCAGCTATATAATGCACAACCAAATCTGACAAAACCATCAGTAGAGTTGAAAATGTGATGGAAACCCATTTAACAGAACGTTTTTAACCAGTTTTTGTATTTTCTCAAAAATATATTTGCATGTGCATTACATCATCATGCACAGCCATTTATCCTCAACAAGTCAATTTGATGGAAACATCTCTGCTGGTAAAATTCATGTTTTTATGAAGATTTTACAATATTCACATGAAAATCTGTCGCCAGTCGAATGGAAACAGATTTTCATGCGAATTTTCAAAAATCTGCATAAAAACAATATCCTCATCTATAACTGGGTCTGTTTTAATGTCATGCTTGGTTGACCTAGCAACTGGGTCTGTTTTAATGTCATGCTCGGTTGACCTAGCAACTGGGTCTGTTTTAATGTCATGCTCGGTTGACCTAGCAACTGGGTCTGTTTTAATGTCATGCTTGGTTGACCTAGCAACTGGGTCTGTTTTAATGTCATGCTTGGTTGACCTAGCAACTGGGTCTGTTTTAATGTCATGCTTGGTTGACCTAGCAACTGGGTCTGTTTTAATGTTATGCTTGGTTGACCTAGCAACTGGGTCTGTTTTAATGTCATGCTTGGTTGCCCTAGCAACTGGGTCTGTTTTAATGTCATGCTTGGTTGACCTAGCAACTGGGTCTGTTTTAATGTCATGCTTGGTTGACCTAGCAACTGGGTCTGTTTTAATGTCATGCTTGGTTGACCTAGCAACTGGGTCTGTTTTAATGTCATGCTTGGTTGACCTAGCAACTGGGTCTGTTTTAATGTCATGCTTGGTTGACCTAGCAACTGGGTCTGTTTTAATGTCATGCTTGGTTGACCTAGCAACTGGGTCTGTTTTAATGTCATGCTTGGTTGACCTAGCAACTGGGTCTGTTTTAATGTCATGCTTGGTTGCCCTAGCAACTGGGTCTGTTTTAATGTCATCCTTACTGTAGGTTATTTTTAAGGCGTTTACATACTGTAAACTCAATTTTTCCTTATTAAATTATTCTACAATATGTAGAGTATTTATTACATATTATAATAAGGTATACCACTGTATCATAGCCCAACAATGAGACATACGTGGACTTTTAGGAAACTCTATAAGCATCATTGAAGCTACAAAAATGTCAATGTTCAACCTTAACATGTGCTAACTACGCAACAGACCAGATTAACAGGAATTATATTTACTCTCATGGGTGGCTAAAAATAACTATCTGAAAGCCACACCCCTACTAAACTATGCCTACAGTCTTCTGATCTGACCTGATGGGTCATATCTCAATAACCAAGCAACAATAACCCAACACCCAGCATCCATAACCCAGCAGTTTTTAAAGAAAACAACCCAACTAAGTGACCCAACGCCTGCAACCCAACATTTGGGTCAACCAAACAACCCAGTATTGTTTAGAGTGTGGGGACAGGTGTGACCCCTTTCAGATCATCCTGATCCCAGCTTTCTTTAATACAGCCCATACAGTAGCTGTGTCCACAGGCAGTAGTCACCGGATCCTTCAGTGGATCCAGACAGGATTATCTTCAACAGGTCAATTTGATGGAAACATCTCTGCTGGTAAAATGCACATGTTTTTATGAAGATTTTTCAATATTCACATGAAAATCTGACGCTAGTCAAATGGAAACAGATTTTCATGCGAATATTCAAAAATCTGCATAAAAACAATATCCTCATCTATAAACAATATCCCAATAGAATTGAATGGTATATTACGTATTGAATCATTTTGGAGTCACTTGTATTGTAAATAAGAACATAATATGTTTAAGTGGCTCCAAATGACACAATACATTATTTACCATTCAATTCTATTAGGCTACTTATCATCGGAAACACAACCGAAACACACTGCAAATGCATCCAACAAGAGTCCCAAGCTTGATGTAGTCATAGCCTGCTAGGAATATGGGACCAAATACTAAACTTTTGACAAAGTGTAATATACTATAAGTGAATTTGTCCAAATACTTATGACACCTACATATGGAGGGCCTAGATAAATACAGTATATTCCTTTCTAAACAGTAAAACAGACATTAATGAAAATAGCCTCAAATAAAAGGTGACATTCTGTACTGTCGCCTCATATAAAACATTTAATATAAAATTTAAAATGCTGGAGTATAGAGCCACATTCATAGTTGAATAAATTCAAAAACCGAGGTTGGGTCAAAATTATTCAATAAAACAACTTGGCCATGAAGAAGTTTCAGTAGATTAGGAACTGATTCCTATAAAGCTATGTGTAGTATAATGTAGCTGGACATTGTAAAGTCTGCTTCCTATAAAGCTATGTGGAGTATAATGTAGCTGGACATTGTCAAGTCTGCTTCCTATAAAGCTATGTGGAGTATAATGTAGCTGGGCATTGGAAAGTCTGCTTCCTATAAAGCTATGTGGAGTATAATGTAGCTGGACATTGTCAAGTCTGCTTCCTATAAAGCTATGTGGAGTATAATGTAGCTGGACATTGTAAAGTCTGCTTCCTATAAAGCTATGTAGTATAATGTAGCTGGACATTGTCAAGTCTGCTTCCTATAAAGCTATGTGGAGTATAATGTAGCTGGGCATTGGAAAGTCTGCTTCCTATAAAGCTATGTGGAGTATAATGTAGCTGGACATTGGAAAGTCTGCTTCCTATAAAGCGAGAGAGGAGAGAGAGAGAGAGAGAGAGAGAGAGAGAGAGAGAGAGAGAGAGAGAGAGAGAGAGAGAGAGAGAGAGAGAGAGAGAGAGAGAGAGAGAGAGAGAGAGAGAGAGAGACTGTACACAATGTTAATAGAGACAAAGATTTGTGTTCCTAGGTTGGGGACCTTAATATGGAATAAATTAAATAGAGGGGTCAGTAGATCCAGACAGACAGAACAACATAACTGGTCCTGGTCCAACAGAACTCCCCTGCTGAGCCATTTGGACGTGTCAAGGGTTCTGATGCGGATGTGGTGTGGAATCAAGTGCAGGACACAGGAGCTCAGTCAAACTTGACTTTACTGGAAAGGCACAAAATAAACGGGTCAAACTAACCCGGAGGCGAACAATACGCAACAGTGCGTAAAAATACAAAAACCGACTCAACAAAGTGCGACGGTAATAACTAGCGTCTGTCCAAACAACAGTAGAACACCAACAGACAGGAAAAACAATTACACACAACACATGACAGAAACAACGAGAACTTATAGGACACATAATCAACACTAAACACGAACAGGTGTACTAAACAGACCGAACCAATCAAACATCGAAAACAAAGAACGGTGGCAGCTAGTTCCGGAGACGACGACCGCCGAAGCCTGCCCGAACAAGGAGAAGGAGCAGCCTCGGCCGAAACCGTGACAGGACGGTTGTTCACTCTCACACAGACAGACGACACAGAGACTCAGATCAGTTTCGTTTCCTCAGAAGAGAGTTTGTGGAGGGGAGGGACTTCCTGGTTCTGCCAGAGGGGTGGGGTTGAGGGAGGGAGGGGTTAGAGAGAGAGAGAGAGAGAGACAGAGAGTGAGAGAGAGAGAGAGAGAGAGAGAGAGAGAGAGAGAGAGAGAGAGAGAGAGAGAGAGAGAACTGTACGCAATGTTAATAGAGACAAAGATTTGTGTTCCTAGGTTAGGGTCCTTAATATGGAATAAATTAAATAGAGTGGTTAGAATATATAAAGGGTAACAGTTTCTATGAAGTACATATGTATAATGCTTTTAATTAATTTTGTAATGCCTTAAACTTACGTGCTATGACAGCGTCCATAATAACTAATATGTGGTTGTAAAACTGTACAATGTGTTATAGATAATTAGCTACAATGGGGGATACAATGTACTGTAGCTGAAATGAATACCGTATGTATTGACTGATCATTGAGAATGATGTAACACTTTACATTACAGTGTGTTTATTGGTGTGTAATTATTCCTGTTAGTCCAGTGGTGTAAAAGTACTGTGATGCCTCATTCTTCCACTGTACTAGCAGCAGTAACCCTAGCCAGTAATAAGGCTACTGTAATGGAAAGTGTTACAGGAAATATAAAGGAAGGATTTATACATGTCATCTATGATATACTCTATGTAATGATATGTCTATGTCTTCTATATGGTGTTCTATACTGTATGTAATGATATGTCTATGTCTTCTAGATGGTGTTCTATACTGTATGTAATGATATGTCTATGTCTTCTATATGGTGTTCTATACTGTATGTAATGATATGTCTATGTCTTCTATGTGTTGTTCTATACTGTATGTAATGATATGTCTATGTCTTCTATATGGTGTTCTATACTGTATGTAATGATATGTATATGTCTTCTATATGGTGTTCTATACTGTATGTAATGATATGTCTATGTCTTCTAGATGGTGTTCTATACTGTATGTAATGATATGTCTATGTCTTCTATATGGTGTTCTATACTCTATGTAATGATATGTCTATGTCTTCTAGATAGTGTTCTATACTCTATGTAATGATATGTCTATGTCTTCTATATGGTGTTCTATACTGTATGTAATGATATGTCTATGTCTTCTAGATGGTGTTCTATACTGTATGTAATGATATGTCTATGTCTTCTATATGGTGTTCTATACTGTATGTAATTATATGTCTATGTCTTCTATATGGTGTTCTATACTGTATGTAATGATATGTCTATGTCTTCTAGATGGTGTTCTATACTGTATGTAATGATATGTCTATGTCTTCTATATGGTGTTCTATACTGTATGTAATGATATGTCTAATTCTTCTAGATGGTGTTCTATACTGTATGTAATGATATGTCTATGTCTTCTAGATGGTGTTCTATACTGTATGTAAGGATATGTCTATGTCTTCTATATGGTGTTCTATACTCTATGTAATGATATGTCTATGTCTTCTATATGGTGTTCTATACTGTATGTAATGATATGTCTATGTCTTCTATATGGTGTTCTATACTCTATGTAATGATATGTCTATGTCTTCTATATGGTGTTCTATACTGTATGTAATGATATGTCTATGTCTTCTATATGGTGTTCTATACTGTATGTAATGATATGTCTATGTCTTCTATATGGTGTTCTATACTGTATGTAATGATATGTCTATGTCTTCTATATGGTGTTCTATACTGTATGTAATGATATGTCTATGTCTTCTATATGGTGTTCTATACTGTATGTAATGATATGTCTATGTCTTCTAGATGGTGTTCTATACTGTATGTAATGATATGTCTATGTCTTCTATATGGTGTTCTATACTGTATGTAATGATATGTCTATGTCTTCTAGATGGTGTTCTATACTGTATGTAATGATATGTCTATGTCTTCTATATGGTGTTCTATACTGTATGTAATGATATGTCTATGTCTTCTAGATGGTGTTCTATACTCTATGTAATGATATGTCTATGTCTTCTAGATGGTATTCTATACTGTATGAATTCTATACTGTAAAGTACTGTGATGCCTCATTCTTACACTGTACTAGCAGCAGTAACCCTAACCCTAACTAACTCTAACCCTGGGATCAAAATGCTACTTTGACACTGACAAACTGAGAATCAGAGATCAATAAAAACGACCTTGTCTTGAATCCATCAATAGCCGAGGCCTAGGTGTGTGGAGACACATATTGTAGGCTACAATATGAGGAGGAAATTATAGTCCTAAAAATGCTTTCCAGTTTCACTGACTCACCCAATGATGCACAGCTCCCTCACTGGTGATGGCCGATGCACTCGTGCCAAAAGCCTATCTCTCTCTCTCTCTTTTGTAAAACAATATTTGGAAGTTGATCAAATATTTTGGTGGCCTCCAGCATAGAGTCTAAATAAATGATGAAGTGCAACGCTTGAGAGATGAGAGTTCAGGCTCCTGTCTATCAGAGCAGAGAGAGAGATCATAGAAAGTGAATCTCATTCTAGTTACATTTGAAGTCGGAAGTTTACATACACCTTAGCCAAATACATTTCAACTCAGTTTATCAGAGCAGAGAGGGAGAGAGATCGTAGAGAGTGAATGTCATTGTCACGACTTCGGCCGATGCTGCCTCTCCTCCTTGTTCGGGCAGGCTTCGGCGTTCGTCGTCACCGGCTTACTAACCACTGCCGCCCCAATCATCATCACAATTGTCTTGTCTTGTCAATCACACACACCTGGTTCCTATCCCCTAATTAGTCTGTGTATAAGTGTTCCCTCTACCCCCTTGTCCTTGTGGGGGATTGTTAATTGTGACAGTAGTGTAGCTCGGTGGAGCTCCTCATAACATTGTGTTGCCAGGGTAGATTCCCCCCTGTGCCTATGTATTATTGGATTCCGTTACAGTGTATTTGCCAGGGATGTTAGTTTGCCCTGTGCCTGTTTCGTTGATCGCTATTGGAGCTCATTTGTGTGTCAACGTAGGAATAAACTCTGTATTCGGTGATTACCCTCCTGCGCCTGCCTCCTTCCACCACACTCATCACAGTCATTCTAGTTATGTGAGAGATACAGGCGTGCTTCTCACACAGCCACCGTCACGCGTCGGCCACGCGTTTGTCTCCAACATATACTATGCCCACATACTCTAGTGTAGCTGTGGGGCTTACAAGTCTGAATTTCTCACAGCCTAATTTTCAAGACATCAATGTACAGCAACATTTTTAGGTGTCACTGCAGAACACCCTCCATATGCATATGAACACATACTCCGAGGTGGGGCTTACAAGACTCACATTTCATATACTCAGAGGGTGGGGCTTACAAGACTCACATTTCATATACTCAGAGGTGGGGCTTACAAGACTCACATTTCGTATACTCAGAGGCGGGGCTTACAATACTCACATTTCATATACCTTTCAAGACATCACTGTAGGACAAACATTTGATTTGATATCATAATATACTTCAAATAAAATAAATCAATGTATGCTACAGCAGAACACATATTATAGTATATAGGCCTCCTGCCTATCTGATAATATGAAGCGCATATTCAGATTAACTTCACAGTACAGAACAAGTTTGTAAAGTTTTCCAGAACATTCCACAACACGGCCATTTCCTGGTGCGTCTTCTCCTCCCTATCTCTTGTTTTGCTCCTGGTGTCTGTGACACATCTGGGTCCTTTAGCAATCCATGACCTCACATAGGGGACTGGGTTGAATTTGGTCAGGGTGGGCCAACAAGGTTCAGAAAGAGTAGCCCTGATATGGTGGAGGTATGCAGAGAGGCGCGGGTTGAGGTGCAAATCAGATTCATTTGAGAAAATCCCTGCTGGCCTTCTGCACTGGAGATGGGGATGGTGCTGACCTCCATCAACATCTCTTTAAGTCCATCTGGAGATGGGGATGGTGCTGACCTCCATCAACATCTCTTTAAGTCCATCTGGAGATGGGGATGGTGCTGACCTCCATCAACATCTCTTTAAGTCCATCTGGAGATGGGGATGGTGCTGACCTCCATCAACATCTCTTTAAGTCCATCTGGAGATGGGGATGGTGCTGACCTCCATCAACATCTCTTTAAGTCCATCTGGAGATGGGGATGGTGCTGACCACCATCAACATCTCTTTAAGTCCATCTGGAGATGGGGATGGTGCTGACCTCCATCAACATCTCTTTAAGTCCATCTGGAAAGTCTCCTTTATCATTACCATCAGTGTCCCTGTACTGCCTGTAGGCCCGTATGACCGTACGTGGACTGCCAATGCCAAACCTCTGGCAGAGAGATTCTATCACTGTTTCTCCATACAGTGCTCCTGCATCCTCTGGCCAGTATTGAGCATAAAGCACCTTCAGCTCCTCTATGAACTGGCTGTATCCTGTATTGTCCACTGGTGACTGCCCTGTGTGCAGTAAAAACACCCTCACTTCCCTGGTGACTGCCCTGTGTGCAGTAATAACACCATCACTTCCCTGGTGACTGCCCTGTGTGCAGTAATAACACCCTCACTTCCCTGGTGACTGCCCTGTGTGCAGTAATAACACCATCACTTCCCTGGTGACTGCCCTGTGTGCAGTAATAACACCCTCACTTCCCTGGTGACTGCCCTGTGTGCAGTAATAACACCATCACTTCCCTGGTGACTGCCCTGTGTGCAGTAATAATTGTGTAGTCTCTCTTTTGGAGCTCGAGTGACAATTCAGATAGTTGTTGAAGTGCATGACACATAAGACCTTGATTGTTAACAAACACATGCGAGGATATCCCCATGGCAAGGCCACTATAGGATATCCCCATGGCAAGGCCACTATAGGATATCCCCATGGCAAGGCCACTACAGCTGTGATGGTCACGCCGTCGTGGGAGGCATCCTCAGCTGCTGTGGTGAAGTGCTTGTGAAGAGCCTGGTAATTTCTCATTTTTGGGCCTTGGTTTGGGCATGTTCAAAACCCTTTTTTCTGAGGGCTCTTTGTTGCTTTTTTATGTCGGAGGCAGAACATGTTACTGTACATTCCACCCACTCCTTTGCTAGTTTCAACCCTCCAGTCTTTTCCGGGCCCAAGCTCCCTACCTTTTTGCATGTTGTACAGCCCAGCTTTGAATTTTGCATAAGTTTGCTTGGTCTTGAACTGAGCCTCCGTCCAAATTGCACCTGCTCCGGGGCACTGCCCCCGTGCACTTCGTTGGTGGATGGACATATGTAGAAATAAGAGAGCAGGTCTGAAATCAGTGGGGAAGGATTAGGATGATTGCACAGAAGGATCTCCGCACTTTTACATTATGGTTTTTCTGGGAGGCTGGAGAAATAACCAGGAGGCAACTTGATTTAACTCTGATCGCTTTTTTAAATGTTTACAGTGCAAACAGTAAACAAATTGTATAAATAATGCGTGAGGTACCGGAGCCAGAGCAAATAGGTGCTGGAACAAATGAGGTCAAATCTGAGAGGTGCCAGATCCGGCTCAAATTAAGCACTGGAACCCAGGTCTGGAGTGTATGACGTTGGTGTATTGGTACTGAATATACCAGAGATGGAGACAAGACTGATTGGAACAGAACCAGTGCGACCCAGACCAAGACTCAACCACTAGACACCTCTAGACCCATGTGTCCAACCTGTAAGGAGACCTAGACCAGTTTAAATGTGTCTCACCTGTAAGGAGACCTAGACCAGTTTAAATGTGTCTTACTGGAAGGAGACCTAGACCAGTTTAAATGTGTCTTACCTGTAAGGAGACCAAGACCAGTTTAAATGTGTCTCACCTGTAAGGAGACCTAGACCAGTTTAAATGTGGACAAATGAGCCCCAGAGTGTGAACATTAATGCTAGTGTGATGATGATGCTGTCAGTACAGCATAGTGTGGTGAGTTTCAGAGTTGGTCATTAGTCCTCATAGGCAGAGGTGGGTAGAGTAGCCAAAAATTGTACTCAAGTAAAAGTACTGTTACTTCAGAATAATATGACTCAAGTAAAAGTAAAAAGTAGTCATCCAAATAATTACTTGAGTAAGAGTAAAAAAGTACTTGGTGAAAAAACTACTCAAGTACTGAGTAACTGTTGAGTAACGTCTGATTTATTTTTTAACACAAGACAACAATCAGACAGACAAAAATACAAAATAATCATCTTTAATGAATTACAAAATAGCTTAAATTAAAATAATTCAGGTAAATTCAAGTATTAAAAAATTTAATAATAAAAAATAAATAAGCACAAGTAACACAAATTTCCAAACCTTTATACTTTTTTTACCAGGCAGAACTAGAACGAGGCAGCCCATAAACTCTCATAAACTGTGTGTGTGTCTCCACAGTGACAGAACAACAGAAGGAAACACACAAACATTTCATACCAGGCATGCTGAACAGAAAACTGCACACCAGAAGGAAGCGGTCAACGTAAAATAATCAATAGGTGTTGATTAGGCCTACTCAGTACCTTTGTATTGCATGGCAAGCAACAGCCCTTTTTCTGTGTGCCTAGAAATGAATACTCTGATCTGTGATTAGGCCACACTGCACATCTCACTGAGCAGAGGAAAAGAGCAGCAGTACACATCAACTGAAAAAGCACCAGTCCATGATAGATGGCCAAATAAAACAATATTGCAGGTCTAGTATCCCAGAACACAAATTAAGCTGAATGCATGTTCTCTAAAAGGCATTAGAGGAGAGTGATGTAGTTGTAGATCGGGCATTATGTTTACTTCCAGTTCCAATATCTAACAAGAAAAGTCAGCAAAAAAAAGTCACACTAACTATATTGCCACCCTGTGGTTTGTCACTGACACACTATAATCCTAAGTGACAGTAACATTATACAGAGTTATATAGGTCAATGTCTACTGGTTCACATTTGAATTGATAAACAAGTATATTTACCAGCATTTAAGATGTTCTCCTCTGTGGTCCAGGATGTTCTGAATCTTGGTAGGAGTATTGCTGCTGCAATCAGCTCAGGCTCTTTCATGACGTCTCCAAAACGTTTCTGGATCCCTTGCTGCAGGGCGTGAACAAGAGGTGTACACATTTTGCAAGTTGACTCCAACTTCTTCAGCTTGTCCCGCAACTGGTAAAGTGTTGGCAGCAGGAGGCCCATATGACAGATGATTCCCCTTGGAGGATATTAAGGGCCATGGCAACAGGCTTCATCACAGCAGCATACTCGACCAAAAACCCATTTTCAGCTGGATTGAACCTATAAAAGATGTAACGATAAAACAATTACTTATAGCTATTTCTGGTACAATGTCTTTTTATGCATTGTACATGTTAAATACAAAAAAATATATATATATATATATATATTTCATTCAAGTCATCCACAATTGTCACACCACCATGCAAAGAAAACTTAGTTACTTGAGACAAGTGGATTCACCCATTAATCAGCAAGGCTTATTTACTTTTATTATTCTTTAAAAACAAAATATACATTTTGTCAACTTACATCTTTATCTTTAATGCTGTGCAGACATTGCGAATTGCTTGTTCTCCTTGCTCTCGGTGAATGCGCACAATCCTTTCTACAGCGAGGAACAGGAGCTCCAGCGTGTCTGATTGGGTCGGAGAAACTGCAGCTTGCATTCACGTTCCACTGTTTCATGAGCCATGGTTGACCTGCTGGTTTTATTCCCAAAGAGCATGACATTTTGCAAAAGCAGACCGAGACAGCCTCTTGTAGGTTTCGTTTGCAGCTCCTCCTGCAGCAGTGGCATCAACTGTGGATATAAGATTGAGGAGATGGCATGCACACTTTTGGTGCCTTGGAAGTTGGTACTCAAGGCCTGTGTTGTCATCCAGAATTGCAGACATCTTGATACTCCACCTCTGACTCACTCTGATCTTCTGTTGCATCATCAAGGGTGGAGTCACTCTCCTCTTGTACATTGATGGCTTCCTCCTCTTTCTCCTCACCATATAATCGAAAGGAAGTTTGAGCCACTGTCTGTTGTCGTCCTGGTCACTTTTTCCCTGATGTGGTACTCAGAATGTATTTCCTCTAATGCAGCAGCAAGGACATCAAACGTGTGCGAGCCTTTGACAGGTCTACAAGCCAATGTGGAGTGCCTCTCCAGTGAGGTGTTGTCTATCCAGTGACAGGTGACACCTAAGTAGCTACGTTAGCAACATAGTTCACAGCACTCAGCTTTTTGATGATTATGCTCTTCTTGTGTTTTGCAGCTTCTTGTATTCTTGTGCATAACGTTTTCCTTGTCATTACTGTATGAGGTTGCAAGGTTTCTATCAAAGTATTGAAGGATGGCGTCTCAACCACAGAAAATGGTTGGTTGGCCCTCACATACAAAATTTAGCATCAGCTTGTCAAGCGTTGCTTGTGTTACCACCCTGGGGCAGCAAAGGCTGTGATTTTTGCCTTTTTCACAAGAGTATCACTGGAAGAGGAGGACTTACGCTTTCTGTGGTTCTCTAGTAAGTCTGTGTACTTTGCCAATTTGTTGGGGGTGAATCCTCTGTGGACAGAAAAAAATCTGTGAGGCTACAGGGAGATCAAGACATTAAAAGAGACTTATTATCACATCAAATGTGGATATATATATATATATATATATATATATATATATATATATATATATATATATATATATATATATATAAAATGTTTAAAACATATGTAACCTAAAAGACAAACATTCGCCTATCCACAGCAAAAAAAAGCGAATTTAGGAAACTTACCGCTACATGTTTCCTCAAGTTAGATGTTGAGTTCTTGAATGCTGAAATGTCCGTTTGTTTTGGTAGACACAGAAGACACCGCATAATGTAGCTGTTCTTTTGCACTTTTACTAAGGTAAACATGCTTTCAATATGAGGCCAGGGGTGCGGGTGTTCCTCCTCGTCTGTGTCTGCATTGCCGACGGCTAATTCTGACATTTTTGTGTTGCTATGACTGTAAAGCCAACCCGTCCCGCCTACTGAGATTGAGTATGGTAAAGTGACGAGACTGCACAACTACGTTTGATTGGTGAAACACAGTCACGTGGTAGAGCCTTAGCGGAAGTCTCTCTCTCTCTGTCAAAATAAAACATTAAAATAAGGCATATGCGGGGATAAAGACAATGATGCGTAGAATACCAAAGAGGTAAAAAAGAAAAGTAACTGACCTCATTGTAGCCTAATGTAGCGGAGTAAGAGTACAGTTTCTTCTTCACAAATCTACTCAAGTAAAAGTAAAAAGTATAGTGATTTAAAACTACTCCTAGAAGTATAATTTTTTCAAAAACATACTCAAGTAAATGTAACGGAGTAAATGTAACTCGTTACTACCCACCTCTGCTCATAGGGGATGGTTTCATTCTATGGAGTAGCAGTGGTCTTCATGACATTGTGCATGTTTTAGATCAAATCCATTGCAGTGAACTGCACAGACTCACTAATCTACAAATCCACTTGCATCTCAAATATTGACTCACTAAGTGGTCCAGATCAGTGATTCTGCGCCTCTCCTTGATCAGACTGATCCCCTCCAACACACTGATGACGGTTTGTCACTATAGAACTGAGTCAAGCCAAGCAGGGCCAAACTGGGCTGGCTAACACTACAGAGCTGATGAGCTGTACTCTCAGGCCCATGGGAGAAAGGGGTTTTACTAGGCAGGGAGTGTAGAACAAGATGCATGGAGCTCCAGAGGTCACAAGGTCAATGTGGGCCTGCATGGATGTCAGCAGGGCATGAGGGAGAAGGCCCAAGTGAATAGGTGTGTCTGTGTGAGTGTGTGTGTGAGTGAACCTGTCCTACATCACCTGGTATACTCGGCAGCTGGGTAAACACCTCCCGAGTATCATTTCTTACTCGGCAGGATCCGTCCCGTTTTCGGAGGGCTCCTGGCAAGCGGGAGTCGCCGACCCGCGTTCAATGTGCCGGTCCGCTTAGCGAAATGCGTCCCCGCACGCCCCCATGTCTTCTTTTTTTCATTTTCATATTTTTGAAAAAATAATTTTTCATATTTTTTTTCTGCTTCAAAGTAGATTAAGTGAAGCTTCACCTCCATTCAGGCAGTTATCACCCCCCACCCGGATTCGACCCCACTGGTCATTTAAAGACGTGTTTGGCTACGGGCACGTGGTAAGTTATGCGTTCAGAGACAGAGACAGAGACAGAGACAGAGACAGAGAGAGAGAGAGAGAGAGAGAGAGAGAGAGAGAGAGAGAGAGAGAGGGCGAGAGAGAGAGAGAGAGGAGAGAGAGAACTGTACACAATGTTAATAGAGACAAAGATTTGTGTTCCTAGATTAGGGCCCTTAATATGGAATACATTAAATAGAGTGGTTAGAATATATAAAGGGTAACAGTTTCTATGAAGTACATATGTATAATGCTTTTAATGAATTGTGTAATGCCTTAAACGTATGTGCTATGACACTAACTATAACCATCCATAATAACTAATACGTGGTTGTAAAACTGTACAATATGTTATAGATAATTAGCTACAATGGGGGAGGGGGGAATTGAAATGGATACAATGTACTGTAGCTGAAATGAATACTGTATGTATTGACTGATCATTGAGAATGATGTAACACTTTACATTACAGTGTGTTTATTGGTGTGTAATTATTCCTGTTAGTCCAGTGGTGTAAAAGTACTGTGATGCCTCATTCTTCCACTGTACTAGCAGCAGTAACCCTAGCCAGTAATAAGGCTACTGTAATGGAAAGTGTTACAGGAAAATATAAAGGAAGGATTTATACATGTCATCTATGATATACTCTATGTAATGATATGTCTATGTCTTCTATATGGTGTTCTATACTGTATGTAATGATATGTCTATGTCTTCTATATGGTGTTCTATACTGTATGTAATGATATGTCTATGTCTTCTAGATGGTGTTCTATACTCTATGTAATGATATGTCTATGTCTTCTATATGGTGTTCTATACTGTATGTAATGATATGTCTATGTCTTCTATATGGTGTTCTATACTGTATGTAATGATATGTCTATGTCTTCTATATGGTGTTCTATACTGAATGTAATGATATGTCTATGTCTTCTATATGGTGTTCTATACTGTATGTAATGATATGTCTATGTCTTCTAGATGGTGTTCTATACTGTATGTAATGATATGTCTATGTCTTCTATATGTTGTTCCATACTATATGCAATGATATGTCTATGTCTTCTAGATGGTGTTCTATACTGTATGAATTCTGAGGATTTAAATATGAATCTATAATCACGCTTCCCTTTTCATGTCAATGTGTCACGCTAGTCGGGGAACAGAGGAGGACCAAGGAGCGAGCGTTGAATGCGAACATATTTATTTATATAATGATCACCACGATCAAAAACAACAAAACGATGACGTGACAGTCAATGGTCAAATACAAACCAACACGAACAAGAAACCACAATGAATGAATGCCCCTATTGGCTACCTAAGTATGACTCCCAATCAGAGACAACGAGCTACAGCCGTCTCTGATTGGGAGCCACCTCTGGCCAACATAGATATACAACAACTAGAACCAACACACATGAAAACTCACACCCTGGCTCAACATACTAGAGTCCCCAGAGCCAGGGCGTGACAGTACCCCCCTAAAGGCACGGACTCCGACCGCGCCAACCAAATACCACAGGGAGGGACCGGGTGGGCACTCCGCCTTGGCGGCGGATCCGGCTCCGGGCATGATCCCCACTCGCTCTCTAACCCCCAAAGTACCCCTGGTCCGGTCTGGCCCTGCTGACCGTTGCTGGACTGCACACTGGTGAGCGGATTGCTCTAGCTCCGGCGTGAAGCAGCTGACCCGTGCTGAACCAGGCACCAGTGGAACAGGCACGGCTGTGCGGACTGACGACGACACCACTGGCTTGGTGTGGGGAGCTGGAACGGCCTGAGCCGGGCTGGCGCAAACGCACCCCTGACTTGGTGCGGGAGCAGGAGCGGGCCGAACCGGGCTGGCGAAACGCACCACTGACCTGGTGCGGGGAGCAGAACGGGCCGAGCCGGGCTGACGGCGCACCACTGACTTGGTGCGGGGAGCGAACGGGCCCGAGCGGGCTGACGGCGCACCACTGACTTGGTGCGGGAGCAGGAACGGGCCGAGCCGGGCTGACGAAAGCGCACCACTGACTTGGTGCGGGAGCAGGAACGGGCCGAGCCGGGCTGACGGAGCGCACCACCGACTTGGTGCGGGAGCAGAGAACGGGCCGAGCCGGGCTGACGCCGCGCACCATTGGCCTGGTGCGGGGAGCAGGAACAGGCCGGACCGTACTGGGGACACAAACCACTGGTCCACGAGGGATCTGGAATGGGCCGACCGGACTGGTAACACACCCCAGTACCTCTCGCCGTGCCTCTACACCTTCCATCCCTTCTTCGACCAGCGGCCCCCGTGAAACCTGGCGGCCTCCTCTGCCAACCCGCTGGGCCGCTCTGCCGCGGTCTCCTGCTGGCCCGTCTACCACGGGCGTTAGCCCCCCTAAAAAAATTTCTGGGCGTCTCTCCTACCCGTGGACCAGGTCTCCATGTTCCTCGCCAGCCTTTCGCCCTTCTGCCTCCATGTCAAGCCCTTCTCTTCCTCACCCGGCTTGACCCAGTCGAGAGGGGCGAAGGAGATCTGCTAGAGATCTCCCTGACGATGGCTCCTGGACACGCTGCTTGGTCCAGTCTTGGTGGTTTCTTCTGTCACGCTCGTCGGGAACAGAGGAGGACCAAGGCGCAGCGTTGAATGCGAACATATTTATTTATATAATGATCACACGATCAAAAACAACAAAAACGATGACGTGACAGTCAATGGTCAAACACAAACCAACACGAACAAGAAACCACAACGAATGAATGCCTAACGGCTACCTAAGTATGACTCCCAATCAGAGACAACGAGCTACAGCCGTCTCTGATTGGGAGCCACCCTGGCCAACATAGATATACAACAACTAGAACCAACACACATGAAAACTCACACCCTGGCTCAACATACTAGAGTCCCCAGAGCCAGGGCGTGACACAATGTGTGTTTGTAACATTCTAACACAGTGTTATAATAGTACTTTGACGAAGAAGCTTTCTTCGGAACGCGTCAGCAAGTAATATCATTGAAGCTAATTAATCTGCCCTCCTGCACCTTATTTTACAATTTCACTATTTGGAAACCATTTCAAAAGCTTGATTACATTTACATTTACATTTTAGTCATTTAGCAGACGCTCTTATCCAGAGCGACTTACAGGAGCAATTAGGGTTAGGTGCCTTGCTCAAAAGGCACATTTACGTCATTTGCAGACGCTCTTATCCAGAGCGACTCACCAATTGGTGCGTTCACCCCTATAGCCAGTGGGATAACCACTTTACAATTTGGGGGTAGAAGGATTACTTTATCCTATCCCAGGTATTCCTTAAAGAGGTGGGGTTTCAAATGCCTCCGGAAGGTGGTGAGTGACTCCGCCTGTCCTGGCGTCGTGAGGGAGCTTGTTCCACCATTGGGGTGCCAGAGCAGCGAACAGTTTTGACTGGGCTGAGCGGGAACTATGCTTCCGCAGAGGAAGGGGAGCCAGCAGGCCAGAGGTGGATGAACGCAAAGCCCTCGTTTTGGGTGTAGGGACTGATCAGAGCCCGAAGGTACAGAGGTGCCGTTTCCCTCACTGCTCCATAGGCAAGCACCATGGTCTTGTAGCGGATGCGAGCTTCAACTGGAAGCCAGTGGAGTGTGCGGAGGAGGGGGTGACGTGAGAGAACTTGGGAAGGTTGAACACCAGACGGGCTGCGGCATTCTGGATGAGTTGTAGGGGTTTAATGGCACAGGCAGGGAGGCCAGCCAACAGCGAGTTGCAGTAGTCCAGACGGGAGATGACAAGTGCCTGGATTAGGACCTGTGCCGCTTCCTGTGTAAGGCAGGGTCGTACTCTCCGAATGTTGTAGAGCATGAACCTGCAGGAGCGGGTCACCGCCTTGATGTTGGCGGAGAACGACAGGGTGTTGTCCAGGGTCACGCCTAGGCTCTTCGCACTCTGGGAGGAGGACACAGCGGAGTTGTCAACCGTGATGGCAAGATCATGGAACGGGCAGTCCTTCCCCGGGAGGAAGAGCAGCTCCGTCTTGCCAGGGTTCAGCTTGAGGTGGTGATCCGTCATCCATACTGATATGTCTGCCAGACATGCAGAGATGCGATTCGCCACCTGGTTATCAGAAGGGGGGAAAGGAGAAGATTAGTTGTGTATCGTCAGCGTAGCAATGATAGGAGAGGCCATGTGAGGATATGACAGAGCCAAGTGACTTGGTGTATAGGGAGAAAAGGAGAGGGCCTAGAACTGAGCCCTGGGGGACACCAGTGGTGAGAGCACGTGGTGCGGAGACAGCTTCTCACCACGCCACTTGGTAGGAGCGACCGGTCAGGTAGGACGCAATCCAGGAGTGAGCCGCGCCGGAGATGCCCAGCTCGGAGAGGGTGGAGAGGAGGATCTGATGGTTCACAGTATCAAAGGCAGCAGACAGGTCTAGAAGGACAAGAGCAGAGGAGAGAGAGTTAGCTTTAGCAGTCTCTGTGACACATAGAAGAGCAGTCTCAGTTGAATGACCAGTCCTGAAACCTGACTGGTTTGGATCAAGAAGGTCATTCTGAGAGAGATAGCAAGAGAGAGTTGGCTAAAGACGGCACGCTCAATAGTTTTGTAAAGAAAAGAAAGAAGGGATACTGGTCTGTAGTTGTTGACATCAGTGGGATCGAGTGTTGGTTTCTTGAGAAGGGGAGCAACTCTCGCTCTCTTGAAGACGGAAGGGACATGGTCAGCGGTCAAGGATGAGTTGATCAGCGAGGTGAGGTAGGGGGAGAAGGTCACCGGAGATGGTCTGGAGAAGAGAGGAGGGGATGGGGTCAAGCGGGCAGGTTGTTGGGCGGCCTGCAGTCACAAGTCGCAGGATTTTATCTGGAGAGAGAGGGGAGAAAGAAGTCAAAGCATAGGGTAGGGCAGTGTGAGTAGGACCAGCAGTGTCATTAGACTTAACAAACGAGGATCGAATGTCGTCAACCTTCTTTTTCAAAGTGGTTGTGAAGTCATCCACAGAGAGAAAGGAGGGGGGGGGGGGGGAGGATTCAGGAGGGAGGAAAATGTGGCAAAGAGCTTCCTAGGGTTAGAGGCAGATGCTTGGAATTTAGAGTGGTAGAAAGTGGCCTTAGCAGCGGAAACAGATGAAGAAAATGTAGAGAGGAGGGGAGGAAAAGATGCCAGGTCGGCAGGGAGTTTAGTTTTCTTCCATTTCCGCTCCGCTGCCCGGAGCTCTGTTCTGTGAGCTCGCAATGAGTCATCAAGCCACGGAGCTGGAGGGGAGGACCGAGCCGGCCGGGAGGATAGGGGACACAGAGAGTCAAAGGATGCAGAAAGGGAGGAGGAGGAGGGTTGAGGAGGCAGAATCAGGAGATTGGAGGGAGAAGGATTGAGCAGAGGGAAGAGATGATAGGATGGAAGAGGAGAGAGTAGTGGGAGAGAGAGGCGAAGGTTGCGGCGGCGCATTACCATCTGTGTAGGGGCAGAGTGAGTAGTGTGGGAGGAGAGCAGAGAGAAAAGGAAACAAAGTAGTGGTCGGAGACATGGAGGGGAGTTGCAGTGAGATTAGTAGAGGAGCAGCATCTAGTAAAGATGAGGTCAAGCGTATTGCCTGCCTTGTGAGTAGGGGGGCGGTGAGAGGGTGAGGTCAAAAGAGGAGAGAGAAGTGGAAAGAAGGAGGCAGAGAGAAATGAGTCAAATGTGGACATAGGGAGGTTGAAATCCCCCAAAACTGTGAGGGGTGAGCCATCCTCAGGAAAGGAACTTATCAAGGCGTCAAGCTCATTGATGAACTCTCCAAGGGAACCTAGAGGGCGATAGATGACAAGGATATTAAGCTTAAATGGGCTAGTGACTGTGACAGCATGGAATTCAAATGAGGAGATAGACAGATGGGTTAGGGGGAAAATTGAGAATGTCCACTTGGGAGAGATGAGGATTCCTGTGCCACCACCCCTCTGACCAGATGCTCTCGGGGTATGCGAGAACACATGGTCAGATGAGGAGAGAGCAGTAGGAGTAGCAGTGTTTTCAGTGGTAATCCATGTTTCCGTCAGCGCCAGGACGTCGAGGGACTGGAGATTAGCATAGGCTGGGATGAAGTCAGCTTTGTTGGCAGCAGAACGGCAGTTCCAGAGGCTGCCTGAGACCTGGAACTCCAGGTGTGTGGTGCGTGTAGGGACCACCAGGTTAGAGAGGCAGCAGCCACGCGGTGTGGGGCGTTTGTGTAGCCTGTGCGGAGAGGAGAGAACAGGGATAGGCAGAGGCATAGTTGACAGGCTGCAACAGATGGCTACAATAATGCAGAGGAGATCGGGATGAAATGCACTGAACATCAGGGAAAGGAGAGTGCAGGCCTCCCTCACCAAAAAAATAAATAAATATATAACTCTCCCAACTTCCACCTCAGAAACTATGATTGTTTCACTGAACCACCCGAATAAAACTCTCCCAACTTCCACTCTAGAAATTAGAATTGTTGTAAGCTACAGCAGACTGTTATCAGTAGCTGTAATTAAGTACAGCAGCTACCAACCACCTAACGTTAATGCCTCGGATGAGGTTAGAAAAACAGCTGAATGGTAGCAGCTAGCTGGCTCAAATCACAGGTACTCTCAAGCATGAAATAACATTGGAAACAGCTAACCACAGTTGCTAAAAGTTACCGATAGCTACCCTCTAGCTAGCTAGCTTTGTTGGTCCAGGTAGTGGGTAAGCTAGCCTCGTGCTTCGACCTGGGCTCCGCCGAATAAAATCTTACCTACAATAATAACCTACAAATAACCTACAATAACTACCGGAGTAAGCTGCCTATAATACCAGACTACAATACCTACCTACAAACTAAATACATGGTTTAAGCTTAACTCAACACCATATAAGAAGCCAAGCTTACCTTTCATAACGCAGCAAAGATTAAACGTTGGGTAGCTAGCACAAAGATATTGTATTTAGCTACCACAGCCTGCTGGTAGTGTTGGCTAGCTAGCAATGGCTACTGTGTTGACTTTGTTTGAAAAACGGCGTCGCTGTGAGCGAATGTAGCTGGCTAAAAGGATATTGTTTTTGTAGTTGCAACCGTTGCTAATAGCAACTCGCCAGCTAATCCAGGAGGGTAGAGTTAGCTAGCTAGCTTGCTACATCCGGCACCGCACGAATACAAAAGTAACCTACAATAACTACACAACAGCTACCCGCAACAGCCCACGATGCCTACCTATACTACTTAATAATATACAGCCCACGATGCCTACCTATAGTACTTAACAACAATCTAAATACATAGTTTAAGCCTTATCGACAAAGCCCAAGCTATGTATAAAGCCAAACTGGCAGACTGCAATCAGTAGCGAAATTAGGTACAGCAGCTACCCGACCACCTAACGTTAATGATAATGAGGTTAGAAAAACAGCTGAAGGTGGCAGCTACTGGCTCAATTACAGGTACTCTTAAGCATGAAATAACATTGGAAACAGCTAACCACAGTTGCTAAAAGTTACCGATAGCTACCCTCTAGCTAGCTAGGTTTGTTGGTCCAGGTAGTGGGTAAGCTAGCCTCGTGCTCGCCTGGGCTCCGCTCGAATAAAATCCTTACCTACAATAATAACCTACAATAATAACCTACAATAACTACCGGAGTAAGCTGCCTATAATACCAGACTACAATACCTACCTACAAACTAAGTACATGGTTTAAGCTAACTCAACACCATAAACAGAAGCCAAGCTACCTCTCCTGCTAGAGAAAAACACAACCTCTCCCATCTTGGCTGGTCAAATGGAGCCAATAGAAAAGTGAGAAAAGTAAAACCCGGGACCGACACTCCAGGCTGGGAAAAGCAAACACTCAATGTATTTGGAAAGATTTCAAATAGTATTTGAACCCAGCAGTGCTTAATTTGTCAATCGGGAGGTGCCGGAACAAACAGTGAGCTCGAGAGTGTGGTGACCTGGGGAGTTCTGAGGTACTGGAATGCATGAAGAAAGAAATATCCCTTCATAATAAAGCATTGCATTCATATCATCACATTTGGGTAGTGGCATAGAGCAGTAGAGTAGAGGCACTTACAGAAGTTGTACACATGGGGACATTTTTAGTAGCTGTTATGATGAGTTCCTCTGGTATCTAAGTAATTCATGATGCAAGAAGATATTTAACACTTTGATGGAGAGTTGATGCAAAGTATTTGAATTGATTACGTACCGGTTCGTATAACAAACGCCACGTGCTCTGCCTCTTGTCATCCGAACTCTGGACAAAGGAAATGTTATATACTTAATGTTCCACGCTTTTCGCAACAGCGTCTGGTAACCATCAGTGGGCACTCCCACTCTGATGTTATTACCTTGTACCCCAAGTCAGTATATTCCATCGATCAATCATTCTAAGATAAACCTAGTAAGCTCCCTAGACACCACTGTAATCTTAGCATTCAGACTCTGTGGCACCAAGAGTTACCTATCTAACAGATTTAACATTGCAACACTGTGACAAGACGTTATATCAATCCCCATTTATTTTTTCTTTGTTGTAAGTAAAATTCCCCTTGTATAACATTACTTAATCCCAACAATTCACACAAAACTTCATATTAACTAAAATGTTCCCAAATCAGTAGTATAGATATCTGATTAGAGCCTAACTATGCTAGATACCCGAGAATTCATCCCCCTACTTTTCATACCTGAATCCAACCAGATTCTCCATATATTCCATCAACAAAAGGTATAGATTCTCAGTCACCTGGCTCCTGCACGATCAAACATCTCAAACCGCTATGGAGTCAGTCCGAGTAAAAGATCGATACATGATTAACTACTATATTCACGCTAAATATCTATCTAGGCAAAACCTCACTTATACATAAGGAAAAAAATCACATAGACCATACAAGAAAAACATACATAAAATGAATGTTGAACATCATGACATCATCCAACCAGATACATTGATTCATGACCATTTCTCAGTTACTATGTAAACTACCAATATAGGTATATGAATATATCCCAATAAAAACTGAATTCTTCATTTTCTTGGATTCAGAGGAACCCTAAGCTTTCTCTGTTTGCGGGGCGCTATCTGATCTACTAAAATAGTCACGTTCCCGTTACGCATCCTGTAAACCTTATATTCAACGTCATACAATTCCCACATCACATTCCCAAATCTCTCAATCAACATTATCAATGGACTCTACACTGAATAAGATGATATAGATGATGAATTTGTACTTTTCTCCTTGCATTAATAATGACTGATACATTTATTTTCTATTTTATTTTATTTTTTATTTAACCTTTATTTAACCAGGTAAGCTGAGTTGAGAACAAGTTCTCATTTACATCTGCGACCTGGCCAAGATAAAGCAAAGCAGTGCGATAAAAACAACAACAACACAGAGTTAAATATGGAATAAACAAAACGTACAGTCAATAACACAATGGAAAATATATATACAGTGTGTGCAAATGTAGTAAGTTATGGAGGTAAGGCAATAAATAGGCCATAGTGCAAAATAATTACAATGTAGTATTAACACTGGAGTGATAGATGTGCAGAAGATGATGCTGCAAATAGAGATACTGAGGGTGCAAATGAGCAAAATAAATAACAATATGGGGATGAGGTAGTTGGGTGGGCTAATTACAGATGGGCTGTGTACAGGTGCAGTGATCGGTAAGCTGCTCTGACAACTGATGCTTAAAGTTAGTGAGGGAGATAAGAGTCTCCAGCTTCAGAGATTTTTGCAGTTCGTTCCAGTCATTGGCAGAGAACTGGAAGGAATGGCGGCCAAAGGAGGTGTTGGCTTTGGGGATGACCAGTGAGATATACCTGCTGGAGCGCATACTACGGGTGGGTGTTGCTATGGTGACCAATGAGCTAAGATAAGGCGGGATTTGCCTGTGCATGTCTAGCTATAATCACGGCATGTTCGTGAATCGATAGTACAGATCTCAAAATCAATCCCCCGTAAATATGGGGAAAACAACACCCCATAACTATGGCTACAATAATTACTATGGCAACACCTATCACTATGGCTACAATAATTACTATGGCCACTAAGGATCTAGAATGCCATCCACGTTCCTATTGAATTACCAGCTAAAAAACGAAAAGACTTCCAAGCAGCGTTCAAATTGCTATATCCCCATAATTTTTGCATCTCTATTCAGTATTCTTAATTCCATCCTGTATTTCTCTAATATTTCCCTTAGCTTCCCAAGACCTTCCTGATTCTGATAGGCAAGTACTGCCCAACATGTATCTCCCTCCCTACAATCGCACACACGCCCTTGAGCTGCTGTAATAGCATCCAATGCTATGCGAGTATCCATTAATATTGTCTAATGAGGGCCCTTTCAGACCCAATTGCTTGTAAACCCAATACCGTTAGTAGGTACCGTGTTTAGTCTGAACTCTGTTCAACCCCGACTCCGTACCAGTAATAGGTTCTTAGATAGAGACAAAGGATAAGACTCTGGTTCCAGTCCCTGATAAATCAGGACTGCCTTGGATTAGTTAGGAGCGAGGAATTCGCTCCAGGTCAGATCAGATAAAGATAGAAAACAAACATTCCTCTTTCACACCAACCCCAATGATATGAACCCATTAAGTTCTAACAACACATATGTACCAATGTTTAAACTTTCAACGTAAAAAATACACCTCAATCCCCCTCTCTGGGACTTACCCAAGGTCCCATATCAATACATCCCAATATATTAATGTATATAGTGACCAAACCCAGTGAATCAACATGTTCCTGATATCAGCTACAATCCTTGCACTCAACCTTTTACATGTTTCAAACAGAAATATTCCCAAATTTGTGTATCCTAACACATTATAACTAATGTAGCATTGTTTTTTAACCACCAATATCTATTTAAGAAATGTATCTTGCGATTGTCCAGTACCGCCACGGGCATGCTGAGAATAGTTTCAACATCTTTAGCTCACATAACTCACCCAATTCCACAATTAGTATAACAATCAAAATAATCAATATCTAATACATTAATTGCAGTGTCAACTACTTAAATCACTCAGTCATCTTGTTAAATCATAACCAAAATCAAATAAATTATCCAACACAAATTTAGAATGACAATTCTTGGTGATTCACATTGTTCCTATCACTCAAGTTAAAATGCTCAACTTAGCACCCATTGACACCGGCAGAATGTACATTTATATTAACGCATACAGTATAACTATCCAGAATTCTAGTATTACCTTCCTCATCATGATAATAACTACAGATCAACAATGCATTCTTAGTCCAAAATTACTATAAGTTTAGCAGTGTATATACCTTCTACATCAACCTCATACTCAAATTATCAAATTTAGAGAAGTCCAAATTAATTATGGACACAGCTGACCAACCCTGTCACGGTCGTTGAAGAACGGGTCAGACCAAGGCGCAGCGTGGAATGCATCAGCATGTTTATTAAACTGAATAAACATACAAAACAACAAAAGGCAACAAACGTGACGCTGGAAGGCTATACACTAAGAAGACAAACTCTACAGAGCACAAACAAGATCCCACAACCCAGGCAGGAAAACTGGCTGTTTATGTAGTGATCCCCAATCAGAGACAACTGGCAACAGCTGCCTCTGATTGGGAATCACACCGCCAAACATAGAAATACAAACACAGGAAGTCCACATAGAAAAACACACACATGATATTCACACTCTGAATATAATTCAACGGTTGGTACAGTGGGGAAAAAAAGTATTTAGTCAGCCACCAATTGTGCAAGTTCTCCCACATGGCATTAGTCAAATTCTATCCACAAACCACTACTACCTAATAACATATTTGCATTCACATTACTAGAAGGCATTATTTTAATACTAATACTACACAACAATCCAAATCGACATGTCTCATTTCTCAATTAACCTACTTACTTTTAACTATAGAAAACCCTCACATTTATATTGTCTCTACACTTTCATCCAATGTTACTTTAGCAGGTGACAAATTATAGTTAAATTATAGTCAAAACAAACAAAACATCTATTCGCATGTAGATCCACTTTAATTACTACGTTATCCTAGGTCGCCATGGATTGGTAGGACAATCCTTTCCTATAATCTAATCAATGCAACCGGTGCTCCGGGTCAATAGCATCAAGCTGTAATAGTTTTGCTTCCGTCCCTACATGGGCTTGAACCAGGACCCTCTGCCACATCGACAACAGTAACCCTTGAAGCACCGTTACCCACGCTCCACTAAGCGCGGCCCTGCAGAGCAAGGTAAACAACTACTTCAGGTCTCAGAGCGAAGTTCGTCACCAATGGAAACGCTAGTAGTTCTCACCGCTAAGTAGCTAGCCATTTCACACTGGTCTACACCCACCTTGACTTCCTCCTTTTCCGCAGCAACCAGTGATCCAACACACCAAACTGAACTCATTATGTCCCGTTACAGCCCCCTGGAGTTCAGCGAGCCCCAGTCGCTAACACCCACAGACAAAACCATGGAAACTCTTCCATTCCCACTAGTAGACAAAAATAAACCCATTCTCAAACAGCATTCTGCGTTTACCTCTATCGTGAAGGTTAAAACAACTTGAATAACTTTCACAATCCTAGATTGCTGTTGTAGCTTTTTGATGTTTTGGTTCAGTGTCTCTGTTAGGATGTAAGGTAAATTACTTCTGTTAGCTTTCTCAGCAAAAAAGTGTTTCTAGCCCTCAGTTAATGGTATCTCTCTCCTGATATATCTTCATACTCTGCTTCTTTTCAACAATGAGTTTTTATCCTTATTGTGTTTTTAATAGTCTGTTTATTCTCTTTGTCCTCTTGCTTCACTTCCCATTAAGAAAACACAGTAACTTTCCAGTGCTTTGGTATTACATTCTTTATTTATCTTATCTCAACCCCTATAAAACCACTTTCCTCTCCTGTGCTTAGGTGTTTCCCCAATGATTTATTCAGCTTCCCGGGTCACTAGACCCCACCCTATTTTATCAAATATTCCTACTTCTATTTTCTATCTGTGCCTACTTGCCCTCCCCAGCACTGTAGCTTGCTTTCAGAATAACACACCTCAACTCTCTCAACACTACAGCCACTGCTTTAATGGCCTGCCCCTTCCTAGAATGTTGTCTAGGCTACAGCTCTACTCGTAATTGCCAGTCCTATTATTAGAAGTCAGTAGATTTGGGTAACTGTCCCATCTAATTAGGCTACAGGTAGTAAAACAAACACCCTACTCTTTTGGACGCATCATACATTCAATTTATATCTACAGTGAGAGAAAAAAGCATTTTGATCCCTGCTGATTTTGTACGTTGCCCACTGACAAAGACATGATCAGTGTATAATTTTAATGGTAGGTTTATTTGAACAGTAGAGACAGAATAACAACAAAATAATCCTGAAAAATACAGATGTCAAAAAGTATAAATGGATTTGCATTTATATGAGGGAAATAAGTATTTGACCTCTGCAAAACATGACTTAGTATTTGGTGAGCAAAACCCTTGTTGGGAACTCACAGAGTAGAGTTTTGTAGTTGGCCAACAGGTTTGCACACACTTCTCAGGGGATTTACCTTTGGAGATCTTCTCCAAGTCATTATGGTTTTAGAGCCTGAGGTTTGGCAACTCGAACCTTCAGCTCCCTCCACAGATTTTTATGGGATTAAGGCTGGGAGACCACTCCAGGACCTTAATGTGCTTCTTCTTGAGCCACTCTTTGTTGCCTTGGCCGTGGGTTTTGGGTATTGCTTTGCTGGAATACCCATCCACCGACCCATTTTCAATGCCCTGGCTGGGAGAGGGAGGTTTCACCCAAGATTTGACAGTAATGGCCCCGGCCCATCGTCCCCTTTGAGTGCAGTGAAGTTGTTGTCCCTTAGCAGAAAAAACACCCCCACACCATAATGTTTGCACCTCCATGTTGAAGGGGATGGTGTTTTGGGTATAGGAGCATTCTCCTCCTCCAAACACTTGAAAGCGGAGCTGATGCAAAGAGCTAATTTGGTTCATCTGACCACAACACTTTCACACAGTTCCTTGAATCATTCAGATGTTCATTGGCAAACTTTGAGACCCGCATGTATATGTGCTTTCTGGAGCATGGTGGGGACCTGAGGGACGTTGCAGGATTTTAGTATAGAGTGTGTACAATTGTTTTCTTGGTGACTATGGTCCCAGCTGCCTTGAGATCATTGACAAGATCCTTCGGTATTTGGGCTGATTCCTCACCGTTCTCATGACTGGCTTGCAACTCCACGAGGTGAGATTTTGCATGGAGCTCCAGGCCGGAGGGAGATTGACAGTTATTTTGTGTTTTTTCATTTGGGTAATAATCGCTTGACAACTGTTGTACCTTCTCACCAAGCTGCTGGCGAATGGTCGCGTAGGATCCAGCCCTTGTGTAGGTCTCACAATTTGTCCCTGAATTTGAGAGTGGTTTGGCCATGGTGGGAGAGTTGGAATTGATTGATTGATTGCTTTGGGAAGATGTTTTTATAGGTAACAAATTAGGAGCACTTAAGAGAGTGCTCTAATTCAGCTTGTTACCGTATAAAAGACACCTGGGAGCCAGAAATCTTTTGATTGAGAGGGGGGTCACAACACTTATTTTCATTAAAATGAAATAATTTATAACATTTTTGACATTGCGTTTTTGGATTTTTTTGTTGTATTTTCACTGTTCAAATAAAACTACTAATAAAATATAGATGATCATTTCCTTTGTCAGTGGGCAAACTTACAAAATCAGCAGGGGATTAAATACTTTTTTCCTCACTGTATATTATTAATATTAATATATTGATTGACATTACGACACATTTCTCATTGTTTAAGCTAGCAAACCATTAGGCAACAAAAAATGAATGAAAATGCCACGCTATTTCTGTGGCATAAGTGAGTTTTTAATTTGGAACCAAACAAGCTGCTAAATCTTCCAGTCTACATCACATAAACAAACACTGAGAAGTAAACATAAACAGAATTAACTCAGAAACCCAGATTTACTCATGCATTGACCAATGCTATTGAAATGACAGAGAAATCGCGAAATAGCCTCCAATTACAATGGTTTGTCGTCTTAACATCTGATCCATAATGAAATTCTTCACTTCCTCACCATAGAATGATAATATACACTGCAAAAAAAATAAGGGAACACTAAAATAAAATCAGATTGAATGAATGAAATAATCTTATTAAATATTTTTTTTTACATAGTTGAATGTGCTGAAACAAAATCACACAAGAATTATCAATGGAAATCAAATTTATAACCCATGGAGGTTGGATTTGGAGTACCCTAAAAAATTAAAGTGGAAAACCACACTACAGGCTGATCCAATCTTTGTGTATGTAATGTTTAAAAAAGTCAAAAATGAGGCTCAGTAGTGTGTGGGGCCTCCACGTGCCTGTATGAACTCCCCACAACGCCTGGAGCATGTCTGATGAGGGTGGCGGATGGTTAGATCTCCAGACCTGGACTAAAGAATCCGCCAACCTCCTGGACATCTGTGGTGCAACGTGGCGATGGTGGATGGAGCGAGACATGAGTCCAGATGTGATACTGATCTGAGGTCTGGGGAACGGGGCGGCGAGACTATAGCATCAATGCCTTCTTTGCAGGAACTCTGACACACTCACCACATGAGGTTCAGGCATTGTTGTATTAGAGGAACCAGGGCCAAACCAGCAAGCATATGGATACATGGGTCTGAGATCTCATCTCGGTACCTAATGGCAGTCAGGCTACCTCTGAGGAGCACATGGAGGGCTGTGCGGCGCCTCAAAGAAATGCCACCCACACCATGACTGGACACGCAAAACGTCAGGCTGGAGGATGTTGCAGGCAGCAGAAGCTCTCCCACGGGCGCCTCCAGATTCTGTCACGTCTGTACATGCTCAGGTGAACTGCTTCATCGTGAAGAGCACAGGGCAGGTGGGAATGTGGGTTAATATATTGATACTAATAATATTCCAATTATTATTGATCAAATCTCTAGTAATCGTTAATACACATAAAATTCATCACATTTTCATATATTATAATAGAAGTAGAAATCCTTAGGTATACATAAAAATCCCTTCTTTTTTAAACGATTCTCAATCGATACAAATCAACTTCTCAAACATACTCCCAGCGGAACCAGAAAACAGACTGTAGTTTCCAGGACCCTGCCTGCCTGTCATGGGATCCTCCCCAGAAAATACAGACCTTTTCCACAACTCCCTAAAATTGTATGAGCACTCCCCCCCTGGTAGCAACATTAATTGCATTCAATTATCTTCCACTCTGCTCACCCCTCTCCACTCAGCCTAACTAGCTCCACCTGCCCTGCTCCGGTTGTACCGGGCAGCTGCAGCTGCATTTCCCACTCACCATCCTCACCTTACTCACTCGTTCTAATTATCTGCCAGCTGAACTGCATTTCCCACATCAGATATAAGCCTGTTTTTAGCCAAGCCCGTCAGATCGCTTCAAACGAAGTATCCTGCGGTTGCGCCTGACTCTTGAGATACCGATCCTTTTTGACCGCCTCCTTTTATGCCCTCGCCTATCCCAACCTGCCGACCGAATCTCCGATCTTCAGCCCCCGTAACCTTGCCTTCTGTCTTCACCACGATATTTGCCTCAGCCCTGATCTGTACTTCTGCCGCCATTCATATTGCTGCCGTGTGTGTGTGTTCCCCAGGTCTCCGACCACCAGATGAGCGGTGCCCAGACGTTTCACCACCCTCAGCCCGATACGGATCATGGGGAACACACACAGATAAGCACTTGAGAACCCGGACATTTGGTGACCCCCGGAGCACAGGTACCCACAGTGAGGACCCTGGAAAGACCCCCTGACACCCCGGACTCTCTTCCCGCCCGTAACCTTGAATAAAGAACTCTGAATTTGAACTGCGCTGGAATCCTCGGGGTGACAGAACGATCTGACCTCAGGAAGGACGAAGATGGAGGAAGAGCCAGAGAGGACGCCCAAGGACTGGAAGCTTGAGGGAGAAAACATGTGGCGAGAATCTCAGATTAACAGCAGAAATAAAGTAACTGCAGCAAAAACAGTAGCTCCAAGCCCTGCAATTACCTCGACCCGGCTACTCCACCTGCAGGCCCCCCGTCCTTTGTTCTGTACCACCGATACTCCCTCACCTCCCTCCGCTGGAGGTCCAATGCTGCAGGCTCCGGGAGTGCTGCACCAGATCCCCACGCTCCTGAACCAAGGATTGGGAACCCGGAACGCTTTTGATGGCAACTGCAGAAGCAAGAAAGACCATCTTGAGCAGCTGCAGGATTCATTTGGGTATTAAAGCCAGGACTTTCTCAATAGAGGGAGCCAAGGTGGGGTATATACACATCCACCGTCGAGCGGGGGGAACGGAATCGACGGAAACCCAGCCTGTGCCTCCTTCAGTGCCTTTGAGGAGGAGAAGTTAAAGGTCTTTGAATCAGGCTCGCCAACAGCCGAATTGCACAAGTCCGGCTCACCATAGAGAAGGAGATAGACTTTTACGAGAAACTAACAGAGGCACTGGGAAGTAAGGACATGATTACTGTTTTCATGACCCGCCTCAACGCTTGATGCCATGACCTTGCCGGTCGCATTGACGGATACAGACCCGGGAGGAGGGAGAAGGGGAAACCGCCAGGAGCGAGCCACGCTCTGTCCAGCCCCTGCCTGTCAAGTCCATAGCCAACTCAATCAGCCTGAGGCCATGGAGATTGGCCGTGCCTCGACTCCCGAGAGCGCCGGCGCCGTCTAAGCTCCAACCTTTGCCTCTCACTGTGGTGGCCGAGAATCACCGTGTCAGCTACTTGTCCGGCAAAGCCGCAGCTCACCAGGTGTAGGGAGATCCGGTGAGCTCAACAAGCCTTCAGTCTCCCCCATCCGAAAGACCCTGCTTCATCTCCGCCTTCAGCTTTCTGACAAGACTCATACACTGGCCGCCTTGTGGATTCGGAGCCGAAGCAAACATCATGGACCCTGAGCTTGCACAGCAACTGGGCGTGAACCATCATCAACTGACACAACCCATTCCTGCACGAAAGCCCTGGATGGGCATCATCTTGGCACTGTCACTCATATCTCCGCCCTGTGACAATCCTGCTGTCAGGAAACCACCAGGAGTCCATCCAGTTTCACCTCCTACACTCACCTACAACCACTCATTCTTGATACCCGTGGGCCCGTCAGCACAACCCCCCACATCGACTGGGAGACAGGAACAGTCCGTGAGTGGGGAAGGAGTTGTCATCAGACCTGTTTAAGGGGGCCACCCTGCCCGTTCACCGGGAAGGATCTAGCGCTACCTCCGACATATCCAATGTTCCGGCCTGTTACCACAGCCTGAAAGAGGTGTTCAACAAATCCAAGGCGACATCTCTACCCCCACACAGACCCTATGACTGCGCGATTGATCTCCTGCCTGGCACAGCACCTCCCAAGGGTCGTCTGTATTCACTGTCAGCCCCGGAAAGAAAGGCCATGGAGGACTACATTAATGACTCTCTTGCCTCCGGGATAATGACGTCTCCTTCGCGAGGAGCCGGATTCTTCTTTGTCGGCAAGAAGGACCGGTTCTCTTCGCTCCATGCATAGATTACCGGGGTCTGAACGACATCACGGTTAAGAATCGCTACCCACTGCCCTTACATTCGTCTGCCTTCGGAACTGCTGCAGGGAGCCACTGTATTCACTAAGCTGGACCTTCGCAATGCCTACCATCTGGTGCGGATGAGGAGGGAGACGAATGGAAGACAGCGTTCAACACACCAACCGCCATATGAATATCTCGTCATGCCCTTCGGCCTCACCAATGCCCCAGCAGTTTTTCAAGCCCTAGTGAATGATATCCTCAGGGACATGCTAAATACGTTGTGTACCTTGACGATATTTTAATATTCTCAAAGACTCTGTCAGTAACACACGCACCACGTCCGGTTGGTCCTGCGCCGCCTGCTGGAGAACTCTCTTTTCGTGAAGGCAGAGAAGTGCGTAGTTCCATGCCAAGACCGTTTTGATTCCTGGGGTATGTGGTGACCGAGGGCAGCATTCAGATGGATCTCACGAAGGTGTCGGCTGTCACTTCCTGGCCAGTTCTGAGTCTCGGAAGAAGTTGGGCAACAGTTCCTGGGCTTTGCCAACTTTATAGGAGATTCATCAGAAACTATAGCACAGTGGCTGCACCCCTCACGGCGCTAACCAGCACTAAACAACCGTACCAATGGACATCAGCTGCTGATAAGGCCTTCAATATCCTCAAGACATGTTTCACTTCTGCTCCCATCCTCCAGATGCCAGATGCAGCAAGGCAGTTTGTGGTGGAGGTAGATGCTTCGGACGTGGGAGTGGGTGCAGTGCTTTCTCAAAGAGCAGCTGAGGATGGCAAGATGCACCCCTGTGCCTTCTACTCCCGCTGACAACCCCGCCGATGCAACTACGACATTGGGAACCGCGAGCTGTTGGCTGTCAAGCTCGCCCTTGAAGAATCAGCGGCACTGGTTAGAGGGGTCAAAGGAACCATTCGTAGTGTGGACAGACCACAAGAACCTGAGTATATCCAAACAGCCAGGAGGCTGAACTCCCGTCAACAGCGGTGGTCTCTGTTCTTTACGCGCTTCAATTTCACGCTCTCCTACCGCCCCGGGATCTGCAACATCAAACCTGATGCTCTTTCCCGGATGTTTCAGAAGGACGAGACCACCGCCATGACAGCTCCCATTCTTCCCAGCCACTTGGTCGTAGCGGCCCTCACCTGGGAGATCGAAGCAGGTCATGGAGGCTCTTCGACCAGCCAGGTCCAAGCACCAGCGCCCCCAACCGTCTGTTTGTTCCAGCAAATCTCAGGTCACCTGTGATTCAGTGGGGGGCACGAATCCCGTCTGGCCTGTCATCCCGGCATCACTCGCACCCTTCATCTGGTCCGTCAGCGGTTCTGGTGGCGGGGGATGAGACGGGATGTCCGAGAATTCATCCGAGCTTGTCCCACTTGTAACCGAAACAAGACTCCCAACCAGCCTCCTGCTGGGTTGCTGCAACCCCCTACTCATACCCAAGAGGCCCTGGTCCCAATCGTTTCACTGGACTTTGTTACGGGCTTCCGCCCTCTGACGGACACACAGTCATCCTTACCATTGTTGACCGCTTTAGTAAGATGACCCACCGTGGCCCTTCCCCAAACTACCCTCTGCTAAAGAGACCTCCCAGGTGGTCCTGGAACATGTGTTTCGTATCCATGGCCTACCCCAGGATATAGTGTCAGACCGGGGCCCGCACTTCTCAGCAACCTTTTGGAAGGAGTTCTGTGTCATCTCCTTTGGGGCCACCGCCAGCCTATCGTCTGGATTCCACCCTGCAGTCAAACGGCCAGACTGAACGCATGAACCAGGAGCTGGAGAAGGCACTGAGGTGTGTGGCTTCCCAAAATCCCCGGCCTGGGCTCAACACCTGCTCTGGGTGGAATATGCCCATAATTCACTCACCAGTTCCTCCACCGGGCTCTCCCCTTTCATAGTGTGTCTATGGGTATCAACCTCCACTGTTTGCCAGCCAGAGGCGGATGCCACCTGTCCGTCTGCTCTGCAGCATGCCCGACGCTGCCGCCGCACTTGGGCCCAGGCTCGCACTGTGCTCCTGAAGTCGGAACCAGCTACGCCGCCGGTGCCAACCGACGGAGGACCCCAGCACCTACTTACCGGGGTTGGTCAGAAGGTCTGGCTGGTCTGCCCGGATCTGCCGCCAGGTGGTGTATCACTGAAGCTGGCCCCCGCTTCATTGGTCCTTTCCTGTGCAGAAAGTTATCAGTCCAACGGCGGTCCGACTTCAGTTGCCCGCTCCATGCGGGTCCACCCCACCCTTCCACGTCTCCAAGGTCAAGCCGGTCCATGAAAGTCCCCTGGTCCCTGCAGCCCGGGCGCCACCTCCTCGCGCCGTAGATGGCGGTCCTGTCTTCACCGTCCGGCGGCTGCTCCGCTTGGCGAAGGGGTAGGGTCTCCAGTACTCGTTGATTGGGAGGGATATGGTCCAGAGGAGAGACCTGGATCCTGCAGGAGGATAGTGGACCGGACCCCCTTATCACTGACTTCCACCCGACTACATCCTGACTCAGCCTGCAATCCGTAGGGGCGTCCAAGAGGGGTTCTAGCGTCCGGCCCGCCCCGCTCCGTCTCAGTGCCTGTCTGTCCCCGACCGGACCTCCAGCTCCTTCTGGAGGATGAGGAGATTCACTCCGACCGCTCGGAGGAGTTCTGACCCGCGCCTGCTCCTCCACCCTCCCGGCATGATGTTGTTCTTGGGACTTCTGGGGCCGCCCCTTGAGAGGGGGGGTCCTGTCATGAGCACTCTCTCTCCCTGGTAGCAACATTAATTGCATTCAATTATCTTCCACTCTGCTCACCTCCCTCTCTACTCAGCCCTAACTAGCTCCACCTGCCCTGCTCTGCTCTTGTTACCTGGGCCAGCTGCACGGCATTTCCCACTCACCATCCTCACCTTGCCTCACTCTGTTCTAATTACTCTGCCAGCTGAACTGCATTTCCCACTACCTCTCCCAGTATATCAAGCCCTGTTTTTCAGCCAAGCCCTGTCAGATCGTCTTCAAACCCGGACCAGTATCCTGCCTGCTCTGCGCTCTGACTCCTGTTTGTGATAACGATCCTTTCTTGACTGCCTCCTTGTTCTACTGCCCCGCTATCCTCAACCTGCCTTCTGGACCTCGACTATCTCCGATCTTCAGCCCCTCCGGTAACTCGTTTCTGCCTTCTGTCTCTCACCACGATATTTGCCCAGCCCTGATCTGTACTTCTGCCTGCCATTCATATTGCTGTTGTGTGTGTGTGTTCCCCAGGTCTCCGACCACCAGATGAGCGTGCCCAGACGCGTTTCACCACCCTCAGCCCGATACGCCGCTCCATCACTGGGGAACACACACACTAAGCACTTGGACTGAGACACCCCCGGACATTTGGTGACTCCGAGCACAGGTACCCACAGGAGGACCCTGAAAGACCCCTGACACCCCTGGGACTCCTCTTCCGCCTGTAACCTTGAATAAAGAACTCCTGAATTTGAACTTGCGCTCTTTGGGTCCTCTTCTGTTCGTGACAAAATAACCTCACGCTCTCCATACCACTCCTTGATATTCTATGACCTAACTCTGTGATATATCCAAACTTCTTACCCAAACTTATATCAAATTATCACACACATTTATATAATTTATTATGCACTCTTCAGATTAAAAGTACTTTCTGCTGTTTGATGTTATAAAATAGTCGATGTTGTTCCATTCCACTACTTAACTCAGTGTAGCAGACTTTTTTCTCCCACTAATTATACTTCCAGGTCATCGTGGCGTCATTAAATCGCATCGCTTGATACTTGCCTCTTTCATATAATCTAAATCCCATTCCCGTGTTGTTTACGCGATATTGCCAATTATATATTTTCACGCTATCGAATTGATCCCTTTTAAAAATCCCTTCTTGAGGATACTCATTATCTGTCCATGCTGCTACATCACTGAGATGTGGTTCCCCAGAGACAAATCCAATTTATTTAACATCCATTCGCCCATTCTCTGATTTTCGATATTTTTAGTACAGACAAATACTGATTTATCTCTGTAATAATTTTGTCATTTCTTTCTCTCTCTTCGAGTTAAATGAAGCTCTTGATTTATTCTTGTGATTGTCTTGCCAGATTCCAGTCTACTGAGTTGACACCTATAGTTTTATTATTAGTTCATGTAATATTAGTAATCAAATACTTGAATCAAATCCCCAACTTGATCTTTATTAAAATGTTGTTTGCCTGTTTTGTCATTGGTGCCATGATTCAACATGCTCGCTTTGAGTAATTCACAAAGGATAATTCGTACTTCTTTTTATGATGATTTACTCACACCAAAGGCCCGTAACCTATCTCTTTATAATGTCTCTATACACTAAAGGGACACTCTGCGCCAATCTTTTTATAATGTACTTTAAACATAATGGAATAACACCCACTCTGTTTATAATGCCATTACACATTAAGGGAAGTCCTGCGCCCACTCTGTTTATAATGCCATTACACTTTAAGGGAAGTCCTGCGCCCACTCTGTTTATAATGCCATTATACATTAAGGGGAAGTCCAGCGCCCACTCTGTTTATAATGCCATTACACATATGAAGTCCTGCGCCACTCTGTTTATAATGCCATTACACATTAAGGAAGTCCTGCGCCACTCTGTTTATAATGCCATTACACATTAAGGGAAGTCCTGCGCCACTCATTTATCCTCTGTTGCTTTTTTACTCATTACTCTAGAACACACCCTATTTTGAATCATAGCACCATGTCATTGTCTAATTTGATATTTCTCCTTACATATGTTTACATACTTGAAAACCACTAATCTATTCCCTAAAAAAAAATGCCGAATTTTAACGTTCGTTAAGTTCAGCTTTACCACAGATAAGCAGAATTTGACAATCAATATAATGAAAGTCTGCTTCCTTGATATTTCTCAGCTGTAAACTGCATCCTGTTAGTTTAGACGCTAATCTGTTACGACGAGTTCCTCTGGTATTAAGTAATTCATGATGCAAGAAGATATTTAACACTTTGATGGAGAGTTGATGCAAAGTATTTAATTGATTACGTCGGGTTCGTATAACAAACGGCACGTGCTTTGGCTCTTGTCATCCGAACTCTGGACAAAGGAAATCTCTCAGTTTATATATTTCATGTTACACGTTTCTTCAACAACGTCTGATAACCATCAGTGGGCACTCCCCTCTGATGTTATTACCTTGTACCCCAAGTCAGTATATTCCATCTAGCAATCATTCTAAGATAAACCCTAGTAAGCTCCTCGAGATAATGGAATCCTTAGCATTCAGACTCTGTGGCACCATGTGGCACCAAGAGTTACCTATCTAACAGATTTAACTTGGTTTCCACAACACTATGACAAGACGCTATATCACTTTACATTAGTGTGGTTATTACTGTTAGGTCTAGGGTCAGGGTTAGAAGTTACTACATTCAGCGAGTAACCCTAACCCTAGCCATATCTAGGACTAAAAAGAGAAGACATTTTACAATCAGAGTTCTTTGTATCTCTTCTTAGTCAGACAGAAACCCCCCACATCTTATAGGTGGGACGGGGTTATGAACATATCCCATAAATTGTTTTCTACAACCAGATGAAACTGCCTTTCAGCAGGAAAAGCTTCTCTAATAATCCCTAACCGTTGCTGGGTGTCTTCAGAGACTGAGGTATAAAGAGACACACTGTCAAGTCAAATCATCTGGCTGTGCTTTCATGTCAAAACATTTATTATTTTCTATTCATAAAAATTCTATTGTATTATATTCTTTGATAATAGATTATATCCATAGGCTCCACTCTGTATAGTGTTAATGATGACTGTTTCCGTTCTGTACATTGATTGAATGGTTAGGACTATCTCACTGTATGTCTCAGATTAAATCCCAAGAGACCAGGAGACCTAAAGGAAGCCTTCAACACTGTATCCCTTCATCCAGTCATAGTAAACAACCTCTGTCTGTCTGTAAACACAGCCAACTTTTCTGCGGTGGTTGTTGTTGCTATCAGTGCTAACAGCTATTTTCAGGTCTCTCCAGAGATGGTCCATCGGGTTCAACTCCAGGATCTGGCTGATCACTCAAGGACATTCAGAGACTTGTCCCGAAGCCACTCCCTGCGTCTTGGCTGTGTGCTTAGGGTTGTTGTCTTGTTGGAAGTTGAACCTTCGCCCCAGTCTGAGATCCTGAGGCTCTGAAGCAGGTTTTCATCAAGGATCTCTCTGTACTTTGCCCTGTTCATTTTTCCCTCGATCCTGGCTATTCCCCAGTCCGTGCCTCTGAAAAAACATAATAATAATAATATAACATCCCCACAGCCTGATGCTGCCACTACCATGCTTCACCATAGGGATGGTGCCGCCGCATGTTTTCTACAGACGTGACGCGGGCATTCAGGCCAAAGAGTTCAATCTTGGTTTCATCAGACCAGAGAATCTTCTTTCTCATGGTCTGAGAGTACTTTTAGGATCCTTTTGGCAAACTCCAAGCAGGCTGTCATGTGTCTTTTACTGAGGAGTGGCTTCCGTCTGGCCACTCTACCATAAAGGCCTAATTGGTGGAGTGCTGCAGAGGTGGTTGTCCTTCTGGAAGTTTCTCCCATCTCCACAGAGGAACTCTGGAGCTCTGTCAGAGTTACCATCGGGTTCTTGGTCACTTCCCTGACCAAGGCCCTTCTCCCCCGATGCTCAGTTTGGCCAGGTGGCCAGCTCTAGGAAGAGTCTTGGTGGTTACAAACTTCTTCTCCATTTAAGAATGATGGAGGCCATTGTGATCTTGGGGACCTTCAATGTTGCAGAAATGTTTTGGGACCCTTCCCCAGATCTGTGCCTCAACACAATCCTGTCTCAGGGCTCTACGGACAATTCCTTCACCCTCATGGCTTGGTTTTTGCTCTGACATGCACTGTCAACTGTGGGACCTTATATAGACAGCTGTGTGCCTTTACAAATCATGTCCAATCAATTGAATTTACTACAGGTGGACTCCAATCAAGTTGTAGAAACATCTCAAGGATGATCAATGGAAACAGGATGCACCTGAGCTCAATTTTGAGTCTCATAGCAAAGGGTCTGAATAATTATGTAAATAAGGTATTTCTGTCTTGTATTTTCAATAAGTGTGTAAAAATAAAAACCTGTTTTTGCTTTGTCATTATGTGGTATTGTGGGTAGAGTGATGAGGAAAATGTTTTATTTAATCAATTTTAGAATAAGGCTGTAACGTAATAAAATGTTGAAAAAGTCAAAGGGTCTGAATACTTTCCGAATGCACTGTATGGCAGCTAGAAATCAAAACTGATGGTCTTCAGAGATAGATCGGAGGGGCTTCGGGTAGCTGAAGGCGGGGACTAAAAACAAACAAAAGATAACTAATGTAAAATGTAGTGTCTGTGAAATGTATGTAGTATGTACATTTATAAGCTGGAAGTGGAAGCCTAAGTATTGTTTGTCCATTAGTTTAGGAGGGGTGGTAGGGTTAGGGGAAAATAATAAAGAAGGAAAATATATTTAAAATAATATTTACAAAACATATATATGGGGGATTGGAAATGATGCAGACAATTACACAGATAGAAGCCCCAATATATCTGCAATGTTAAAGCTGGTCCTATAGCTGTACGGTGGCTTTGACCAGCTGGTGCTTCTTCAAAGCAGGAGATTCATAGTGAGGTTGGAGGTGAGTCTCACAGTAAGAGGCCAGACACACCAGACAGGACATGAGGGCTTTCTGCTTTCTGGTCCCAGTGCAGACATCACACGCTACATCTCCAGGTCCAGCATAGCACAGAGCAGGAGGGGGAGCAGCCTGGAGTCCTGTCTTCTTCAGTTTCTCCACCACTTAGGCGAGCACAGCACTCCTGTTCAGAATAGGTCTTGGGGTGAAGGTATATCTGCACTGCACTCAATCTGGGTTTATTTAGTACCACAGCGCAGGTTAAGTAGTGGGAAAGAACATGTTGGGTTATTTTGACCCAGACAGTTTGGTTGCGTGAATAACCCAATATGTTGGGTTGTTAGTATTAACAGAACACGGGTTTATTTAACCATCAGTTGGGTATTTTTACTCTCATGCTTGGTTGACCTAGCAACTGGGTCTGTTTTAATGTCATGCTTGGTTGACCTAGCAACTGGGTCTGTTTTAATGTCATGCTTGGTTGACCTAGCAACTGGGTCTGTTTTAATGTCATGCTTGGTTGACCTAGCAACTGGGTCTGTTTTAATGTCATGCTTGGTTGACCTAGCAACTGGGTCTGTTTTAATGTCATGCTTGGTTGACCTAGCAACTGGGTCTGTTTTAATGTCATGCTTGGTTGACCTAGCAACTGGGTCTGTTTTTAATGTCATGCTTGGTTGACCTAGCAACTGGGTCTGTTTTAATGTCATGCTTGGTTGACCTAGTAACTGGGTCTGTTTTAATGTCATGCTTGGTTGACCTAGCAACTGGGTCTGTTTTAATATCATGCTTGGTTGACCTAGCAACTGGGTCTGTTCTAATGTCATGCTTGGTTGACCTAGCAACTGGGTCTGTTTTAATGTCATGCTTGGTTGACCTAGCAACTGGGTCTGTTCTAATGTCATGCTTGGTTGACCTAGCAACTGGGTCTGTTTTAATGTCATGCTTGGTTGACCTAGCAACTGGGTCTGTTCTAATGTCATGCTTGGTTGACCTAGCAACTGGGTCTGTTTTAATGTCATGCTTGGTTGACCTAGCAACTGGGTCTGTTTTAATGTCATGCTTGGTTGACCTAGCAACTGGGTCTGTTTTAATGTCATGCTTGGTTGACCTAGCAACTGGGTCTGTTCTAATGTCATGCTTGGTTGCCCTAGCAACTGGGTCTGTTTTAATGTCATGCTTGGTTGACCTAGCAACTGGGTCTGTTTTAATGTCATGCTTGGTTGACCTAGCAACTGGGTCTGTTTTAATGTCATGCTTGGTTGACCTAGCAACTGGGTCTGTTTTAATGTCATGCTTGGTTGACCTAGCAACTGGGTCTGTTTTAATGTCATGCTTGGTTGACCTAGCAACTGGGTCTGTTTTAATGTCATGCTTGGTTGACCTAGCAACTGGGTCTGTTTTAATGTCATGCTTGGTTGACCTAGCAACTGGGTCTGTTTTAATGTCATGCTTGGTTGACCTAGCAACTGGGTCTGTTTTAATGTCATGCTAGGTTGACCTAGCACCTGGGTCTGTTTAATATCATGCTTGGTTGACCTAGCAACTGGGTCTGTTTTAATGTCATGCTTGGTTGACCTAGCAACTGGGTCTGTTTTAATGTCATGCTTGGTTGACCTAGCAACTGGGTCTGTTTTAATGTCATCCTTACTGTAGGTTATTTTAAGGCGTTTACATACTGTAAACTCAATGTTTCCCTTATTAAATTATTCTATAATATGTAGAGTATTTATTACATATTATAATAAGGTATACCACTGTATCATAGCCCAACAATGAGACATACGTGGACTTTTAGGAAACTCTCTATAAGCATCATTGAAGCTACAAAAATGTCAATTTTCAACCTTAACATGTGCTAACTACGCAACAGACCAGATGAACAGGAAATATATTTACTCTCATGGGTGGCTAAAAATAACTATCTGAAAGCCACACCCCTACTAAACTATGCCTACAGTCTTCTGATCTGACCTGCTGGGTCATATCTCAATAACCAAGCAACAATAACCCAACACCCAGCATCCATAACCCAGCAGTTTTTAAAGAAAACAACCCAACTAAGTGACCCAACGCCTGCAACCCAACATTTGGGTCAACCAAACAACCCAGTATTGTTTAGAGTGTGGGGACAGGTGTAGACCCCTTTCAGATCATCCTGATCCCAGCTTTCTTTAATACAGCCCATACAGTAGCTGTGTCCACAGGCAGTAGTCACCGGATCCTTCAGTGGATCCAGAAAGACGGAGCAACAGAACAGTTCTAGATTGTCAGCCATTTTAGTGCTTTCACCTGAAGGTTGAGCAACAGGGTGTCAAAGATCGTTAATTGTTAATGGACTTTCCATTAGGAACACAGGGGGAAAACTACGTAGGGAACAGGGTGTCATTTGGGCCAGAGACAGTAACTCCCCTGGGTATGAATTGTCTCTCTATCTTATCTGTCTTCTATATGATGTTCTCCTCTCCTCCTCTCTTCTCTCCTCTATTCACTCTATTCTATCATCCACACCACATGCCAGCTTCAACACAATCCATTTACAAGTTAAAGACACACCTTGGAATAAATAGCAAAGGAAAACTACTACTAGATGGATTTTTTTATTTCCCATCACCATAAATCATATTTAATAACTGAACAGTAGCAGACCTAACTTCATCTGTTCCTGACTCTGGGTAGTGGATTAAAAAGACCATAAATCTCCAATGATATTAAAGCACAATTCTGAACATTACTGATATACTGAGTGACAAGTCAAGATATCTGCTGTTTTTATTGTTTGGTTAATATCACCACCTGCTGGACAGGTTTAATGTTGCTTGACTGAGCAGTATGGGAGAGTAAAAGATGCCAAATTTAGGGTCGGTTTCCGGACATCTCCATTGAACATGCTTTTTAGTCTAGGACTAGGGCTTCATCTGTGTCCGGGAAACCGCCCATATAGTTCAATTAGCAAGTAAGTAACACTACCTGTTCCATGATACTGAGGAAAATTACATTGAGACAGAGAACCAATTGAGAAAACATTTCAATGGTTCTGAATGAAAACCAACATACAGCAAACATCATGATTAATGTAAATGTAGCCAATTAAAAAACATTATTAAATTGTATTTAAACTCTGAAGATTAAATCAGTCAGACAAAAATAATTGTACAGGAAAACAGAGCATTATATCTGGGGACCATCACCACCAGCATGACTAGTATCTATGTGGACCCTACTACAGTTTAACCAGCTCAGCTATAGACTACACCAGCATGACTAGTATCTATGTGGACCCTACTACAGTTTAACCAGCTCAGCTATAGACTACATCAGCATGACTAGTATCTATGTGGACCCTACTACAGTTTAACCAGCTCAGCTATAGACTACACCAGCATGACTAGTATCTATGTGGACCCTACTACAGTTTAACCAGCTCAGCTATAGACTACACCAGCATGACTAGTATCTATGTGGACCCTACTACAGTTTAACCAGCTCAGCTATAGACTACACCAGCATGACTAGTATCTATGTGGACTCTACTACAGTTTAACCAGCTCAGCTATAGACTACACCAGCATGACTAGTATCTATGTGGACCCTACTACAGTTTAACCAGCTCAGCAGTACCATTATAGAGATAAAACCCAGGATAGAGGGGCTGAGTGAATGTGGTCTGGACTCTGTGGAGGAGGGTCATTGTGTCAGAGACACTGTAGAAGGACAGAGTACCTGCCTTGTGATCCAGGTCCACTCCTACTCTGGAGGACTGAGGGCCTGATAGTTTAGTCTTAACATTATTGTGTCTGAACCTATAACAACCACTAGAGCACACTAAACTCCAGGACTTGTTATTGAGTCCAAATCCACCATCTGTCTCTGTTCTGCTGATGTCTTTATATGAGACTGCTGTATAAACACACTCCCCACTCCACTCCACCTCCCAGTAACAGCGTCCAGACAGACCCTCTCTACACAGAACCTGACAATAGTTTGTGAATCTGTCTGGATGGTCAGGATATGGTTTGTCTTGGCCTTTATAGGTCACCTTTCTGTTCCCTTTAGACAGAGAGAGGAGTGTGTGTGCTGTGTTTGGGTCCAGTGTGAGCTGACAGGAATCTGGGAGAAGAGCAGAGCAGAGACCAATGAGGGGAGTTAGAACAATAAGTGAAGTCAGATACTGTATCTACCCTGTCTTTGATTAGAGCACAGCAGAGATCAAATCAGAGAAATATGAGGAGTCAGATAGATACCCAGTCTTTGATTAGATCTACTATTGCTATATATTTCTAGAGGGATTGTTAGGAGTGTAAGTAAAAAGAGACTGTTAGTTACTTCAGAATAAAGAGACTCACATTGTAAGAACTGTTCTCTGGTCTTGGGCTCTGGAGGCAGTACAACATCCACTATATTCACTACAGACACACAAACACATTCACAGAGAGAGGGAATGTTATCATCACACCATATTCCACATGTATATGACTAGTAGGGAACTTTCAATGGTCTAAAGTTGATGTTCTTATTATTTTCAACACACCTGTAGTGGAGATCTTGGTCCATTCTCCTTTAAGGACGTCTTCTAGTGTCTCTCTCAGTTCAGACACAGTCTTACTCACATCTCCAAAGTACTGAAGAGGACGGACAACGATGCTGGGTAAGTCTGAAGATACACTGGTACCGGAGAGAGACTGATAACTCTGGAGAGAGAGAGAGAGAGAGAGAGAGAGAGAGAGAGAGAGAGAGAGAGAGAGAGAGAGAGAGAGAGAGAGAGAGAGAGAGAGAGAGAGAGAGCAGAACCAAATGATTGAGAGTTTTAATTTCATATCACATGTATCAAGGCAGTTGAGTTACCTGGAGGAAATGGATGTGATCCTCTGTGTGTGAGAGCTGCTCCAGCTCAGTGCTTCTCTTCCTCAGCTCAGCTATCTCCTGCTCCAGTTGCTCCAGGAGTCCTTCAGCTTGACTCACTTGAGCCTTCTCTTGGGCTCTGATCAGCTCCTTCACCTCAGAGCGCCTTCTCTCAATGGAGTGGATCAGCTCGGTAAAGATCTTATCACTGTCCTCCACTGCTGCCTGTGCAGAGCGCTGTTGAGAGAGAAAGAGAGAGAGAGAGACTGACTTGTCTTACTTTAATGAGCCATCCTCATTACACTAACACCCCCACCCCTAAAAGCACATTGCGTGACACCACAACCTCTACACAATCACATTATCCAGTACCCAACACCACAGTACAATACACCATCCAGCACCACATTCCAACCGTCCATCCAACCCCTCCTCTCCAGCCGTACAGACAGCCCCCCTGAGCCCCCATACCTCCTGAAACATCTCCACACTGCTGATCATTTTGTACAACTCAAACTCAACCCTAAGGCGTCAACAGTAATGGCATTACCCTGGTAACACAGAAAAAACATGATGAACAGTCTGTCATTGCAGAAAACGGACACCCCTCCCCAACTCCCAGGTCAACCCGAGCCAACCAGCTATTGGTGTCCAGGGCTCCATGTAATACCCTCCACTGGACGACCCCTGACCTTTCCAGCACTGGGAGCTTATAGAGCCCCTCCACCTATACCCTGCCATGCTCTCAGCCCCCACAACCCCCTGCCACTGATGCCCCTTCACTCCCGCTAAGCTCCTGATGTGTCTAACCTTGACACTGAGGGTGTACAGCACCTTACCCCCCACCTCCTCAAACTCCCCAGGCTCAGAGTGTTAAGAGTCAGTAAGTCCTCCGGACTTTCCTGCCAGTCCCCAGTCTCTGCTGTCACTTGCAGTGGTGGAAACGGTGGTGGCCCCTCCTCAGGCTGCTCCAGCCCTCAGTACTGCAGCATAGAAATCAGAGACCCCTGCTGTATTGAGTCTCTCCTGCCGCATGATGATTGAATTTAAAATCACTAACTTGCGCTGCAGGTCCACAAGCAGACCACCGGGGGCGTTGAGAATGGCCAATTTAAGCCATAGAGAGGATGCCACCAAGTTGTTGATGATCAGCACCGTCCCCTCTGTATGCCACTTGGGAGATGAGCCACCTCCACTTCGTCAGCCTCGACACCACCGCTTGTGACACTCCTTCCCAGTTCTTCCTATCCCAACCCTCCGAGCCCAGATACACCCCAAGCATCTTGAGCCACTCACAGCCCCACTGCAACCCCCTGGAAGCTGCGGAGGTGCCCTGTCCCTCCATGCCCCACATAACAGAGCCTCACTCTTGCCCCAGTTTCCCTAAGCAGAAGACGCCCCTCGTACACCCTCAAACTATTCTCCAGGGCCTGTAGGTTCTGCTCATCCCTAACCAACACAGACGTCATCAGCGTATGCTGACACTGCTATGCCTGTCCCCAACCCTATGCCTGGCTCCCACACTCCCTGTAGCCTCCTGCGTAGCAGGCCCAGAAAGGGCTCAATAACAAGAGTGTATAGCTGCCCTGACAGAGGGCATCCCTGGTGAATGCCCCTCCCTACCCAGACTGGCCTACTGAGCCCTCCCCACACCTTGACCATACATGAAGCCCCAGCATACAGCATTTGAACACAGGCCACAAAATTCTCCCCACAACCAAAACAACACATTGAACAGATATTCATGGTCCACCCTATCAAAGGCTTTCTCCTGATTATGAACAGATTGTCTGTAATTGAGCGTCCTGGTACACAGTACGTTTGGTCCTTCTGTACAATAGAGTCCAGGTGGGACTTCAGTCTGTTAACGAGGACCTTGGTAAAGACCTTATAGTCCAAAGAGAGAAATGCCACAGGCCTCCAGTTCTTTAAGTCGCTCAAATCCCCTTTTTTGGGCAGGAGAGTCAAAGCCTCCCGTCTACAGCTTAGCGACAGCTCCCCACCCCCGACACACTCACGCAACACACGTCCTGTAAAATAATTCCCCAGAACGTTTTATAAAAATCCACAGGCAGACCGTCTGAGAGACAGCAGCTGAGAGTTTGTGAAAGGCCAGGGAAATGTCTATTTGATTTATCTGTGACAGAGAGAGTTTGGAAAGGTCTGTGAGCAGAACCTGAGAAAACCCAGGATAATAATAATAATAATATTGCCATTTAGCAGACGCTTTTATCCAAAGCGACTTACAGTCATGTGCATACATTTTTACGGTCCCGGGGATCGGAACCCACTACCCCTAGCATTACAAGCGCCATGCTCTACCAATTGAGCTACAGAGGACCACAGAGTTCTGCCCTCTATAAATCAGAGTACAACTCCACAGCCTCATCTCCTCACAACAGAAGTTACCCACCCATCAGGCTCCCTCATCTCCCCACAACAGAAGTTACCCACCCATCAGACTCCCTCATCTCCCCACAACAGAAGTTACCCACCCATCAGGCTCCCTCATCTCCCCCACAACAGAAGTTACCCACCCATCAGGCTCCCTCATCTCCCCACAACAGAAGTTACCCGCCCATCAGACAAACGTAAAACAAGGGATTTTCTTGGTTTCCCCACTCAGAACTGAGTCCTGTACTATAATATAATATAATGTGCCATTTTGCAGACGCTTTTATCCAAAGCGACTTACAGTCATGCGTGCATATATATATATATTTTTTTTTTTTTGTGTATGGGTGGTCCCGGGGATCGAACCCACTACCCTGGCGTAACAAGCGCCGTGCTCTACCAGCTGAGCTACAGAGGACCAGGTGCAGACACATTTATGAAAGCAAAGACAAGGTCATTATTTGGGCTCTAAACACTAACAACTTACCCTTACACACCTCTTTTGCTACCCCTGCACTAAGATTTCTGCCATGGCATTTAAATGTTTTTGGTTTACATATTCCCCAGTCTTTGCCGCTGTTCATGTTAAGGAAGTCTAACCGTGAAATCTCCATAAGAGGTGGGAGGGAAATCACCACAATCAGAAACCAGTAGAGAAGCCCATAAAGCCGCCATGCCAGAAAAAACATCAATTTAAGCAGATTCTGAAGACATGCCCTTAAGAACCCATGACCCATTTTTCTCAGCCTATACCGCTTCCTGGGTGAGAGGACACTAAACCCCTCATTCTTCATCACGTGTTGTACTGACCTTACAAACCTTCCAGGATCAATCAAATAAGACTCCAGCAGAACCTTCTATTTCCCCTTTAGTCTCCATCAGGAACCTAGAAAGTTCTCTCTCACCGTATATACTGGGCCCTCAGCATGACTGGCTGTCAGCTCTGGATCCAATGAGCCATCTGAAAACGAGACGCCTTGTCCTCCGCTCCCGCAGACTCACCTCCCCCCTCTTCCTCCATTGGCACGGTACCGTCCTCCTCCTCCCCAGTCTCTGCCCCCTGCACTTCCCCCCTTATCAGAGCCTCTTCCCCAATGACAGGCAATATTTCCTGGGATGAGCCCACCAAGCCTTCGCCACCGGAGTCTCTGTTACTACAGAAACCTGCCTCAGCTCATGTAGCCCAGCTGCAACCCTCCCCACCACCGCTTTCTCCACGGCCTGCGCACCACCACTTGGCCATGCACTACTACCGTGTAGCTCAGTTGGTAGAGCATGGCGCTTGCAACACCAGGGTTGTGGGTTCGTTTCCCATGGGGGGACAGTATGAAAATGTATGCACTCACTAACTGTAAGTCGCTCTGGATAAGAGCATCTGCTAAATGACTAAAATGTAAAAAATGTACTCTCCTCCCTCCTGGTACCCCTGCCATTTTTTTAGCAATTCTGAGTAATCACTATTTTAGAACGGATTAGTAAGGAAAAACACTTTATTCAGTACTACTGCAGTTGCATAATAATTCCAATAGATGGCAGCATAAGACGATGAATGACATTTCAGAAGATTAGTTTAGTTCTCTCCCTGGATACACCACCACTCCACCTCACAGGAAAACTCCTCCTGCCTGAGCTTTTTACTGTCACTTTCCACACTGCTAACGCAAGAGGAAGGACTGAAAACACATTACTGTGAAGTAATATAATGATGATTCATGTTTATTATTACCTGTTTTTATGGTCATGTTTTGAAATTATACTTCATTACTATAATGATTATCAATACGCCTGAACATTAATTCAGTCACCTCTGGTCGACAAAAACGTATTTTCCTAGTACATTAATTGTCAAATTCATCAACCAGCATCGAGCACTCTGCCTTCTCACGCAAGCGAGGGGCATGTTGAGGTAAATATGCTAACCGCGACGGTTGCATTATGTAATTTATTGGTGGGCTGGAAGATGCAGTGTTTTTTTCTTTTCTATTCAGAGGCTATTTACTCCAAATATGAGATAATTTTATATAGAAGGTTTTTATAATGCATGTTTACTAGGGTTGAGGTTAGCGCATCTGAGTAGGGATTATTTGGGTTCAATACCTGTCCTACCTATCAATCATATTGCTGCTTGTAGCCTATAACTGATGATCCCCACACTAGAAACACCGAAAACTGAAAACAGACATGTTTAACGGATTCCGCTTGGCACCCAGCCGAGAGCACACGAAAACCACTTGCAAATTTACCAAAACTAACCAACTACTTGCGGTCTGTTCGTAAGCAATAAACGGAGGCAGATTAGCCACCACAACTCTTATCGAAAGAGGCGACATCTGCACCAACACACCCCTCACAAAAATCCCACTCACAACAAGACAAACCTTTTTCATCAACACAACCACCGCCTTGTTCATTCTGGATGCAGAGTGCAGATGTTCTGCTCCAACCTGTTCGCCGACCATGAGCAAAACTTCCTCCACACCTTTCTCCGGAACGCACCCGGCGACAGCGTTTCTTCTCCACTCGGTTGAGGCCATCACGCCGCCCTAACAAACTACCCCTACTCCCCCTCAACTCTAAACGATAAACAGTGGAAACCAATAAACAAACCCTCCACCATCAGAAAATAAATTCAGAAAATACGCAAGAACCAAAAGAAAAAGAATAGTAGCCCTCCTCACGAACCACAAATCTCTCACACAACAAACTTCTTCTTCTATGATATAATGGCGGTCCACAAACCAACGTTAAAGGTGCATGCCGCCACCTACTGTGCTGGAGTGTGTGGTCAATCACGGTTTCCAACATTTCTAAATCCTCCTACCTAACTCAGTACTTCTGAGAAAATAAAGAAGAGCCCTACTAACTTCTAATAGACCCTCCCCCATCCCCAAAATCCCTTCCAAACCCCCCCAACCCCATCCAACCTCAATGACTCTACACATCTTTCCCTCTCTTCAACATACTTACAACAATATAACAACACATGCTCCACCGTTTCATCGACCGTACCCCCCAGACACAAACCATTCCCATGCTTGCCAACCAGATGTAATGACGAGATCAATGTACAATTTCCTAAGCGCAATTGAGTAAACACCACCTCTTCCTTCCTAATCTGACCTTTGAATCTTGGTCCATCGACCTTTCTGTAAAACTGTAAACTATTCATATAAATGCCGGCCCTTGTGCTCAGAGTACCATCTCTTCTGCCACACATCTATCAAAATGGCTCTGATCTTACATTTGGCCTCACCTCTACCCAGTGGAACATTAATATCAATTATATCTAGTTTCAAAGCTCTTTTAGCTAACTGGTCTACAATTTCATTCCCTTCCACACCCCAATGTGCTGGGACCCAGCAGAATCTCACTACTAAACCCATTCTCTCAATTCTCCATAATAACATGAATACCTCCAATAGCAGGTCACTCCTATTAGATTTACCAGATGATAAACTATTCAATACAGACAGAGAATCTGAGTATACTATAATTCTGGGTCCTTGGATCCATCTGTGAAAAAGCAGTAAAAAAGCATAAAAATTCTAACAATGTAATTGTCAACCAGTTTCCCTATATCACTGACTTCTGACCAATCTTTTCTTTTCTCTACCAAGGTTAGATCAACAACAGGGTCTGGGAGTAACCATGGAGGAACATCCCCTATCACCACAGAAGGGCCAACCTCCAACTCCTCAAACCACTCTCATCAGCAAGCTTTCCAACTGTCCAACCAAAACCACTGCCTTGTCTACTAGTATATTCCCAACAGTCATCTAGAACAGTAGCAGTGGGATGCTCAACCTCACAGCCTTTCAACCCTATAAGATAATGACAATTTTTACGCTGTATATCCAAAGGCATCTCTCCTGCCTCCACCAGTAAGGCACATACAGATGTTGATTTAAATGCACCAATACATATCCTTAAATCTTTATACTGGATTCTGTCCAGCTTCTGAAGCCAAGTTTTGCCTTGTTCGATAAACTATACACCCGTAATCAATTGTCGTCCTGATCAGAGCTCTATAAATATTAGGGGTGTAACGATCCATCTACTACATCGATGTATTGATTTATATTCATATGATCCAACTACATCGATCTGTGCTCGGCAAGTTGGCCTTTTGGACAACATATATCGATCTAACATCGTTTTAAAATGTAATAAATCGATTGTATCGATACTAGGAAATAACCCATTGGATTTAAGCACGTCAGACTTTATATGCAGGGGTGCACATAACTGGTACGCAGATACGCAAGCGCGACAAAATCAGGAATGCGTAATGCCACTTGTGTTACTACGCGCCTTTGCGTACTTGACCGATCTTCTCATCTAACCTTACACATGACATGTTGCTTGTCAACTACTGTCAGGGATGTCCAAAAAGCAACAGACATTAAGCAGCTTCTTTGGCGTTTCGCCACCTACAAAGAAAAGCCAACTGGAGCCAGAGCCGAAGAAAATACTTTTTTCGGAAAAGTGGCTTGAAGCTAACGATGAGCGCACTGAAATGTGGTGCAAGATTTGCCGCTCAAATCCACATCTAGCAGACAAAACAGGTGCATTTTATAAAGGCTCAAAGAATTTCAACCATCCTTTATTTGACAAACATGAAAAGAGCAAGGAGCACACGAATGTGGCGCAAGCCATTGCTAAAAGCTAGCCGAGAATAAATGTCCAGTCGCCCACTTGCCAGATGGCGAGACAAGCTGAATGAAGAACAGCGGCAAGCTCTGTTTAATATTTTTCTTTCCATAAAGCTAAACACGCACGTCCCATGTCTTCCTATTCTGAGGATGTTCATTTACTGAATGCTTTTTGATGGATCTGAGGACATCACAAAAACTGAGCAGGAAATAGTTTACATTGTGTCTGTGTCCAGCAACGGAGAGTTTACTTCGGACTTCATTGGACTGATTGAATTGGGTGCTGACCGAACCGCACAGGCCATAACAGACGGACTTGTGAGACTTTTGGTAAGTTTCATAATACCAGATGGTCTGCATGGAGTCATGAAACACTGTTAAAAATATCAAGACTATTGCCAGCCATTAAAATGCAACTGGTTACCAGGTATTTCTTTCAGTCACACTGGTTGAATTTTTGGCTAAAAGGTTACTGAATCGATTTCAAGTCACTGAATCGTTTCGGATTGTATCGTTCTAAATGAACCAATATCGTCCTTGAATCGTATCGACAACCACGAATCGTGATACAAATCGAATCGTTGTTAAAACGAATCGTTACACCCCTAATAAATATCCATCAACGATTGTCTGTCAGCACCTCATTCATAACCAGAGACCCACACAACCAACTACCGTGAAAGTGATGGAATGAGAGAGACAGAGACATCGTTACAACACTGTACATAGCCATAATAGAACGGTTCTTCTTCTTTGGAGTTTAACGGCGGTTGGTATCCAATATGTTGCATTACCGCCCCTACTGGACTATAACATACATCCATTTTACTTGGTGATACAACATTGGAAAAGGGGAAACTATAATAATTTTAAAAAACACCCTTCCAACTAACCGTACACATTGAATACCCATTACCCCATTCCACTACTTTGACCCTATCTGATCCTGCACCATGCCAACGGCCTGGGAGGACGGGACACCACCACTCAACACACCCTGTAACTCTTCTGAAGTCTAATCTTGTATGCCCAAACACTTCTCTGCAGCTGCCACCACAATATCTATTTTCTGTGATTTAATTTCCATTTCTGCGGTACAGTTTATAACCATTGCCATGAACTCTAAGAAACTAACTTTACTGAAGCATATATCACTCTTTGGCCTATCCCTTTGTGCTGGCACAGATCTACTGCACACAGGGATCCTCTCAGGATCCCTCACCCTTGACCCATCCTCCTCTACTTTCTTCACTGCCTCAGCATACGACACCTTCTGCACTTCCGATCCCCAGCAACATGGGTATCCCAACAGTTGACAAACACTTTATTCACCAGAACAATCCTTTATCCCATTCTCTTCCGCACACATAAAACATCTTGTAATTTCCCTCCCACAAACTGCTGCGAAATGACCATAACCGTTGCACCTGAATTTATGGATTTGGCACAAAAGCTTGAATCAAGATAACTGATATATCATAACATGACTTTCTCTGGTAAAGACTCATAACTCAAAAGGACTGACTCCTCTGTTTCACCACGCTCACTACCGGGTCTGCGTCACACCAAACAGCGGGAATCACAAACACCAGGAATCTTCATCTTCAATTTCTCCACCTCCACACTTAACGCTACCCCAGAAATCACTCCTTTCAATGGTGCCCTGTTCCTAAGAGCAAAGCAATTATGTGGAATTCTTGTAGAGACATTGTTGCCCGAAATATTGGCCTTCCATTCTCTTCATTCCACAGGCTGGCCGTTGCTTCTCCGTTTGACCGGTAGACTCCAGCTAATATGAGCAATCCAATGTATGCATGCAAGTCAATCCGATCCAGTGGCTTCCAGTTCTCTTGAAACACACGGCTCCCCTCCAAGTTGGTCATGTCCAGAACAATCTTCTCTATTGCTTGGGGTAAAAAGAGCTCAAAAGCTGATTGTATGTCATGGACTCGAGTGACAGCAAATCGTGTAGGTCCTGGAACCATTTTTATTACATTGGAAGCTGAGAGTCTACCTTGACCTCGTTGTGGTGACGGTGACCATTCAATATGACCATCTTTAGACTTCCATGTCTTCTCTTCTCTTGATGATGCTTGTTGCATGCTCTGTGAGCAGAACCTGAGAAAACCCAGGATAATAATAATAATAATAACAATATGCCATTTAGCAGACGCTTTTATCCAAAGCGACTTACAGTCATGTGCATACATTTTTACATATGGGTGGTCCCCGGGATCGAACCCACTACCCTGGCATTACAAGCGCCATGCTCTACCAATTGAGCTACAGAGGACCACAGAGTTCTGCCCTCTATGAATTAGAGTACAACTCCACAGCCTCATCTCCTCACAACAGAAGTTACCCACCCATCATGCTCCCTCATCTCCCCACAACAGAAGTCACCCACCCATCAGGCTCCCTCATCTCCCCACAACAGAAGTTACCCACCCATCAGGCTCCCTCATCTCCCCACAACAGAAGTTACCCACCCATCAGGCTCCCTCATCTCCCCACAACAGAAGTTACCCACCCATCAGGCTCCCTCATCTCCCCCACAACAGAAGTTACCCACCCATCAGGCTCCCTCATCTCCTCACAACAGAAGTTACCCACCCATCAGGCTCCCTCATCTCCCCACAACAGAAGTTACCCACCCCTCATTCTTCATCACGTGTTGTACTGACCTTATAAACCTTCCAGGATCAATAAAATAAGACTCCAGCAGAACCTTCTTTTTCCCCTTTAGTCTCCATCAGGAACCTAGAAAGTTCTCTCACCGTATATACTGGGCCCTCAGCCTGACTGTCTGTCAGCTCTGGATCCAATGAGCCGTCTGAAAACGAGACCACCTTGTCCTCCGCTCCCGCAGACTCACCTCCCCCTCTTCCTCCTCCTCCATTGGCACGGTACCGTCCTCCTCCTCCCCAGTCTCTGCCCCCCTGCACTTCCCCCCTGATCAGAGCCTCTTCCCCAATGACAGGCAATATTTGCCTTCGCCCACCGGAGTCTCTGTTACTACAGAAACCTGCCTCAGCTCATGTAGCCCAGCTGCAACCCTCCCCACCACCGCTTTCTCCACGGCCTGCGCACCACCACTAGGCCATTCACTACTCTCCTCCTTCCTGGTACCACCACCACTTGACCCTGCTCTACTCTCCTCCCTCCTGGTACCACCACCACTTGACCCTGCTCTACTCTCCTCCTTCCTGGTACCACCACCACTTGACCCTGCTCTACTCTCCTCCCTCCTGGTACCACCACCACTTGACCCTGCTCTACTCTCCTCCTTCCTGGTACCACCACCACTTGACCCTGCTCTACTCTCCTCCTTCCTGGTACCACCACCACTTGACCCTGCTCTACTCTCCTCCTTCCTGGTACCACCACCACTTGACCCTGCTCTACTCTCCTCCTTCCTGGTACCACCACCACTTGACCCTGCTCTACTCTCCTCCCTCCTGGTACCACCACCACTTGACCCTGCTCTACTCTCCTCCCTCCTGGTACCCCCTCAATATATTCTGCAACTCTAAGTAATTACTACTTTAGTAAGGATATACACTTTATTACTACTGCAGTTGCTAAATAATTCCAATAGATGGCAGCATAAGACCATGAATGACATTTCAGAAGATTAGTTTAGTTCTCTCCCTGGATACACCACCACTCCCCCTCACAGGAAAACTCCTGCCTGAGCTTTTTACTGTCCCTTTCCACACTGCTAACGCAAGAGGAAGGGACTGAAAACACATTACTGTGAAGTAATATAATGATGATTCATGTTTATTATTACCTGTTTTTATGGTCATGTTTTGAAATTATACTTCATTACTATAATGATTATCAATAAACCTGAACATTAATTCAGTCACCTCTGGTCGACAAAAACGTATTTTCCTAGTACATTAATTGTCAAATTCATCAACCAGCATCGAGCACTCTGCCTTCTCACGCAAGCGAGGGGCATGTTGAGGTAAATATGCTAACCGCGACGGTTGCATTATGTAATTTATTGGTGGGCTGGAAGATGCAGTGTTTTTTCTTTTCTATTCAGAGGCTATTTACTCCCAATATGAGATAATTTTATATAGAAGGTTTTTATAATGCATGTTTACTAGGGTTGAGGTTAGCGCATCTGAGTAGGGATTATTTGGGTTCAATACCTGTCCTACCTATCAATCATATTGCTGCTTGTAGCCTATAACTGATGATCCCCACACTAGAAACACCCAAAAACTATCTGTGCTAGCAAACCCCTGTGTTCCACCCCCCCTGCGTAACCTTGAAGTTTGTTAAGAAACAAATACTTGTCTATGAAAACAGACATGTTTAACGGATTCCGCTTGGCACCCAGCCGAGAGCACACGAAAACCACTTGCAAATTTACCAAAACTAACCAACTACTTGCGGTCTGTTCGTACGTAATAAACGGAGGCAGATTAGCCACCACAACTCTTATCGAAAGAGGCGAAATCTGCACCAACACACCCCTCACAAAAATCCCACTCACAACAAGACAAACCTTTTTCATTAACACAACCACCGCCTTGTTCATTCTGGATGCAGAGTGCAGATGTTCTGCTCCAACCTGTTCGCCGACCATGAGCAAAACTTCCTCCACACCTTTCTCCGGAACGCACCCGAAGCGACAGCGTTTCTTCTCCACTCGGTTGAGGCCATCACGCCCGCCCCTAACAAACTACCCCTACTCCCCCTCAACTCTAAACGATAAACAGTGGAAACCAATAAACAAACCCTCCACCATCAGAAAATACATTCAGAAAATACGCAAGAACCAAAAGAAAAAAAGAATAGTAGCCCTCCTCACGAACCACAATCTCTCACACAAACAACTTCTTCTTCTATGATATAATGGCGGTCCACAAACCAACGTTAAAGGTGCATGCCGCCACCTACTGTGCTGGAGTGTGTGGTCAATCACAGTTTCCAACATTTCTAAATCCTCCTACCTACCTCAGTACTTCTGAGAAAATAAAGAAGAGCCCTACTAACTTCTAATAGACCCCCCATCCCCAAAATCCCTTCCAACCCCCCAACCCCGTCCAACCTCAATGACCCTACACTTCAATCTTTCCCTCTCTTCAACATACTTACAACAATATAACAACACATGCTCCACCGTTTCATCGACCGGTACCTTCCAGACACAAATCATTCCCATGCTTGCCAACCAGATGTAATGACCAGATCAATGTACAATGTCCTAAGCGCAATCAAGTAAACACCACCTCTTCCTTCCTAATCTGACTTTTTGAATCTTGGTCCATCGACCTTTCTGTAAAACTGTAAACTATTCATATAAATGCCGGCCCTTGTGCTCAGAGTACCATCTCTTCTGCCACACATCTATCAAAATGTCTCTGATCTTACATTTGGCCTCACCTCTACCCAGTGGAACATTAATATCAATTATATCTCGTTTCAAAGCTCTTTTAGCTAACTGGTCTACAATTTCATTCCCTTATGTGCTGGGACCCAGCAGAATCTCACTACTACCCCCAATCTCTCAATTCTCGATAATAACATTAATACCTCCAATAGCAGGTCACTCCTATTATATTTACCAGATGATAAACTATTCAATACAGACAGAGAATCTGAGCATACTATAATTCTAACAGGTTGTACGTCCTCCACCCACTGGAGGGCAACTATTATCGCCAACAGTTCAACTGAGTATACTGACAGTTCATCTGTTAGTCTTCTACATATCTGCACATCAAATTCAGGAACGTAAACACCTGCTCCTGTGAGCCCACTATCTGGGTTCTTGGATCCATCTGTGAAAAGCAGTAAAAATTATAAAAACTTATACCAATGTAATTGTCAACCAGTTTCACTATATCACTGACTTCTGACCAATCTTTCCTTTTCTCTACCAAGGTTAGATCAACAACAGGGTCTGTGAGTAACCATGGAGGAACATCCCCTATCACCACAGAAGGGCCAACCTCCAACTCCCTCAAACCACTCTCATCAGCAAGCTTTCCAACTGTCCAACCAAAACCACTGCCTTGTCTACTAGTATATTCCCAATATTCATCTAGAACAGTAGCAGTGGGATGCTCAACCTCACAGCCTTTCAACCCAATAAGATAATGACCATTTTTTACGCTGTATATCCAAAGGCATCTCACCTGCCTCCACCAGTAAGGCACATACAGATGTTGATTTAAAAAGCACCAGTACATATCCTTAAAGCTATATACTGGATTCTGTAGCCTACAATATGTGTCTCCACACACCTAGGCCTCGGCTATTGATGGATTCAAGACAAGTGTCACGCTCTGGCCCGGGACTTTGTATGTTGAGCCAGGGTGTGTCTGCTTTGTTGTGTTCTGTTTGGTTGGGTTGTCTGTGTGGTTGTTTTTCCTTGTTTGTATTGAGTGACTCCCAATCAGAGGTAACGAGTGTCAGCTGTTGGCTCGTTGGCTCTGATTGGGAGCCATATTTAAACTGTGTGTTTTCACCTTGTGTTTGTGGGTTTTGTTCCATGTTCTGTCAGTGTTACGGAGGACTTCACGAATCGTTCTTTATTTGTTGTTTTTGTTCCAGGCTTTAATTAAATAAAGTCATGTTCGTTTCATACGCTGCGCCTTGGTCCACTATTTACCCAGACGATCGTGACAGAAAACCCACCGTAAAAGGACTAAGCAGCGTGTCCAGGAGCAAAGAGACTGGACATGGGAGGAAGCGCCGGGTAAGGAGATAGAGAGGCTGGCGGTGGCCCAAGTGGGCAAATCGTGGTCCTGGGAGGACATGCTCGGGGGCAAGGGACCTTGGGGTAGGATCAAGGCCCTGGCGAGAGAGGAGCAACGGCGTCAGCAGGGCCATCGTCGGAAGGACGAGAGGCAACCCCCAAAAAATTTTTGGGGGCACATGGCATGGGGCGGCTGGGCAGCAGGAGGCTGCCACAGGGCAATTTGGAGAGGAGGCCACCGGGTTTGGGGGCCAGAAGGCAGGTTGGCGAGGCCTGGATGGAGAGCGAACCAACTTCTGTACTCAGGCATGGCAGCATGGGACGGGGCAGGTTCCGCGGCATGCGGAGCAGCGTACTGTGCCACGAGTGGTCCGGCATAGTCCTGTACGTCCTGTGCGAGCACCCGCACGTGTCGTGCGAGGTGGGTATGCAGCCAGGACGGAGTGTGCCGCTCTACGCTCGTGGTCTCCTATGCCTCTCCGCGGTCCCGGATATCCTGCTCCAGTATCACGTGCTGTCATGTCGGTACGGTACACAGCCCTGTACTGCCCTGTGCGGATGCCTCACACAGAGTGTGTGAGGGTAGGCATTCAGCCGGGACGGGTTGTGGCCGCTCTTCACTCCAGGTCTCCTATCCGTCTCCACAGTCCGGTGAGGCCTGTCCCTGCTCCACGCACCAAGCCTACGGTGTGCGTCGCCAGCCCAGCCCGGCCTGTTCCTGCTCCACGCACCAAGCCTACGGGGTGCGTCGTCAGCCCGGCCTGTCCCTGCTCCACGCACCAAGCCTACGGTGTGCGTCGCCAGCCCAGCCCGGCCTGTTCCTGCTCCACGCACCAAGCCTACGGTGTGTCGCCAGCCCAGCCCGGCCTGTTCCTGCTCCACGCACCAAGCCTACGGTGTGCGTCGCCAGCCCAGCCCGGCCTGTTCCTGCTCCACGCACCAAGCCTACGGGGTGCGTCGTCAGCCCAGCCCGGCCTGTTTCCTGCTCCACGCACCAAGCCTACGGGGTGCGTCGTCAGCCCAGCCCGGCCTGTCCCTGCTCCACGCACCAAGCCTACGGTGTGCGTCGTCAGCCCAGCCCGGCCTGTCCCTGCTCCACGCACCAAGCCTACGGTGTGCGTCACCAGCCCAGTCCGGCCTGTTTCCTGCCACTCGCACCAAGCCAGGGGTGCGAGTCGTCAGCCTGGTCCAGCCCGTTCCTGCTTCTCGCACCAGGCCAGGGGTGCGAGTCGTCAGCCTGGTCCAGCCCGTTCCTGCTACTCGCACTCAAGCCAGGGTACGAAGTCGTCGGCCTGGTCCAGCCCATTCCTGCTACTCGCACCAAGCCAGGGATGCGAGTCGTCCAGCCTGGTGAGGCCCGTTCGCTCCACGCACCAAGCCTAGGGTGCGTGATCGTCAGCCAGGTCCGGTCCGTTTCCTGCCTCACGCGCCAAGCCAGGGGTGCGCGTCGCCAGTCCAGATCCTACCAGCTGGGTCAGATCGGACCGGGGGCGCTACGGGGGATTGAAGAAGGGTGGTGGTCAAGCCCGGAGCCGGAGCCGTCTCCGAGGAGCAATGCCCACCCAGCCCTCCCCTGTTTGGGGGTTTTTGAGGCGCGGTCGCAGTCCGCGCCTTTAGGGGGAAGTACTGTACGCTCTGGCTCCAGGACTTTGTATGTTGAGCCAGGGTGTGTTCGTTTCGTTGTGTTCTGTTTGGTTGGGTTGTCTATGTGGTTGTTTTTCCTTGTTTGTATGAGTGACTCCCAATCAGAGGTAACGAGTGTCAGCTGTTGGCTCGTTGGCTCTGATTGGGAGCCATATTTAAACTGTGTGTTTTCACCTTAAGTTTGTGGGTTTTTGTTCCATGTTCTGTCAGTGTTACGGAGGACTTCACGAATCGTTCTTTATTTGTTGTTTTTGTTCCAGGCTTTAATTAAATAAAGTCATGTTCGTTTCACACGCTGCGCCTTGGTCCACTATTTACCCAGACGATCGTGACAACAAGGTCGTTTTTATTGATCTCTGATTCTCAGGTTGTCAGTGTAGCCTGCCATTTCCATCATTTGTGTGGTATTAACAAATACTCTACCAAAGTCTCGTCATGTAAAATGACATAGAATTGCATGAAATGCGTTTCTAAAAGGCCAAAATTTTCTCTGCCATTATGCTACTAAAAATGTCCCCCATGTGTCCAACTTCTGGAAGTGCTCTACTCTACTGCTCTATGCCACTACCCAAATGTGATGATATGAATGCAATGCTTTATCATAAAGGATATATATATTTTTATGCATTCCAGTACCTCAGATCCCCCAGGTCACCACCCTCTCCTGCTCACTGTTTGTAAAATAAGGTGCAGGACGGCAGATTAATTCCCTTCAGTGATATTACTTGCTGACACGTTTTGGAGAAAGCTTCTTCGTCAAAGCACTATTGTAAACAGGGTTAGAATGTTACAAATACACATTGACATTGAAAGGGAAGCATGATTATAGATTCATATTTTAAATCCTCAGAATTCATACAGTATAGAACACCATATAGAAGACATAGACATTATCATTACATACAGTATAGAACACCATCTAGAAGACATAGACATATCATTACATACAGTATAGAACACCATCTAGAAGACATAGACATATCATTACATACAGTATAGAACACCATATAGAAGACATAGACATATCATTACATACAGTATAGAACACCATCTAGAAGACATAGACACCATATAGAAGACATAGACATATCATTACATAGAGTATAGAACACCATATAGAAGACATAGACATATCATTACATACAGTATAGAACACCATATAGAAGACATAGACATATCAATACATACAGTATAGAACACCATATAGAAGACATAGACATATCATTACATACAGTATAGAACACCATCTAGAAGACATAGACATATCATTACATACAGTATAGAACACCATATAGAAGACATAGACATATCATTACATACAGTATAGAACACCATCTAGAAGACATAGACATATCATTACATACAGTATAGAACACCATATAGAAGACATAGACATATCATTACATACAGTATAGAACACCATATAGAAGACATAGACATATCAATACATACAGTATAGAACACCATATAGAAGACATAGACATATCATTACATACAGTATAGAACACCATCTAGAAGACATAGACATATCATTACATACAGTATAGAACACCATATAGAAGACATAGACATATCAATACATACAGTATAGAACACCATATAGAAGACATAGACATATCATTACATACAGTATAGAACACCATCTAGAAGACATAGACATATCATTACATACAGTATAGAACACCATATAGAAGACATAGACATATCATTACATACAGTATAGAACACCATCTAGAAGACATAGACATATCATTACATACAGTATAGAACACCATATAGAAGACATAGACATATCATTACATACAGTATAGAACACCATATAGAAGACATAGACATATCATTACATACAGTATAGAACACCATATAGAAGACATAGACATATCATTACATACAGTATAGAACACCATCTAGAAGACATAGACATATCATTACATACAGTATAGAACACCATCTAGAAGACATAGACATATCATTATATACAATATAGAACACCATCTAGAAGACATAGACATATCATTACATACAGTATAGAACACCATATAGAAGACATAGACATATCATTACATACAGTATAGAACACCATATAGAAGACATAGACATATCATTACATACAGAATAGAACACCATCTAGAAGACATAGACATATCATTACATACAATATAGAACACCATATAGAAGACATAGACATATCATTACATACAGTATAGAACACCACCTAGAAGACATAGACATATCATTACATACAGTATAGAACACCACCTAGAAGACATAGACATATCATTACATACAGTAGTAGAACACCATATAGAAGACATAGACATATCATTACATACAGTATAGAACACCACCTAGAAGACATAGACATATCATTACATACAGTATAGAACACCATCTAGAAGACATAGACATATCATTACATACAGTATAGAACACCATCTAGAAGACATAGACATTTCATTACATACAGTATAGAACACCATCTAGAAGACATAGACATATCATTAAATACAGTATAGAACACCATCTAGAAGACATAGACATATCATTACATACAGTATAGAACACCATATAGAATACATAGACATATCATTACATACAGTATAGAACACCATATAGAAGACACAGACATATCATTACATACAGTATAGAACACCATATAGAAGACATAGACATATCATTACATACAGTATAGAACACCATCTAGAAGACATAGACATATCATTACATACAGTATAGAACACCATATAGAAGACATAGACATATCATTACATACAGTATAGAACACCATCTAGAAGACATAGACATTTCATTACATACAGTATAGAACACCATCTAGAAGACATAGACATATCATTAAATACAGTATAGAACACCATCTAGAAGACATAGACATATCATTACATACAGTATAGAACACCATATAGAATACATAGACATATCATTACATACAGTATAGAACACCATATAGAAGACACAGACATATCATTACATACAGTATAGAACACCATATAGAAGACATAGACATATCATTACATACAGTATAGAACACCATCTAGAAGACATAGACATATCATTACATACAGTATAGAACACCATATAGAAGACATAGACATATCATTACATACAGTATAGAACACCATCTAGAAGACATAGACATATCATTACATACAGTATAGAACACCATCTAGAAGACATAGACATATCATTACATACAGTATAGAACACCATCTCGAAGACATATACATTTCATTACATACAGTATAGAACACCATCTCGAAGACATATACATATCATTACATACAGTATAGAACACCATATAGAAGACATAGACATATCATTACATAGAGTATATCATAGATGACATGTATAAATCCTTCCTTTATATTTCCTGTAACACTTTCCATTACAGTAGCCTTATTACTGGCTAGGGTTACTGCTGCTAGTACAGTGGAAGAATGAGGCATCACAGTACTTTTACACCACTGTACTAACAGGAATAATTACACACCAATAACCACACTGTAATGTAAAGTGTTACATCATTCTCAATGATCAGTCAATACATACGGTATTCATTTCAGCTACAGTACATTGTATCCATTTCAAGTCCCCCCTCCCCCATTGTAGCTAATTATCTATAACACATTGTACAGTTTTACAACCACGTATTAGTTATTATGGATGGTTATAGTTAGTGACATAGCACGTAAGTTTAAGGCATTACACAATTCATTAAAAGCATTATACATATGTACTTCATAGAAACTGTTACCCTTTATATATTCTAACCACTCTATTTAATGTATTCCATATTAAGGGCCCCTAACCTAGGAACACAAATCTTTGTCTCTATTAACATTGTGTACAGTTCTCTCTCTCTCTCTCTCTCTCTCTCTCTCTCTCTCTCTCTCTCTCTCTCTCTCTCTCTCTCTCTCTCTCTCTCTCTCTCTCTCTCTCTCTCTCTCTCTCTCTCTCTCTCTCTCTCTCTCTCTCTCTCTCTCTCCCTCTCTCTCCTCTAACCCCACCCTCTGGCAGAACCAGGAAGTCCCTCCCTCCACAAACTCTCTTCTGTGGAAACGAAACGTATCTGATTCTCTGTGTCGTCTGTCTGTGTGAGAGTAAACAACCATCCAAATGGCTCAGCAGGGAGTTCTGCTGGACCAGGACCAGTTCTGTTGTTCTGTCTGTCTGGATCTACTGAAGGAGCCGGTCACCATCCCCTGTGGACACAGTTACTGTAGAAGCTGTATTGAGGGCTGCTGGGATCAGGATGTTCTGAAAGGGGTCTATAGCTGTCTCAGTGCAGAGAGACCTTCCTCCCAAGGCCTAATCTGAGGAAAAATAACATGTTGGCTGAGTTGGTGGAGAAACTGAAGAAGACAGGACTCCAGGCTGCTCCCCCTCCTGCTCTGTGCTATGCTGGACCTGGAGATGTGGCGTGTGATGTCTGCACTGGGACCAGAAAGCAGAAAGCCCTCATGTCCTGTCTGGTGTGTCTGGCCTCTTACTGTGAGACTCACCTCCAATCTCACTATGAATCTCCTGCTTTGAAGAAGCACAAGCTGGTCAAAGCCACCGCACAACTACAGGAGAAGATCTGCTCTCATCATGACAAACTGCTGGAGGTTTACTGTCGTACCGATCAGCAGTGTATCTGTCTGCTGTGTGTGATGGATGAACATAAAGGCCATGAAACAGTGTCAGCTGCAGCAGAGAGGACTGAGAAACAGGTAAGACCAGAACTACTTGTTGGTGACTGTCTGATAAACAAATAATAATTACAGTAGGAACTAAGGCTGTTTGAATATGAGATCATTCAAATGAAATCAATCCTCAGCAGAACAAATATGAACACAAACCTTGATTATATAGATGTGTTAACCCAGATTCTCCAAATGTATCACCATTTTCTAAAGTCAAACACCATTGTAATTTGTTAAACACCCAATCAGCTCCCCTGTTTTGTGCACTGTTAAAACTATAATCATTCACATAACAACATAATAATATAATTTCACACACACTCTTCCTCAACATTTTAATCCCTAACTTCTATGGGCCCTATGTCCCATTACTATACTATTGATCTACTGGACAAATAAAGCTTGATAGCTCATTGAAGAGTGATTCTCCACAGAGGCAGCTGGGTATGAGTCAGCAGAAAGTCCAGCAGAGATTCCAGGAGAGAGAGAAGGACCTGAAGGAGCTCCAACAGGCTGTGGAGTCTCTCAAGGTGAGTATTGTTGACCAGAGGAGACACACCATTTCACATCTCTCCTCCAGTCAGGAGAGAGAGAGGGAGAGATGCCCCCTATCCAATCCCACTGACCCCACTGTTGGGAACAGGCTGTTTGCACCCATTTCCGAAAATATACTGCTTAATGTAACGGCGGGATATGAACCCCGGGTCTACTGAGGGAGAAACCAACATCTTGACCGTTACACCAAGAGGACATTCCCTTTGGGCCGAGGGCCGACACAGATTTAGAAGTTGCAGGCGGGGCTTTCTCATCACATAACCTTGAGTAACCATGAATGACTCATGTCCCCTATACATTAACATGAAGCCCTCTCTCTCTCTCTCTCTCTCTCTCTCTCTCTCTGTCTCTCAATTCAATTGAATTCAAAGGGCTTTATTGGCATGGGGAAACATATGTTTACATTGCCACAGCAAGTGAAATAGATAATAAACAAAAGTGAAATAAACCACCAGAAATGAACAGTAAACATTACACTCACAAAAGTTTCAAAGGAATAGAGACTTTCAAATGTTATAACTCAAGTGCAAACAGAGTGAGCCATTCGCCAGACTGAGTTCTGGAGGTGAAATGGAAATGAATGAGGGAGAGTTAAGTGAGGTAGAATTTGTGGTGAAGAGCTCAGAACCAGAGCCTGGCATCAATGGACATGATAAAGAAGAATTTGGTGCAGTAGGAATTACATTGTTGGAGAAAGTGGATCCATACCTTTTGGCAGATCCATTTGTGGTTTCAGGGTGGTGGGAAAAGAGTTGGGTGCAGTTGAATCAGTGAAGGTAACCTGTAGTGGACTTGTGATATTTGTTTGTGTTTCTTCTGACCAGAGGGGAGTGGGCGCTCCGTGTCACGCAACTTGGGTCAAGATCTGTTTCTTGCTTTGCTCTAGGAACAGGGCACCATTGAAATGAGTGATTTCTGGGGTAATGTTAAGTGTGGAGGTGGAGCAATTGATGATGAAGATTCCTGGTGTTTGTGATTCCCGCCGTTTGGTGGGACGAGATCCGGTGGTGAGCGTGGTGAAACAGAGGAGTCACTGTCAGTCCTTTTGAGTTTTGAGTCTTTACCCAACAAAGTCATGGTAGGATATATCAGTTATCCTGTTAGAGTCATTGTGCCGAATCCACTGCGCTCTTTCAGGTTGTAGATCTGTGCCAGCACAGAGGGATAGGTCAACGAGTGATATATGCTTCAGTAAAGTTAGCTTCTTGTCCGTTCATAGCAATGGTTATCAACTGTACCGCGTGGAAATGGAACGTAAATCACAGAAAATAGATGTTGTGGTGGCAGCTTCCAGAGAAGTATTTGGGCATACAAGATTAGACTTCAGAAGAGTTACAGGGTGTGTTGAGTGGTGGTGTCCCGTCCTCCCAGGCCGTTGGCATGGTGCAGGAGCAGATAGGGTCAAAGTAGTGGAATGGGGTAGTGGGTATTTAATGAGTGTAGGGTTAGTTGGAAGGGTGTTTTTTAAAATTATTATAATTTCCCCTTTTCCCATTTTGTGTCACAAAGTATAATGGATTTATATTATAGTCCAGTTGGGGCGGTAATGCAACATATTGGATGCCAACCGCACGTTAAACACCAAAGAAGAAGAACCGTTACATTATGTCTATGTACAGTATTGTAACGATGTTCATGTCTCTCTCATTCATTAACTTTCATGGTAGTTGGTTGTGTGGGTCTCTGGTTATGAATAGGGTGCTGACAGACAATTGTTGATGGATATTTATAGAGCTCTGATCAGGGACGACAATTGATTACGGGTGTATAGTTTATCGAAGCCAAATGTATAGTTTATCGAGCCAAATGTAAGATCAGAGACATTTTGATAGATGTGTGGCAGAAGAGATGGTAATCTGAGCACAAGGGCCGGCATTTATATGAATAGTTTACAGTTTTACAGAAAGGTCGATGGACCAAGATTCAAAAGTCAGATTAGGAAGGAAGATGTGGTGTTTACTAGATTGCGTTTGGATATTGTACATTGAACTCGTCATTACATCTGGTTGGCAAGCATGGGAATGATTTGTGTGTGGAGGGTATGGTCGATGAAACGGTGGAGCATGTGTTGTTATATTGTTGTAAGTATGTTGAAGAGAGGGAAAAGATTGAAGTGTAGGGTCATTGAGGTTGGACGGGGTTGGGGGGTTGGAAGGGATTTTGGGGATGGGGGAGGGTCTATTAGAAGTTAGTAGGGCTCTTCTTTATTTTCTCAGAAGTACTGAGTTAGGTAGGAGGATTTAGAAATGTTGGAAACCGTGATTGACCACACACTCCAGCACAGTAGGTGGCGGCATGCACCTTTAACGTTGGTTTGTGGACCGCCATTATATCATAGAAGAAGAAGTTGGTTGTGTGAGAGTTTTGTGGTTCGTGAGGAGGGCTACTATTCTTTTTTCTTTTGGTTCTTGCGTATTTTCTGAATGTATTTTCTCATGGTGGAGGGTTTGTTTATTAGTTTCCACTGTTTATCGTTTAGAGTTGAGGGGAGAGTAGGGGTAGTTTGTTAGGGCGGCGTGATGGCCTCAACCGAGATGGAGAAGAAACGCTGTCGCTTGGTCCGTTCCGGAGAAAGGTGTGGAGGAAGTTTGCTCATGGTCGGCGAACAGGTTGGAGCGGAACATCTGCACTCTGCATCCAGAATGAACAAGGCGGTGGTTGTGTTAATGAAAAAGGTTTGTCTTGTTGTCAGTGGGATTTTTGTGAGGGGTGTGTTGGTGCAGATGTCGCCTCTTTCGATAAGAGTTGTGGTGGCTAATCTGCCTCCGTTTATTGCTTACGAACAGACCGCAAGTAGTTGGTTAGTTTTGGTAAATTTGCAAGTGGTTTTCATGTGTTCTCGGCTGGGTGCCAAGCGGAATCCGTTAAACATGTCTCTTTTCGTAGACAAGTGTTTGTTTCTTAACAAACTTCAAGGTTACACAGGGAGGGGTGGAACACAGGGTTTGCTAGCACAGATAGTTTTGGGTGTTTCTAGTGTGGGGATCATCAGTTATAGGCTACAAGCAGCAATATGATTGATAGGTAGGACAGGTATTGAACCCAAATAATCCCTACTCAGATGCGCTAACCTCAACCCTAGTAAACACACATTATAAAACCTTCTATATAAAATGATCTCATAAAGGGAGTAAATAGCCTCTGAATAGAAAAGAAAAAACACTGCATCTTCCAGCCCACCAATAAATTACATAATGCAACCGTCGCGGTTAGCATATTTACCTCAACATGCCCCTCGCTTGCGTGAGAAGGCAGAGGGCTCGATGCTGGTTGATGAATTTGACAATTAATGTACTAGGAAAATACGTTTTTGTCGAACCAGAGGTGCTGAATTAATGTTCAGGCGTATTGATAATCATTATAGTAATGAAGTATAATTTCAAAACCTGACCATAAAAACAGGTAATAATAAACATGAATCATCATTATATTACTTCACAGTAATGTGTTTTCAGTCCTTCCTCTTGCGTTAGCAGTGTGGAAAGGGACAGTAAAAAGCTCAGGCAGGAGGAGTTTTCCTGTGAGGGGGAGTGGTGGTGTATCCAGGAGAGAACTAAACTAATCTTCTGAAATGTCATTCATGGTCTTATGCTGCCATCTATTGGAATTATTAAGCAACTGCAGTAGTACTGAATAAAGTGTTTTTCCTTACTAATCCGTACTAAAATAGTGATTACTCAGAATTGCAAATAAATGGCAGGGGTACCAGGAGGGGGGAGAGTACATTTTTTTTACATTTTAGTCATTTAGCAGATGCTCTTATCCAGAGCGACTTACAGTTAGTGAGAGTATATACATTTTCATACTGTCCCCATGGGAAACGAACCCACAACCCTGGTGTTGCAAAGCGCCATGCTCTACCAACTGAGCTACACGGTAGTAGTGCATGGCCTTGTGGTGGTGCGAGGCCGTGGAGAAAGCGGTGGTGTGGAGGGTTGCAGCTGGGCTACATGAGCTGAGGCAGGTTTCTGTAGTAACAGAGACTCCGGTGGCGAAGGCTTGGTGGGCTCATCCCAGGAAATATTGCCTGTCATTGGGGAAGAGGCTCTGATCAGGGGGGAAGTGCATGGGGGGCAGAGACTGGGGAGGAGGAGGGATGGTACCGTGCCAATGGAGGAGGAGGAAGAGGGGGGAGGTGAGTCTGCGGGAGCGGAGGACAAGGCGGTCTCGTTTTCAGACGGCTCATTGGATCCAGAGCTGACAGACAGTCAGGCTGAGGGCCCAGTATATACGCTGAGAGAAATTTATAGGTTCCTGATGGAGACTAAAGGGGAAAAAGAAGGTTCTGCTGGAGTCTTATTTGATTGATCCTGGAAGGTTTGTAAGGTCAGTACAACACGTGATGAATAATGAGGGGTTTAGTGTCCTCTCACCCAGGAAGCGGTATAGGCTGAGAAAATGGGTCATGGGTTCTTAAGGGCATGTCTTCAGAATCTGCTTAAATGGATGTTTTTTTCTGGCATGGCGGCTTTATGGGCTTCTCTACTGGTTTCTGATTGTGGTGATTTCCCTCCCACCTCTTATGGAGATTTCACGGTTAGACTTCCCTTAACATGAACGCCGGCAAAGACTGGGGGGAATATGTAAACCAAAAACATTTAAATGCCATGGCAGAAATCTTAGTGCAGGGGTAGCAAAAGAGGTGTGTAAGGGTAGGTTGTTAGTGTTTAGAGCCCAAATAATGACCTTGTTCTTTGCTTTCATAAATGTGTCTGCACCTGGTCCTCTGTAGCTCAGCTGGTAGAGCACGGGCGCTTGTAGTGCCAGGGTAGTGGGTTCGATCCCGGGACCACCCATACACAAAAATATATATATATATATATATATATATATATATATATATATATATATATATATATATATATGCACGCATGACTGTAAGTCGCTTTGGATAAAAGGGTCTGCAAAATGGCACATTATATTATAATATAGTACAGGGGCTCAGTTCTCTGTTTCACCAGAGGGGTTGGAAAAACAGAGTGGGGAAACCAAGAAAATCCCTTGTTTTACGTTTGTCTGATGGGCGGGTAACTTCTGATGTGGGGAGATGAGGGAGCCTGATGGGTGGGTAACTTCTGTTGTGGGGGAGATGAGGGAGCCTGATGGGTGGGTAACTTCTGTTGTGAGGGAGCCTGATGGGTGGGTAACTTCTGTGTGGGGGAGATGAGGGAGCCTGATGGGTGGGTAACTTCTGTTGTGGGGAGATGAGGGAGCCTGATGGGTGGGTAACTTCTGTTGTGGGGGAGATGAGGGAGCCTGATGGGTGGGTAACTTCTGTTGTGAGGAGATGAGGGAGCCTGATGGGTGGGTAACTTCTGTTGTGGGGGAGATGAGGGAGCCTGATGGGTGGGTAACTTCTGTTGTGGGGGAGATGAGGGAGCCTGATGGGTGGGTAACTGTCTGTTGTGAGGAGATGAGGAGCCTGATGGGTGGGTAACTTCTGTTGTGGGGGAGATGAGGGAGCCTGATGGGTGGGTAACTTCTGTTGTGGGGAGATGAAACAGAGGAGCCTGATGGGTGGAGTAACTTCTGTTGTGGGGAGAATTTTGTGGCCTGTGTTCAAATGCTGCACGCTGGGGGCTTCATGTATGGTCAAGGTGTGGGGAGGGCTCAGTAGGCCAGTCTGGGTAGGGAGGGGCATTCACCAGGGATGCCCTCTGTCAGGGCAGCTATACACTCTTGTTATTGAGCCCAGGGGGTTGCAGTGGGGCTGTGAGTGGCTCAAGATGCTTGGGGTGTATCTGGGCTCGGAGGGTTGGGATAGGAAGAACTGGGAAGGAGTGTCACAAGCGGTGGTGTCGAGGCTGACGAAGTGGAGGTGGCTCATCTCCCAAGTGGCATACAGAGGGAGGGTGCTGATCATCAACAACTTGGTGGCATCCTCTCTATGGCTTAAATTGGCCATTCTCAACGCCCCGGTGGTCTGCTTGTGGACCTGCAGTGCAAGTTTTGTGAATTTTTTCTGGTCAGGGTGGCAGCGTTCTGACTCAGCAGCACAGAGGCTACTGTACCGTACGGAGGTGGGCTGGAGGGAACCAGCATGTGCTCTGTTGAGGAGGGCTGGTGGTTTGGGGCTGGATCAGCAGCTCTTCATCATGCGGCAGGAGAGACTCAATACAGCAGGGGTCTCTGATTTCTATGCTGCAGTACTGAGGGCTGGAGCAGCCTGAGGAGGGGCCACCACCGTTTCCACCACTGCAAGTGACAGCAGAGACTGGGGACTGGCAGGAGAGTCCGAGGACTTACTGACTTTTAACACTCTGAGCTTAGTGGGAGTGAAGGGGCATCAGTGGCAGGGGGTTGTGGGGGGCTGAGAGCATGGCAGGGTATAGGTGGAGGGTGCTCTATAAGCTCCCAGTGCTGGAAAGGTCAGGGGTTGTCCAGTGGAGGGTATTACATGGAGCCCTGGACACCAATAGCTGGTTGGCTCGGGTTGACCTGGGAGTTGGGGAGGGGTGTCCGTTTTCTGCAATGACAGACTGTTCATCATGTTTTTTCTGTGTTGCCAGGGTAATGCCATTACTGTTGACGCCTTAGGGTTGAGTTTGAGTTGTACAAAATGATCAACAGTGTGGAGATGTTTCAGGAGGTATGGGGGGCTCAGGGGGCTGTCTGTACGGCTGGAGAGGAGGGGATTGGATGGACGGTTGGAATGTGGTGCTGGTTGGTGTATTGTACTGTGGTGTTGGGTACTGGATAATGTGATTGTGTAGAGGTTGTGGTGGCACGCAATGTGCTTTTAGGGGTGGGGGGTGTTAGTGTAATGAGGATGGCTCATTAAAGTAAGACAAGTCAGTCTTCTCTTTTTTTTTCTCTCTCTCTCTCTCTTAACAGCGCTCTGCACAGGCAGCAGTGGAGGACAGTGATAAGATCTTTACTGAGCTGATCCGCTCCATTGAGAGAAGGCGCTCTGAGGTGAAGGAGCTGATCAGAGCCCAAGAGAAGGCTCAAGTGAGTCAAGCTGAAGGACTCCTGGAGCAACTGGAGCAGGAGATAGCTGAGCTGAGGAAGAGAAGCACTGAGCTGGAGCAGCTCTCACACACAGAGGATCACATCCATTTCCTCCAGGTAACTCAACTGCCTTGATACATGTGATATGAAATTAAAACTCTCAATAGTGAAACTCTCAATCATTTGGTCTCTCTGCTCTCTCTCTCCCCCCAGAGTTATCAGTCTCTCTCCCGTACCAGTGTATCTTCAGACTTACCCAGCATCGTTGTCCGTCCTCTTCAGTACTTTGGAGATGTGAGTAAGACTGTGTCTGAACTGAGAGAGAAACTAGAAGACGTCCTTAAAGGAGAATGGACCAAGATCTCCACTACAGGTGTGTTGAAAATAATAAGAACATCAACTTTAGACCATTGAAAGTTCCCTAGTAGTCATATACATGTGGAATATGGTATGATGATAACATTCCCTCTCTCTGTGAATGTGTTTGTGTGTCTGTAGTGAATATAGTGGATGTTGTACTGCCTCCAGAGCCCAAGACCAGAGAACAGTTCTTACAATGTGGGTCTCTTTATTCTGAAGTAACTAACAGTCTCTTTTTACTGACACTCCTAACAATCCCTCTAGAAATATATAGCAATAGTAGATCTAATCAAAGACTGGGTATCTATCTGACTCCTCATATTTCTCTGATTTGATCTCTGCTGTGCTCTAATCAAAGACAGGGTAGATACAGTATCTGACTTCACTTATTGTTCTAACTCCCCTCATTGGTCTCTGCTCTGCTCTTCTCCCAGATTCCTGTCAGCTCACACTGGACCCAAACACAGCACACAAACGCCTCTCTCTGTCTGAAAGGGAACATAAAGGTGACCGATACAGGCCAAGTCCAACCATATCCTGATCATCCAGACAGATTCACCAAACTACCAGGTTCTGTGTAGAGAGGGTCTGTCTGGACGCTGTTACTGGGAGGTGGAGTGGAGTGGGTGTTGTTTTGTTACAGCAGTCTCATATAAAGACATCAGCAGAACAGGGACAGATGGTGGATTTGGATACAATAACAAGTCCTGGAGTTTAGAGTGCTCTAGTGGTGGTTATTGTTTCAGACACAATAATGTTGTGACTAAAGTATCAGGCCCTCGGTCCTCCAGAGTAGGAGTGTACCTGGATCACAAGGCAGGTACTCTGTCCTTCTACAGTGTCTCTGACACAATGACCCTCCTCCACAGAGTCCAGACCACATTTACTCAGCCCCTCATCCTGGGTTTTATCTCTGGGTACTGCTGAGCTGGTTAAACTGTAGTAGGGTCCACATAGATACTGTCATGCTGGTGTAGTCTATAGCTGAGCTGGTTAAACTGTAGTAGGGTCCACATAGATACTAGTCATGCTGGTGTAGTCTATAGCTGAGCTGGTTAAACTGTAGTAGGGTCCACATAGATACTAGTCATGCTGGTGTAGTCTATAGCTGAGCTGGTTAAACTGTAGTAGGGTCCACATAGATACTAGTCATGCTGGTGTAGTCTATAGCTGAGCTGGTTAAACTGTAGTAGGGTCCACATAGATACTAGTCATGCTGGTGTAGTCTATAGCTGAGCTGGTTAAACTGTAGTAGGGTCCACATAGATACTAGTCATGCTGGTGGTGATGGTCCCCAGATGTGATGATTCATTCTGCTCTGTTTTTATGAACAATGATTTGATTGATTTGATCTTCAGAAGATTTATGAATAACATCTGTACAATTATCTAATTAATCTTCAGAATTTAACGTATTTTTTTATCAAATGCAATGTTTTAATTGGCTATACATTCACATTAATCATGATGTATGCTGTTAATGTATGTTGGTTGTCATTCAGAGCCATTGAAATGTTTTCTCAATTGGTTCTCTGTCTCAATGTCATTTTCCTCAGTATCATGGAACAGGTATGGTGTTACTTACTTGCTAATTGAACTATATGGGCGGTTTCCCGGACACAGATGAAGCCTAGTCCTAGACTAAAAAGCATGCTCAATGGAGATGTCCGGGAAACCGGCCCTAAATTTGGCATCTTTATTCTCCCGTACTGCTCAGTCAAGCAACATTAAACCTGTCCAGCAGGTGGTGCTATTAACCAAACAATAAAAAACCCAGCAGATATCTTGACTTGTCACTCAGTATATCAGTAATGTTCAGAATTGTACTTTAATATCATTGGAGATTGATGGTCTTTTAATCCACTATCCAGAGTCAGGAACAGATGAAGTTAGGTCTGCTACTGTTCAGTTATTAAATATGATTCATGGTGATGGGAAATAAAAATACATCTAGTAGTAGTTTTCCTTTGCTATTTATTCCAAGGTGTGTCTTTAACTTGTAAATGGATTGTGTTGAAGCTGGCATGTGGTGTGGATGATAGAATAGAGTGAATAGAGGGAGAGAAGAGAGGAGGAGAGGAGAACATCATATAGAAGACAGATAAGATAGAGAGAGAATTCATACCCAGGGGAGTTACTGACTCTGGCCCAAATGACACCCCTGTTCCCTACGTAGTGCACTAGGCTACTTCTGATCAGATCTAAAGTAGTGCACTACATAGGGAATAGGGTGAGGAGATTTGCTCACTGTCATTAGAATGAAGATTTCCATACAGGAGTTACTGTCTCTGTCCCAAATCTCTCCCTGTTCCCTACGTAGTGCACTAGGCTTCTTCTGACCAGATCTAAAGTAGTCTTCTAGATTTTACATGTTTTCTCCCTGTCGTTAGAAAATGACAATATGGTAATGACTTTAGTGGTTTCCTCCCCCTTTGTTTTTATTGGTTGTGTGTTATGTGTGTTGTTGTGTTAGGTTTTCCCCCTGTGTTCCTAATGGAAAATCCATTAACAATGAATCACAAACAAATTATATTCCAGTTGTGTTTAGACAACTTCATGGCTGACATCCCCCCAGTTCTGTTAAGACCCATTGAACTGGGTCACATTCTAAATGGTCACTTGTATTGATAGTCCATACTGGGCCTAACTGTGGGTTAACCATACTGGAGGGTTTCTTTCTGCACACATATTCCCTCATCTCCAGAACTTTACCTGATGTCCGTCTCTCTCTCTCTCTCTCTCTCTCTCTCTCTCTCTCTCTCTCTCTCTCTCTCTCTCTCTCTGCCTCTCTCTCTCTCTCTCTCTCTGCCTCTCTCTCTCTCTGCCTCTCTCTCTCTATCTCTCTCTCTCTCTCTCTCTCTCTCTCTCTCTCTCTCCCATCAAACCGTATAGAGACTATAGGAAGCAGACAACCTCAATATGGTTTCATTACTGTAGTTATCAGGACACATGGGGTGTGGAACTATTATCTCCTTTCTAAGTGTGAACTTGTCCACTTCCCTTCATGGATTTAAAAGGAAATGACTGGTATATGTAAACTCCCTCTACCCCATGCCAACACCAATCCAATGCTTTTACATTTGAGAGGAGTAGTGAAGGAATGATACACTTCAGGAGGAAGGAGAGATTATTGGGACACACCCATGGAGTGATGATAGAGGGATGTGAAAGAGGAGAGAGGTAATGGTTGGACTGGACTTATTTATTCTCTCATTAGACTTATTCTGTTTCAATAACATAACTGCATAACACAAAATAAGTAAATTTAAGAAAGTATCCATGTATTATAGATTTTATAATCACTTTTGTACTATTTTCACAAGAATGTGGTAAAATCTCACAACTCTTAATACAAAACTCAAAACAGATAATCAAAAAGGCTGTTTTTTTCAAAACTTTAAGCATATTTTCAATTGACTAAGTGCAACACACAAAGGAAGTATCCTTGTATTATATCTTAATATGTGAAATGCTCACTTCCTCCCATAAGTCATCAGTAGTTGATGTAGGGTTTCATCTGTCAAAAGGTAAATCACACCTGGTGACTTATGAGTTATACATGTTATTACTGTGGAGTCACCATGATCAGATTACTGGGTGTGTGTGTGTGTGTGTGTTAGTCTTTGATTAGTTTAGTCATCAAGGCTGAGAGGATGTATCTATTTGAAAGGGTGTCCTGGTCTTTGATCAGACCAAATGGTTGTAAAGTCCTCAAGACAATAGAATGGTTGTCAGGCAGTGGAGTCTGGTGGGAGGAGCTATAGCAGGACAGGCTCATTGTGATGTCTGGAATGGAATAAATGGAACTCAGTCAAACATGTGGTTTCATGTGTGTTGTGTTTGATACGTTCCATTGATTCCATTCCAGCCATTACAATGAGCCCGTCCTCCATAGCTCCTCCCACCAGCCTCCTCTGGTGTCAGACCTGCATGGTGCCTCAGGGTCTGTGTAGGAACTGTGAGGTGGGTGTGTTGGGGAACATTATTCCCTATTTTTCATAGTTCCACAATCTATTAATAGCCAGAGATGTGAATTAAACATTCTGGCAATCATGGTTATTTTATTTATAACCAGAGAATTGGGCTGATTCAAACAAGAAATTTAAAGAAGGACATGTCCAAGAAAGGTTACTTGGAAAACTAAAATAACCAACACCCTTTCTTGTGATGGGTGTAATATATAAAAAATATGATAATATATTTCCATTCACATTGTGTGTGTGTGGTCCCAGGTGTGAGGGGCTTGTTGTGATCCTGGGGGTAGTGCATTGGGCTGTACACTGACTGTATGCCTTCTTAATATTGAGTTGCATCGGGTGGGGGGGCTGTTGAAACTGTTTTGAATGGGGTGTGTTTTGGGGTCTGGGGGTGAAATCAAACAGTGTATTCAAACTGGTTAGGGGTAGACTTAGACCCCCAGAACATTCACACCTGGTCCTTTGTTGCAGGATTTGTTTTATACATGTTTGTACATTAATTGCTTAAATTTTCATGCCCAGGTTGAATGTCAATAAGAAGTAATATAATTGTGTGTATGACTTTGACAATGTCCAGCTACATTATACTCCACATAGCTTTATAGGAAGCAGACTTTACAATGTCCAGCTACATTATACTCCACATAGCTTTATAGGAAGCAGACTTGACAATGTCCAGCTACATTATACTACACATAAGCTTTATAGGAAGCAGACTTTACAATGTCCTGCTACATTATACTCCACATAGCTTTATAGGAAGCAGACTTTACAATGTCCAGCTACATTATACTCCACATAGCTTTATAGGAAGCAGACTTTACAATGTCCAGCTACATTATACTCCGCATAGCTTTATAGGAAGCAGACTTGTACAATGTCCAGCTACATTATACACCACATAGCTTTATAGGAAGCAGACTTTACAATGTCCAGCTACATTATACTCCACATAGCTTTATAGGAAGCAGACTTGACAATGTCCAGCTACATTATACTCCACATAGCTTTATAGGAAGCAGACTTGACAATGTCCAGCTACATTATACTCCACATAGCTTTATAGGAAGCAGACTTTACAATGTCCAGCTACATTATACTCCACATAGCTTTATAGGAAGCAGACTTGACAATGTCCAGCTACATTATACTCCACATAGCTTTATAGGAAGCAGACTTGACAATGTCCAGCTACATTATACCTCCACATAGCTTTATAGAAGCAGACTTTACAATGTCCAGCTACATTATACATACATAGCTTTATAGGAAGCAGACTTTACAATGTCCAGCTACATTATACTCCACATAGCTTTATAGGAAGCAGACTTTACAATGTCCAGCTACATAACACCACATAGCTTTATAGGAAGCAGACTTTACAATGTCCAGCTACATTATACTCCACATAGCTTTATAGGAAGCAGACTTTACAATGTCCAGCTACATTATACTCCACATAGCTTTATAGGAAGCAGACTTGACAATGTCCAGCTACATTATACTCCACATAGCTTTATAGGAAGCAGACTTTACAATGTCCAGCTACATTATACTACACATAGCTTTTATAGGAAGCAGTTCCTAATCTACTGAAACTTCTTCATGGCCAAGTTGTTTTATTGAATAATTTTGACCCACCCTTGGTTTTTGAATTTATTCAACTATGAATGTGGCTCTATACTCCAGCATTTTAGGTTTGATATTAAATGTTTTATATGAGGCGACAGTACAGAATGTCACCTTTTATTTGAGGGTATTTTCATTAATGTCTGTTTTACTGTTTAGAAATAAATATACTGTATTTATCTAGGCCCTCCATATGTAGGTGTCATAAGTATTTGGACAAATTCACTTATAGTGTATTACACTTTGTCAAAAGTTTAGTATTTGGTCCCATATTCCTAGCAGGCTATGACTACATCAAGCTTGGGACTCTTGTTGGATGCATTTGCAGTGTGTTTCGGTTGTGTTTCAGATGATGTTGTGCCCAATAGAATTGAATGGTAAATAATGTATTGTGTCATTTTGGAGCCACTTAAACATTTTATGTTCTTATTTACAATACAAGTGACTCCAAAATGATTAAATACGTAATTGACCATTCAATTCTATTGGGATATTGTTTTTATGCAGATTTTTGAATATTCGCATGAAAATCTGTTTCCATTTGACTGGCGTCAGATTTTCATGTGAATATTGTATAATCTTCATAAAAACATGTGCATTTACGTGTTGAAGATAAATGGCTGTGCGTGATGATGTAATGCACATACAAATATATATTTTAGAAAATACTAATATATTTTTGCAGTTAAATTCCCATGTACCGGTTAAAAACGTTCTGTTAAATGGGTTTCCATCACATTTTCAACTCTACTGATGGTTTTGTCAGATTTGGTTGTGCATTATATAGCGAACGTGCCCACTCTGGACAGGCTACCTACATGATGACATTATTATGGACAAAAAGACCCACCATATTTATTGGAAAGGAGCATCAAGCTCATCACTGTGAACTTTCACCACCCTGTGAAGTTCAGCATAACTTATTTCATCTGTAGCTTAATAAACTGCATGGTTTCCCGAGTCGTAGTGGGAGGACCACACCACATATCATTGTGTGACTCCAAGTTTACTTCAATATGATGGTTATTATATCAATATTTGTGCATTAAGCGTTTCCACTGCCATTTCTCGCTTAATTAATTATACAGAGGTATTTGCACCCCACTGCATCCACATGTTTCTTTACAATTTATGATCATTTTACATGACTGAAAATGAAATAAAACTTTTGATTTTACATATTCATCATTCACCACTGTGGCTTCTGAATAGGTCACTGTACATGTATGGAACCATTAAAACGTTGTAATGTTTTACCACAACCTTATATTTGGTTACACGTCACTATGGCTTCCATCCCTATATACCTCAGTGCATCCATCCAGGACTAACGTCTCCAAACAGATCCAAAAGGCATCCCCCACCACTCAGACTTTCAAAGAAATTAAAGTTATCTCTGAAACTCTGCTGTGCAGTTTTGTTGTATGGACATTGCAGAGGCCCTTTTAAAATATCCAATCTGCTGTCTGGATCTACCAAAGGATCCAGTTACTATTCCCTGTGGACACAGCTGTATGCAACGTCATCTTCTTAGCTTCACTTCCATCCCCCAAAAACCTGTAGATACAGAGTACACAGTCAAGAGGAAGCCACTCCCTGTCCTCTGGTGTAGAGTTCCATGAAACAGAAAGTCATTTTTGACACCCTGTTGCTCAACCTTCAGGTGAAAGCACTAAAATGGCTGACAATCTAGAACTGTTCTGTTGCTCCGTCTGTCTGGATCCACTGAAGGATCCGGTGACTACTGCCTGTGGACACAGCTACTGTATGGGCTGTATTAAAGAAAGCTGGGATCAGGATGATCTGAAAGGTGTCTGCACCTGTCCCCACACTCTAAACAATACTGGGTTGTTTGGTTGACCCAAATGTTGGGTTGCAGGCGTTGGGTCACTTAGTTGGGTTGTTTTCTTTAAAAACTGCTGGGTTATGGATGCTGGGTGTTGGGTTATTGTTGCTTGGTTATTGAGATATGACCCAGCAGGTCAGATCAGAAGACTGTAGGCATAGTTTAGTAGGGGTGTGGCTTTCAGATAGTTATTTTTAGCCACCCATGAGAGTAAATATAATTCCTGTTCATCTGGTCTGTTGCGTAGTTAGCACATGTTAAGGTTGAACATTGACATTTTTGTAGCTTCAATTATGCTTATAGAGTTTCCTAAAAGTCCACGTATGTCTCATTGTTGGGCTATGATACAGTGGTATACCTTATTATAATATGTAATAAATACTCTACATATTATAGAAGAATTTAATAAGGAAACATTGAGTTTACAGTATGTAATTTGAAGATAAGTCTAGGAGAACCTTACAATAACCTACAGTAAGGATGACATTAAAAAACAGACCCAGTTGCTGGTCAACCAAGCATGACATTAAAACAGACCCAGTTGCTAGGTCAACCAAGCATGACATTAGAACAGACCCAGTTGCTAGGTCAACCAAGCAGATAAACAGACCCTCGGTCAACCAAGCATGACATTAAAACAGACCCAGTTGCTAGGTCAACCAAGCATGACATTAAAACAGACCCAGTTGCTAGGTCAACCAAGCATGAGAGTAAAAAATACCCAACTGATGGTTAAATTAACCCGTGTTCTGTTAATACTAACAACCCAACATATTGGGTTATTCAATCAACCAAACTGTCTGGGTCAAAATAACCCAACATGTTCTTTCCACTACTTAACCTGCGCTGGGGTACTAAATAAACCAGATTGAGTGCAGTGCAGACAGACCTTCACTCCAAGACCTACTCTGAACAGGAGTGCTGTGCTCGCCTAAGTGGTGGAGAAACTGAGGACAGGACTCAAGTCTTTCCTGCTATGTAATGGGGTGTGACATCCTAGTGCAGACAGACCTTCACTCCAAGGCCTATCTGAGGAAAATAACATGTTGGCTGAGTTGGTGGAGAAACTGAAGAAGACAGGACTCCAGGCTGCTCCCCCTCCTGCTCTGTGCTATGCTGGACCTGGAGATGTGGCGTGTGATTTCTGCACTGGGACCAGAAAGCAGAAAGCCCTCATGTCCTGTCTGGTGTGTCTGGCCTCTTACTGTGAGACTCACCTCCAACCTCACTATGAATCTCCTGCTTTGAAGAAGCACCAGCTGGTCAAAGCCACCGTGCAGCTATAGGATCAGCTTTAACATTGCAGATATATTGGGGCTTCTATCTGTGTAATTGTCTGCATCATTTCCAATCCCCCATATATATGTTTTGTAAATATTATTTTAAATATATTTTCCTTCTTTATTATTTTCCCCTAACCCTACCACCCCTCCTAAACTAATGGACAAACAATACTTAGGCTTCCACTTCCAGCTTATAAATGTACATACTACATACATTTCACAGACACTACATTTTACATTAGTTATCTTTTGTTTGTTTTTAGTCCCCGCCTTCAGCTACCCGAAGCCCCTCCCATCTATCTCTGAAGACCATCCAGTTTTGATTTCTAGCTGCCATACAGTGCATTCGGAAAGTATTCAGACCCTTTGACTTTTTCAACATTTTATTACGTTACAGCCTTATTCTAAAATTGATTAAATAAAACATTTTCCCTCATCACTCTACCCACAATACCACATAATGACAAAGCGAAAACAGGTTTTTATTTTTACACACTTATTGAAAATACAAGACAGAAATACCTTATTTACATAATTATTCAGACCCTTTGCTATGAGACTCAAAATTGAGCTCAGGTGCATCCTGTTTCCATTGATCATCCTTGAGATGTTTCTACAACTTGATTGGAGTCCCACCTGTGGTAAATTCAATTGATTGGACATGATTTGTAAAGGCACACAGCTGTCTATATAAGGTCCCACAGTTGACAGTGCATGTCAGAGCAAAAACCAAGCCATGAGGGTGAAGGAATTGTCCGTAGAGCCCTGAGACAGGATTGTGTTGAGGCACAGATCTGGGGAAGGGTCCCAAAACATTTCTGCAACATTGAAGGTCCCCAAGAACACAGTGGCCTCCATCATTCTTAAATGGAAGAAGTTTGTAACCACCAAGACTCTTCCTAGAGCTGGCTGCCCGGCCAAACTGAGCATAGGGGGAGAATGGCCTTGGTCAGGGAGGTGACCAAGAACCCGATGGTAACTCTGACAGAGCTCCAGAGTTCCTCTGTGGAGATGGGAGAAACTTCCAGAAGGACAACCACCTCTGCAGCACTCCACCAATTAGGCCTTTATGGTAGAGTGGCCAGACGGAAGCCACTCCTCAGTAAAAGACACATGACAGCCCGCTTGGAGTTTGCCAAAAGGATCCTAAAGTACTCTCAGACCATGAGAAAGAAGATTCTCTGGTCTGATGAAACTGAGATTGAACTCTTTGGCCTGAATGCCAAGCGTCACGTCTGTAAAAAACATGGCACCATCCCTATGGTGAAGCATGGTGGTGGCAGCATCAGGCTGTGGGGATGTTTTTCAGAGGCACGGACTGGGAGAATAGCCAGGATCGAGGGAAAAATGAACAGAGCAAAGTACAGAGAGATCCTTGATGAAAACCTGCTTCAGAGCGCTCAGGATCTCAGACTGGGGCGAAGGTTCAACTTCCAACAAGACAAAAACCCTAAGCACACAGCCAAGACGCAGGAGTGGCTTCGGGACAAGTCTCTGAATGTCCTTGAGTGGTCCAGCCAGATCCTGGAGTTGAACCCGATCGACCATCTCTGGAGAGACCTGAAAATAGCTGTGCAGCACTGATAGCAACAACAACCACCGCAGAAAAGTTGGCTGTGTTTACAGACAGACAGACGTACAGACAGACAGACAGAGGTTGTTTACTATGACTGGATGAAGGGATACAGTGTTGAAGGCTTCCTTTAGGTCTCCTGGTCTCTTGGGATTTAAACAGTGAATACAGTGAGATAGTCCTAACCATTCAATCAATGTAAAGAAAAAACAGTCATCATTAACACTATACAGAGTGGAGCCTATGGATAGAATATGTTATCAAAGAATATCATACAATATAATTTTATGAATAGAAAATAATAAATGTTTTGACATGAAAGCACAGCCAGATGATTTGACTTGACAGTGTGTCTCTATACCTCAGTCTCTGAAGACACCCAGCAATGGTTAGGATTATTAGAGAAGCTTTTCCTGCTGAAAGGCAGTTTCATTTCATCTGGTTGCAGAAAACAATTCATTGGATATGTTCATAACCCCGTCCACCTATAAGATGTGGGGGGTTTCTGTCTGACTAAGAAGAGATACAAAGAACTCTGATTGTAAAACGTCTTCTCTTTTTAGTCCTAGATATGGCTAGGGTTAGGGTTACTGCTGAATGTAGTAACTCTAACCCTGACCCTAGGCCTAACAGTAATACCCACACTGTAATGTAAAGTATTACCTCATTCTCAATGATCAGTCAATACATACAGTATTCATTTAAACTACAGTATATTGTATCAATATCAACCCCCCCATTACAACCACTTATGAATTATTATAGACACTTATAATCAGTGTTATAACACATAAGTGTATTATAAGGCATTATGAAGCTTATTATAATAATTATAATATGTACTTCATAGGAACTGTTACCCTTTATATATTCTAACAACTCATATTTGTTAGATTTATTCCAAATGAAGGGCCCTAACCTAGAAACTAAAATATTTGTCTCCCTCTCCACGTTGAACGCAGTTCTCTTCCCTCTTCCCTCCCCTCCCTCCTCCCTCTAACCTCACCTATCTGGCAGATCCAGAAAGTCCCTCGCCCTCCCAAAAACTATCTTCTGTGGAAACGAAACTGATCTGAGTCTCTGTGTCGTCTGTCTGTGTGAGAGTGAACAACCATCCAAATGGCTCAGCAGGGGAGTTCAAATCAAATCAAATCAAATCAAATTTATTGGTCACATGCGCCGAATACAACAGGTGCAGACATTGCAGTGAAATGCTTACCTACAGCCCTTAACCAACAGTGCATTTATTTTAAACAAAAAAGTAAGAATCAAAACAACAACAAAAAAAGTGTTGAGAAAAAAGAGCAGAAGTAAAATAAAGTGACAGTAGGGAGGCTATATATACAGTAAAATAAAGTGACAGTAGGGAGGCTATATATACAGGGGGTACCGTTGCAGAGTCAATGTGTGGGGCACCGGCTAGTTGAGGTAGTTGAGGTAATATGTACATGTGGGTAGAGTTAAAGTGACTATGCATAAATACTTAACAGAGTAGCAGCAGCGTAAAAAGGATGGGGTGGGGGCAGTGCAAATAGTCCGGGTAGCCATGATTAGCTGTTCAGGAGTCTTATGGCTTGGGGGTAGAAGCTGTTGAGAAGTCTTTTGGACCTAGACTTGGCACTGTACCGCTTGCCGTGCGGTAGCAGAGAGAACAGTCTATGACTAGGGTGGCTGGAGTCTTTGACAATTTTGAGGGCCTTCCTCTGACACTGCCTGGTATAGAGGTCCTGGATGGCAGGGAGCTTTGCCCCAGTGATGTACTGGGCCGTACGCACTACCCTCTGTAGTGCCTTCCGGTCAGAGGCCAAGCAGTGGCCATACCAGGCGGTGATGCAACCAGTCAGGATGCTCTCGATGGTGCAGCTGTAGAATTTTTGAGGATCTGAGGACCCATGCCCAAATCTTTTTAGTCTCCTGAGGGGGAATAGGCTTTGTCGTGCCCTCTTCACGACTGTCTTGGTGTGTTTGGACCATGATAGTTCGTTGGTGATGTGGACACCAAGGAACTTAGAAGCTCTCAACCTGTTCCACTACAGCCCCGTCGATGAGAATGGGGGCGTGCTCAGTCCTCTTTTTTTTCCTGTAGTCCACAATCATCTCCTTTGTCTTGGTCACGTTGAGGGAGAGTTGTTGTCCTGGCACCACCGGCCAGATCTCTGACCTCCTCCCTAGGCTGTCTCATCGTTGTGGGTGATCAGGCCTACCACTGTTGTGTCGTCGGCAAACTTAATGATGGTGTTGGAGTCGTGCCTGGCCATGCAGTCATGGGTGAACAGAGAGTACAGGAGGGGGACTGAGCACGCACCCTGAGGGGCCCCGTGTTGAGGATCAGTGTGGCAGATGTGTTGTTACCTACCCTTACCACCTGGGGGCGGCCCGTCAGGAAGTCCAGGATCCAGTTGCAGAGGGAGGTGTTTAGTCCCAGGATCCTTAGCTTAGTGATGAGCTTAGAGGGCACTATGGTGTTGAATGCTGAGCTGTAGTCAATGAATAGCATTCTCACGTAGGTGTTCCTCTTGTCCAGGTGGGAAAGGGCAGTGTGGAGTGCGATAGAGATTGCATCATCTGTGGATCTGTTGGGGCGGTATGCAAATTGGGAGTGGGTCTAGGGTTTCTGGGATTATGCTGTTGATGTGAGCCATGACCAGTCTTTCAATGGCTCAGCAGGGAGTTCTGCTGGACCAGGACCAGTTCTGTTGTTCTGTCTGTCTGGATCTACTGAAGGAGCCGGTCACTATCCCCTGTGGACACAGTTACTGTAGAAGCTGTATTGAGGCTGCTGGGATCAGGATGTTCTGAAAGGGGTCTATAGCTGTCCTCAGTGCAGAGACCTTCACTCAAGGCCTAATCTGAGGAAAAATACCATGTTGGCTGAGATGGTGGAGAAGATCTAGAAGACATAGACATATCATTACATACAGTATAGAACACCATCTAGAAGACATAGACATATCATTACATACAGTATAGAACACCATCTAGAAGACATAGACATATCATTACATACAGTATAGAACACCATCTAGAAGACATAGACATATCATTACATACAGTATAGAACACCATCTAGAAGACATAGACATATCATTACATACAGTATAGAACACCATATAGAAGACATAGACATATCATTACATAGGTATAGAACACCAATAGAAGACATAGACATATCATTACATACAGTATAGAACACCATATAGAAGACATAGACATATCATTACATAGAGTATAGAACACCATCTAGAAGACATAGACATATCATTACATACAGTATAGAACACCATATAGAAGACATAGACATATCATTACATAGAGTATAGAGACACCATCTAGAAGATATAGACATATCATTACATACAGTATAGAACACCATATAGAAGACATAGACATATCATTACATACAGTATAGGACACCATATAGAAGACATAGACATATCATTACATACAGTATAGAACACCATATAGAAGACA